>NC_092510.1:81539962-81840221 GCF_047511675.1 Marmota flaviventris
GTCTATATTGTGGTAAAATGTATTTGGGACTTTTTTCCCCATGTGAAATCTGCTTAATGGTCTTGTAAAACTCTCTTGAGTTTTCTTTTATCCTGCTACACACCTCCCAGTTAATTTGACACCTCCTCTCTCTCCTCATTAAACTGGCTCCAATTGGTAATTCCTCATCAAATTCAAAAGAAATGTACGCCCACCCCCTGCCCTACACCAGAATCCAAATCCTAAAACAACCTTAGGTTGTACTTCAAAATACAAAGAAAGCTAATCTCCAATAAAGCCTGGGTATAATGTGTTACTTTAAGTCAACACTTGAGAAATTCAATGGCATAAAACTGTGTGAAAGCTTAGGAGGGGGAGTGTATTTGATTAAATGTTATTAAATGTGTTTTCTTGAATTATTTTTGCTACAGTTCATAGCAAACCCCCCAATTTTGCAGTAATTTTCTTGGCCTTGATTTTCTGATTGGTCTTAATTTAGCTGTCAATGCTATGAATAGAATTCCATTTCACGGTGACCCTTAAAAGTGGAATTCTGAAAATAAAGGGCTATAAGTGCCTCCTACAAAAAGATGCCTGCAGCCTTCCCATGTGATCTGAATTGGGTAGGTTTCCTTTATGTCCAGTTTTCTCCTTCTCAACATTTCCTCTGATATCCAGACAGACCCGGACAGTCTTCTCAAAGCACTGGTCGCTCTGCCTTAGATTTTCTATTTCCCTTGTGTTTGTGCCAATTAAAACAGGCCTCAGGCTGTGCCTGTGACATATTTTCGGAAATTCGTTGTGTAAGAAATGTTGATGCACTCTCTCTGGAACTGTTTTCCTTAAGTCTTGTCCCCGTACTTCTTTCTAGTTCTTTCCTCGCTCTTCTTTGAAGTCTGTGCGTGGTTTTTTGAAAAGATCCCTCATATGTTTTGGTTATTGTGATGGGTGATTGCATCAAAGCAAAGCTGCAAATCACAGGCATGGAATGACTAGTTCTAGAAGCATTTCCTAATGCACATGCCACCCCTCCTCTGGAGACGTTTCTCTGCCATTTATGATGCTGTCTCCTTTCTCAGAAACTTCTTTTTATAGTGCTATGGATTGAACCCAGAGCCTCGTGCATATAAGCACACGCTGTACCACTGCGCTAGGCTCCTGCCCCTTGCCCCCTCTGAAACTTTAAAATAAACACTTCAATTTAAGTAATTATTTGTTAATTCCAGATACATTTACTAAATTTATTTACTCTAGGTATCCAAATATCTTTAGTGTTTTCCCTCCATCAAATTTGAAAATCCCACTTTAACCAATTTTATATAATAATTTTATGAGATGTTTCCTGCAACTCATCATCTTTTTTTTTTTTTTTTTTGGTAGTACTGAGTATTGAACCCAGGGCCTTGTGTTTCATGTGCTCTGCCACTGACTTACATCCCCCACCAAGCCCTTATCTTTTATTTTGAGACAGGGTCTTGCTAAATTGCCCAGGCTAGCCTCAAACTTTTGACCCTCCTGCCTTGGTCTCCTAAGTAGCTGGGATTTCAAGCGTGCACACCGTGCCTGACTTTCTATAACATTTTTGAGTCACATCCCAGATCTACTAAGAAGGTCCAAGTTATAAAACTCTTCTCTGTAGGCTGGGAAAGTAGTTCCATGATGGAAAACTAGCCTCGTGTACACAAGGCCCTGGTTTTAGTCCCCAGCATGGAAGGAAGGAAGGGAAAGGAAAGAAAGGAAGAAGGGAGGGAAAGAAGGTTTTCCTCATAAGATGTTAAAATTTAAAAGCAGGGGAATGAAGGAGAAAGAGAGTAAGTGAGGAAGGGAAGGGAAGAGAAAGCAAGCAAAGAGGTAGAGGGGTGTGTGGGGAGGTAGAGGGGTGTGTGGGGAGGTAGAGGGGTGTGTGGGGAGGTAGAGGGGTATGTGGGGAAGTAAAAAATTCTGGATACTTTGGGACTGAAGGACAGATTGAGTCTGCAGCAAAAAAAGATCGCCCCTTGGCGTGCCCCAGTGCCCCTCCCAGCAGACCCCTCTACTCACCTTATCTGAACACCAGATTGTGCTTCCGGCCATCTGGCCCCTTGGTGACTGGAAAGGCAAACAGTGGAGGTCATCTACTGGTAGCTCATCACCAATGTTCTCCGACTCCCTTTTTCTATCTGGTTACACTCACTGCTTTCCAAAATCCCTGTCTTGTGGTCAAACTAGTACAAGTGCTGTCTCAGGCTGTCACGCTCTGGTAATATTGCCCCCAAATTCCATTTGCTTTGAATACACACTTTCTTCGGAATGGCACACCTTAATCAAAATTATGCCTGTAGGGGCTGGGGTTGTGGCTCAGTGGTAGAGTGCTTGCCTAGCACACATGAAACACTGGGTTTGATCCTCAGCACCACATAAATGTAAAAAGATATTGTGTCCACCTAAAACTTTTAAGAATAAATATTTCTTAAAAATATGCCTGTAATACCAGGCTCTGGAGGAAGATCGCAAGTTCAAAGCCAGGCTTAATAATTTAACAAGGACCTAAGCAACTCAGCAAGACCCTATCTCTAAAATAAAATATTAAAAAGGACTGGGGATGTGGCTTAGTGGTTAAGTACCTCTGAATTCAATCCCCACTTAAAAAAATAAAGGATTGGGGATGTGGCTCAAGCGATAACGCGCTCACCTGGCATGCGTGGGGCACTGGGTTCGATCCTCAGCACCACATAAAAATAAAATAAAGATGTTGTGTCCACCAAAAACTGAAAAATAAATATTAAAAAAATTCTCTCTCTCTCTCTCTCTCTCTCTCTCTCTCTCTCTTTAAAAAATAAATACATAATAAATAACAAAGCATCTTTCTTTAATATTTATCACTCCTAATAGGTCATCTTCAGTACATTATTCTGGTAAGAGATCCTTCTCAGGGGTGCTTACTGCTCCTGGGGATAACATGAAGGACGAGAGAGCTCTGTGAGCCAGTCTCCACCGGTGGAGTGCAAACGCCTAGAGAAGCCCTGCAAACATATTGCCAGTCCAATCCAGTCCACCCTTCCCTGTCCTGCTGAGGTTGTAAGTCAGTGGGCTGCTTCTTCACACCATGTGCCCACAGAAGCACTTTCTTTCCATAAATGACACTATATGTGAGACTACCCCCAGATTGACCCCAATCTAAAGGTGAGCCCTGAGGGACAGTGCTGGTTGCAACCAGCTCTTCAGATTCTTCGTCCTTGCTGCAAGAGCCTCCTTTAAAATGGCTCCAAAATTAACTCTCCATCAAAGCAACAAAGACGGCTTCCCTTGACCCCATAGGCCTCAGCCTAATGCTACAAGGCACTCAGGTGCAGGAGGGTCCTTTGGAGACAGTGACACTGGCAGAAATTGTCACCTTTGTCAGAGCACCTTGACTTTTGCTCACTGTGAGATCAGCATGAACCCCAAATCCTGTAATTCTGTGTTCATATTTTACTCTTGGAGAAAGTATAAGACAGTAACATTGATAAACTTTCTCTGTATTTTCCAAATTTCCCCTCAGTGCTGAGGAATTTGTTTTCAACTAATGTGGGACTTTATCTTTGGCTAGTGGGGACTTTCTTAGTTAAGCTCCAGGATATGCTCCCTGAGGGCATTTATTTCTCCCTTCTCTTCTGACTGTAGGGACTGGGAACACAGCCCCAGGTGGGGCTGCTCTAAGAGGGACGTCCCTGCTGCCTTTTGAAAACCTCTGTGTGTCTCCCACTTTTGCTTCTTCCTCTGATAGTTGGTCATTGCAGTTTTAACTCTCGCCATGTTTCCTTAACGTTTTGAATGGAAGGTGGCACTCTGGGGGACCATCAGAGGGAGCAGCCACTCTTCTAATACTGGCTTCAGTCCATCTCCAAGCTTTGTTAGCCCGAAGATGCTAAAGGGCCTTGTTCAGCGCGGCTCTGGTGGCCACTGGAGAAGCAGCCCACAGCTCTATGGCTGTAGCCGCCAGACTCCAAGAGGCACCAGGATGGTGAATGTCCTAGGCATCTAAGCAAACAGAGGTCTCCATCAGGACATGGCTGAAGCCTAGAATATTCCTACGCCACTCTGTAGACAAACAAAAGACGTGTGTTTGACTCCAGAAGGCCGAGCTAGGGACTAGTAGTTGCATGGAGTTAAATTTTAGCTCAATATCAAGAGGTACATTGGGACATGAAAACTGCTAAAAAAGAGAATAGGTTGAAACAGGTAACTTAAAACAACCCTGTTTTCTAGGTTGATATTTTTGCTCTCATACTTCTAGAGGCTGGAATTCAAGATCAAGGTGTTTTTAGGGCTGTGCTGTCTCTGAAGTCTCTAGGGATAGATCCTCTGTGGCCTCTCTCAGCTTCTGGTGGCCCCAAAGCATTGTGTAGCTCCAGGCAGCCTCGCTCCAGGCTCTGCCTGTGTCTACAGAGGGCCATCTTCCCGGGTTGCCTCTCTCTCTTCTTGTAAGGGCCAGCCTTACCGCCCCTACCTTAAATTGGTTCCATCTTCAAAAACCCTATTTTCAAATAAGGTCATATTCTGAGATTCTCAGGGTAAGGACTTTAATTTAACCCATAACAGGCTGCCTCTATGGAAGTGAGTTCCTATCCCTGGAAGTGGGCAAATAGAATTTCCTTTTCATTTTTTTTCCCCCCTCCAGTACTGCGGATTGAACTTAGGGATGCTCTACCACTGACCTCCATCCCCAGCCCTTTCTTTTATTTTTTGTTTTGAGACAGGGTCTTGCTAAGTTCCTTGTCCTGAGACTGGCTTCAAACTTGCAGTCCTCCTGCTTCAACCTCCTGAGTCCTGGGGTTACAGGAGTGTACCACCATGCCAGGCTAAGAATTGGAATTTTTCATGATGCTTAAATTGAAATAGAGAATGAGGGCTGGGGTTGTGGCTCAGTGGTAGAGCGCTGACCTAGCATGTGTGAGGCACTGGGTTTGATCCTCAGCACCACATATAAATAAATAAAAATAAAGTTCTATCAACAACTAAAAAAATGAATTAAAAAATTAAATTAATTAATTTAAAAATTTTAAATAGAGAATGAAATTTGATGACTTTTAGTATTTCTTCCTCTTTTTCTTCTTCTTCCTCTTCTTCTTCTCCTCCTTCACCTCCTCCTCTTCCTTCTTTTTAAAAAATCTTTGCCTTCCTGGCGATGGGCTAGGCAAGCGCTGTACCACTGAGCTACACCCCCAGCCCCCAGCAGCTCTCCTGACCATTAGTATTTCCTGATGCTCTGAGTCCCGTTGTAAACACTCTAGCAACTCTTAGGACCATTTTTGGTGCAATGTCACATGCACAGAAACTCAGTCCCACTCAGAATCTGCCAAAGGAGGCCAATCTTTCCCTTTAATCCCTGAAGAACATCAGTGGAGATCCCCTTTTCTGTCCCCTGCAGCTTCCCCTCTTGCAGGTCTCTTTTCGTTGTTGTGCTTTGGGTCACAGCTGACAGAATGTTAATTCAAAGTGGCTTTTTTAAAAAATCACATTTCCTCCGCTGGATGCAGTAGTGCATCCCTGTAATTCCAGTGGCTCAGGAGGCAGAGGCAGGAGGATCGCCAGCCTCAGCAACTTGATGAGGCCCTAAGCAACTTAATGAAACTCTTTCTCAAAATTAAAAAAAAAATAAAATAAAAAGAGCTGGGGGTGTGGCTCAGCGGTCAAGCGCCCCTGAGTTCAATCTCTTTGGGCCAGCTCTGTCCCTTTCACCTCACTACATTTGCCAGTGGAATTCTGACCACCTCCTGAGGAAGGAATTGAGCCTCATGTGAGTTGAATGGACTAGGAAAGGAGGACAGTATCCAAAGGGAAACAGGCAAGGGAGGGCGCTTTTAGCAGGATAAGAGGAAGCCAATGGCCCAAACCACCTCTGCACACCAATTCTCTCTCCTCCTCCTCCTCTTGCTCCCCACCCCCTTCCTCTTCTTCCTCCTCTCTCCCCAACCAGGCAGCTTTGCATTTGTTTCCCCCCCCTCCCCCTCCCTCCTTCCTCTCACCTTCTCTTCCTACTGATTTCCCCAATTTTGTATTATAAAAGCTCAGCTACTGGGCTGGGAAATACTCTTTAAAGGGCCTAGAAGGGAGAGAAATGAAGCGGATGCTGAGTGCTTTCAGCACCCGAGAGGAGGAGGGAGGGAGGGAAGGAGCTCACATTCATCATTTTTCCCCATCATTTATCAAATCACCAGAGTGAGCCTCTGTTATTTTGAACTTGTGGGTATTTTTAAAAGTTTGCATCTGTGCCCAGGAAAGACATGAACTTGAACATGGCAGTGAAGGAAGGATGGGGGTGCCAGTACTCTGGCGCTAAGTTGTGGGTTCCTCCCAAAGGTCTCCTGGAACCGTCTGTGCCTCTGCTCCCGGACTACGCCAGTGGGTCAAGTCTGACTCCCAAAGGGGACTTGAAGCTTGAGAATCATCAGATTTCCAATGGCTCAAATATTCTGGAATTCAAAACAACTCTGGGGTCATAAAACATAAAGACTAACTTTTATCTTTTATTCTTTTGCCTTCAGCACAATCAGTCCCATGGCAGCTTCAACTCAAATGCTTTAAACAGACCACCCCTGCCCCCAGCACAATTAGCCTGCTAAGAGCATTAGTGTCCCAGCCAAGGGACTTGGTCCTGTGTCCGGAATCCACCCTGACCACATCCTGCTTTCCTATCCTCTATCACTGATCTTGCTTGTCTCTCTGTTGTGACTCCCATCTGCCAATCCCCACCCACAGGCTTTGTAAGCTAGCTGCTGGTACTCACACCCCGACTCTCTGGGGGTGCCCCTTCCTTAGGCTGCTTGTTCCCAGACCCTGATGGGATACTCTGATCAGGAGCCCTGCCCTGGTCCTGGTTCTGCAGGTTGACCTCTACCCACTTCTCTTAGCTGCAAGTCAAGGACTGTCCTGTTTTATACCCTGACCTGAGGGTATCAGGTGAATTCATTTATTAGGCCCGCCTTCATAATATACTGCAGCGTCTACAAGGAAGAAAGCTGCCACTTATAACTTCTGGGCTGAGGATTACCCTCAGACCCTTCCTGAACTTTCCAGAGGGTTCTTTAAAAAATATCCTTTTTCTGTTTCTCCTTGATTGAGGTAGGTTTTCTGAATGACTGGGAAGCTCCTCACAGGCCATCTAACACCTCTGAAATGCCACACCCACCCCCCAAGAGCAGGAGAGGAAGCTCTGGCAGGACTCCCAGAACTCAGGGCGGAAATGTAACATCCTGGCCACCTACCCCTGGGAGGCCTTGTTCAGGGGGGGAAGGAAGGGGACTGAGCAGCTGGAAATGGGATTGCCCGGGAGAGAACCGCCTCCCACACTGGCTGTCTGCTTAGCTCCCTGTGGGCTGCTCAACAGCTGGTCTTTCTACCTGGGGGCCCCATGGCTGGTGCACCACAGATGCGAGGTGTGTGGCTGAAGAGGGAGCACTGTGACCAAAGCTGCATTTCTGAAAAAAATGATGCTGGTCATGAGGGGGGACAGATCTGAGCTGGGGGTCGTCACAGTGGGGATGGAGAGAGGCATGGGGGGAGCCTGCAGAGCCCAGCTTCTTCATGTCCCTTCAGGTCCTTCAGCACAGTGGCACCCTTTCCAGGACAAGAGAGGGAACATCATAGCACACCAACTGGGTGGTTGACCCTTCAGAGTCCAGACCCCTAAATTTGCCCCCATCACCGCCTTCCATTCTGTTTTAATTATGTACTGGTGGACATGTCTTCTCTGAAGGGAGATTGGATCCAAGATGGTAGCTTGGGTTTTTGTTTAATTTCATATCACATTTTTAGGGAACACATAGCAAGGGTCTTTCCAGCCTAGTGAAATCTGGTTGACAGATTGTGTGGAAAATATAACTATAGCCTTTGTTGGACCTGGGAAGGGCCCCTCCCCACTACATGATAATAACTACAGAATAACTTGAGAAGAAACCAGGTTGTTGTTTTTTGTTGTTGTTGTTGTTGTTTTTTGTTTGTTTGTTTTGTTTTGTTTTTGTTTTTGTTTTGCAGGGAGATACTGGGGATTTAACTCAGGGGCACTCAACCACTGAGCCATATCCCCAGTCCTATTTAGAGACAGGGTCTCACTGAGTTGCTTAGCACCTCACTTTTGCTGAGGCTGGCTTTGAATTCACGATCCTCCTGCCTCAGCCTCCTGATCTGCTGGGATTACAGACGTGCGCCACTGCACTCGGCTGAAACCAGGTCTTAAGCTGTTAGTTTTCTAACTCCTGAGTCAGGACCCTATTTGGGAACAGTCCCTTGAGTTGCTGTTAGTAGGTACAGTTGCCTAAAAAGTCTTTCATTTCTGGGGACCGGCTCAGACCAGCCCAAACAAACCATCTTCAAAATTAGTTTGGGCCACAAGGGTCTTATAAAACTCATTTTAAACTGCACCAGGATCCTCTTCTGCTCTCATTTTCATGGAATTGGAGTCTGCTTTCCCCTTCCTAAACAGAAGGAAGCTTGAAATGCACCTCTGAGACTAGGACAGGCGATAACACACCCAGTTTTCTGACCCACTCTCAGATGCTGTGACGAAGAAGAACCGTAGAAAGAGAAAGGTAAAAAAGCTGCATTGATAACTTCTGGGCTGATGATTACCCTCAGACCCTTCCTTTCTTTTCTCCTTCAAGGGAGGCCCAAGACTCCTGGGCAGACAGCAGTCCCTGGAAAACTGTTACAGGCTCATGCCCAGATATGCGCAGTGTGTGCTTGCACACGTGGCTATGTGTATGGGCTAGGCACGTGTGCATGTGTGCATCTGTATGTTATACACCAGAGTGCATAGGGGTGTCTGTGCACATGTGTACACATAGGAGCATTTGTACGCGAAGGCCAGGAACATGTGAGCAAGTCTGCTTTATCTCCAGAGGGGTGTTCCCTCTGGTCCTTCTAACCAAGGCCACATCCATTTGCAGAGTGCTTAGGGGCAGTGAGTTGCAGCATAAGCAGCCAAGTGAGACAGCCTCATCCAGATCCCAGATCCACATCTTACTCATGTGTTCTTGGCCAAATGATGTACCTCTCAAAGCCTTGTTTTTGCGGTCTGGAAAATGAGCATTTAAAATAGTGCCTACACTTCACCTGGAAATTTTAAAATTATTATTAATGAGATAATATGTGTGAAATACAGCACAAGGAAGAGCACATGATAAGCACTCGAGAAATGAAAGCTGACGGTAGGCACGGTGATGCACGCTGTAATCCCAGCAACTCAGGAGGTGGAGGCAGAGGGATTGCAAGTGTAAAGCCAGCCTCAGCAACTTAGCAAGACTCTGTCTCAAAGTAAAAAAATAAATGGGGCTGGATTTGATCCCCAGTAATGAGAAAAAGAAAAGAAGAGGTGGAGGGAAGACAAGGAAGGAAGGAAGGAAGGAAGGAAGGAAGGGAGGGAGGGAGGGAGGGAGGGAGGGAGGGAGGGAGGGAGGGAGGAGGAAGGAGAAAAGAAATGCTAGCTATTATTATTATGATTCCTTTTTAACTCATGGTTGCAAAGAGAGGCTCAAAGGGAAACAGCTGGCTGTCTTCTAGCCCTGGGTGCTATACGGTTTCACTTTTTCTCCTGTGAGGCCTCTGGCTCTTTGGGGGGTTTCTAAACCCAAGTTGGAGGTCTGAGGCTCTGGGTGCTTTCATATTCTTCCTCATCTTTTATCTCTCAAAAGTCCGGCTGCTCAGGTTACCTCGCACCACTAGACTGTCCTGGGATCCCCGAGGACCCTGTGTTTGGGCTGTCTTTGCTTCACAGGAGAACTGCCCAGATCCTAGTTGCCATCCAGCAGCCCCAGGATCCCCCAGGGTTGGCTAAATCCCAGTGGACTAGGTCTGGGGCCAGTCGTGCGCAGCTCCGGGAGTCCCACCACAAAACCTTCCTTTGACCTGGGCCTTGTGAGCTCAGAGATCAGCCTGAGTGGAAATCTCAGGGAAGAAAGATCCCCCTCTGGGAATCTTCTTCATTCAATTATGCCCTCAAGGCTTCCTGTCCCATCTCCAAAAACAAATAAAACACTTACCTTTTGGGTTGTTGTGAAGTAGTTCAGGGTCAAATAGCCAGAGTTTAGAGCGTTTGGGAGTTAAATATTGATTCCACCCCTCACTTCTTCAGTGGTTCTAGCCTTTTTTTTTTTTTTTTGGTAGTGGCCAGGGCCTTGTGCATGCAAGGCAAGCACTTTACCAACTGAGCTATATCCCCATACTCCCTGATTCCAGCTTTTTTAAGTAATGGGGATAGGATACTATTGTGCCTGCCTTGTGTGATTGTATAAGGATTGAATGAGACACCTCCCACACAGGCCTGGTGCTTGGCCCACCGTCTGTCCTCAGTACTGTTTCGCTTCACTATTACTAAGATGGCAGCCACATTGCATAGAGAGAGCAGTGGGCTTGGGAAGTCATGGAGGCACACGTGGCCAGACATTGAGGTTTTTCTCTGTGCATCTTTGGGATCTCTGAACATGCCTCCTCATAGGCACCCAGAGAGGCTTCCCTGACTCAAGGAGGTCTAGATAGAAGGCGGAGTCCAATGCCTTCCAAGTGAGTTTGAGGAAAATTCCTTGTCATACAAAGGTGGACCTCTTTCCCAAAGAGCTCTCCTGGGGGAGGGGGGAATGTCCCTGCCACCATTGCTTCTAGAGTCCTCTGGGTCTGGCCTTCTATCTGTCCCAAGTAAAAGAAAGCTGGGGCTCTGGGTCAAGTATGAGCCACTACCTGGAGTAGGGTGGACTGGGGCAGGATGACACCCTGCCCTTCTCCTCCAAAGCCCTGGGCAGGGCTTCCCATCCAGAGGAAGCAGGCCCCATCAGCTTATCCTTGGGTGGAGTTTCCCGAAGGCAACTGTTTAAAGGCAAAACATTGTTCCCAAGTTCCGCTGGGTTTTCATATCCACCCGGCTGAGAACTCCTCCAAGAACAAAGTGAGATTTTAAAAAGCCCACAGAGTTACTTGGAGCCAAAGCCAATTAAAAGGAAGAGAAATATCTGGCCCAGTCCCAATTCCAAGGTGGTCTGTGCCTGGGTAAGAGCAGGGAGAAACGGTGGGACACAGACCCCAGCCCGGTTCTTTCTATTGTGTTCGGACAAAATACTTTCATAATGGGCCAATATTTTGTCTGTAAAATGAGTTGATAAAGTTTGGGCCCCAGAAAGAAGCCTGGTATAGGGAGGACAAGAAGACATTCTTGTCCCTTTTGGTCCCAGCTTCGCAACTACTGCCTGTGAGACCTTGACAAGTTCTTGTCCACCTCAGAGCCTCGCTTCTTTTATGGAGACACACAAGCTGGGCTCTAGCCATCCTTGCAGTCCACACCTGTGTCAAGGTCATGGCTGCGGGGAGTTGAGATGGGTATGAAGAGCAGGACATGCTGGATGGATCCGAAGGATGGAAGCCTCTAAAAAGGCTTCCAGAAAGTCGAAGCAAACAAAGCTGTGCGCTCGTAGCGACATCCTCTATTCTGTTCATCAGCCAGGCTACATGGATCATAACTGTCTGTCGTTCAAATTTTAAGACAGCTGTCACATAAGCATGGCTCTGTAAGGTGGTGAGAAAAATGACCAGGGAAAGGCCACGTGGAGGCCAAGGGGCACTCATCACTGTACAAGAAACTTCTACCCTAAAGAGAAAGTGGCGTAGGTGATCTCAGGTCCCTTCCACTCCAGTTCAATGTGGGAAATATATAATGAGCCCCTACTGTGTGCTGGACCCACTGTGCTGACTGGGGCTGAGGTGGGCCTAGAGCTGGGGCTGGTGAAGGAACAGCCCTGTCTTCAAAGCACTCAAGGTCTCCCCACCCAGATGGTTCATGTCTGCTAACTACATCTCCATGTGGTTCCTTCCCGGGTCCCTTGCTGGTCCTGGAGCACAGGCCCAACCACAGCCTGTTATTTCTTCAATCTAGACTGGATAGCTGAGACATGGGACTTGACTCCGTGGCCTTCCCCTTTCCCCTTTAGATTCCTCCTTTTTCCTTTGAGTACTGTCAAGATCCTATCTCCCAAACCTGGCTGCCCCAAACCAATACTTCTCATTTAACAGACACTTGGAGGAAACTAACTATATCAGGCCTGGTCTCTGCCCACAGGTGTTTACAGCCCAGTCAATAAGGGCCCACTGACGCAGCCTTGATCAACAAACGCTTTTGGACACACTTAGGGCTCTCTCTGCCCAGGTTCTATTTAGTCCCTACAAGTGGGGCTAATGACCAGCATTGTGAGTTCCCTGTGACCATGGAGGCTTAAGATGTCACTCTGGGATGAGCTAAGACCCCACAGTGGAAGAACTTTCCCTAGAGGCAAGAATGAATTCCAGTACCACCTGGGTACTTAACTTATATGCCTTCAAGGATATATTTCTAACCAAATAAATGAGAAAAATAGGAATTGAAAATGAGATTCTGCATGCTGTTCCATTCTCTGTGTGTGTCCTTTTGTGACTGACCCTACTGATGGTCATCAACCTTCCCAATTCTTTCTTGCTGGCCAAGATCCTGTTTTTCCCTTTGTTCATTTTCCAGGTTTCCCATGTGTTCAGAGAAAGTTGAGACCCTCCCCAACCATGGGGCAAATCTTGATTAGTTAACCTTCAAGACAACTTTGATAATTCCGTGCTCTTTTTCCATGAATGATTTAGGAATAGGGTTTTGGCTTTTTGTTTTTGAGATGGGATCACTGTGTTGTGAGTTGGCCCCTGAGCTTAAGAGATCTTTCTGCCTCAGTCTCCTGAGTAGCTGGGGCTACAGGTAAATACCACTGTGTCAGGTTTATGTTGCATTTTGACCAATGGAATTTTGGGGGTCAGATTGAATGAGTGTTTCGGTGAGGGTGCTTTTGTGGAAGGCGTCTTTATTCTTAAAAATAGGTAAAGGAGCTGGGCATGGTGGCACATGCCTGTAATCCCAGCAGCTTGGGAAGCTAAAGCAATAGGATCATGAGTTCAAAGTCAGCCTCAGCAACTTAGCAAGGCACTAAGCAATTTAATGAGGCCCTGTCTCAAAAACTGGGGATGTGGCTCAGTGGCTAAGCACTTTTGGGTTTGATCCATAGTTTGGGGAAAAAAAAAACAAGTAAGGGAAGAGAATCATCCCTTTCCCTGCTTCTGGACATTATTTTGATGCATGGAATGGCAGTGTCCATTTTGGTATCATAGAGGAAAAACAAGAGAATTACAGCTGAGGCCACTGGACCACTGAATTAGCCACTTGCCACCCTGTCTTTGGACTTCCTGTTCCATGAACCAATCAGTCCTCTGCTGTTTAAGGCACCATTAAATGGTCTTTACATTTCCTGTGACCAAAAGCATCCTCAACCATGTACCCCAGTATGAGGGCGACTAGGGAGATGCTAATCTGCGTTTCCCACAGTTGGGCTCAGCTCCTGTGTCTCTCACAGCCTGAGTGTCAACAAACCGTGCGAAATCTCGAGTTTGGAGATGTGTATTTTTTATACAGCGTGATCCCGCGTACAAGCCAACAGCAGCATCTGGTCCATAACAGAAGAAGGAGGTCTGTTTTGAGACTAGAACAAACAGTGACTCCACTGGGCGCACTGATGGTACTCCTGGGAGACTTAAGGAATGTGCAGGGCGGTTTTGCTCATGCAGCCTTTTGCCTTTTGTCTACAGAAACTAAACCCTTCATGGGATGCACATGGACTGTGCAGTGGAAGCAGAGAGTGGTCCCCAAGGAGAAGGAAGTAGGGACCATTGTAACCCAATTGAAGAGATAAAACTTAAATGGCAGGATAGAGCACAGAAGATTAATCCAGAGAACTCTCTATAATGGGAGCTGGAGGCTGATGGAGAAGGCTAGTCTAGGAGGGTTCCTTCCTCTCAAAAGTGGGGTCTAGGTTATGCTCTGTCATGAACAACTCCCAATTCCATGTTTTAAAACAGTGAAGCTTTAGTCCCCACTCATCCTCCATGCCCATTTGTGGGCTGGACTTTGGCTCAGAATTGCCATTATCAGCTGGGCACCTGTAATCCCAGGCTAAGGAGCCAGAGGCAGAAAGATGGAGAATTCAAAGCCAGCTTCAACAACTTTGCAAGGCCCTAAGTAACTCAGCAAGATCCTGTCTCTAAATAGTAAAGTATATATATAAAAAAGGGCTGGGGTGCTGGGGCTATAGCTCAGTTGGTAGAGAGTGCTTGCCTTGCATGCACAAGGTTCTGAGTTCAATTCCTAGCACCACAAAAGGTGGGGAGGGGGCGTGCTGGGATATGGCTCAGTGCCAAAGCACCCCTGGGTTCAATCCCTGATACCAAAAGAATAATAATAATAAGTATTACTACTACCCAGCTAAGCATGGTGTTGCACACCTGAAAACCCAGCAACTTGGGAGGCTGAGGCAGGATGATCACAAGTTTGAGGCCAGCCTCAGCAATTTAGCAAGGCCATCCCCCTGCCTCAGCCTCCCAAGTCACTAGGATTAGAGGCCTGAGCCACCACACCTGGCTCAAAGTGCCTTCTGGTACATTCAGGTCCATTCACAATTTCTTTTCTTTTTGTCTTATTATGCTTTCACCTAGTGACAGACAACTGGCGATTCTAGGGAATCTGAGTCTAACTGGTTCCCTCCCATGCAGGGCTTCCCTCTCCTCCTGGGCCAATTCTTTATTTTTATAATAACTAGGATCAAGGGCTGGGGATGTGGCTCAAGCGGTAGCGTGCTCGCCTGGCATGCATGCGGCCCGGGTTCGATCCTCAGCACCACATACAAAGAAAGATGTTGTGTCCGCCGAAAACTAAAAAAATAAATAAATATTAAAATTCTCTCTCTCTCTCAAAAAAAAAAAAAAAATAACCAGGATCAAAATAAGAATGCCCTCAGTCGATGTCCTGCCAGGCCTCCTTAGCCACCTTGCTGTCTTCACTGTTCAGTCAGTGTGACATTCTGTCTGCTCTTGTTCAAACTCACAAGCTATTTTGTCTATAGATTTCTACACTCCATCCTGTGGCGACCTGCCCTCAGCCAAACCAGTCTCCCTGCAGATCCTTCTGTGTGTCCCTGCTTCTCCACACAGACCCCCCCTAGCTCAGCTCCCACATTCTGTTCATACTGTCCCGTCAACTCTCCAACACTGCTCCCAGCAGCGATCAACAGGAAAGAAAGGAGCTGTGAAAATTAGCAGAGCACAGACAGGGACTACAGACAGAGAGGTCCATGCTAGGGATCTGGAAGCTGAGGCTGAAGGACTTACTCATCTAACTGTGCGTCTAGGTGGGAAGATGTATAAAAATACAAACAACAATAAGTGTTGGTGAGGATGTGGGGGAAAGTCACACTCATACACTGCTGGTGGGACAGCAATGGTGCAGCCAATCTGGAAAGCAGTATGGAGATTCCTTGGGAAACTGGGAATGGAACCACCATTTGACCCAGCTATCCCTCTCCTCAGTCTATACCCAAAGGACTTAAAAACAGCACACTACAGGGACACAGCCACATCAATGTTTATAGCAGCACAATTCACAATAGCTAAACTGTGGAACTAACCTAGATGCCCTTCAATAGATGTATGGATAAAAAAAAAATGTGGCATATATACACAATGGAATATTACTCAGCAATAAAAGAAAATAAAATCATGGCATTTGCAGGTAAATGGATGGAGTTAGAGAAGATAATGCTAAATGAAGTTAGCCAATCCCAAAAAAACAAATATCAAATGTTTTTGATGTAAGGAAGCTGACTCATAGTGGGTTAGGGAGTGGGGGAGCATGGGAGGAATCCACAAACTCTAGATAGGGCAGAGGGGTTGGAGAGGAAGGGAGGGGGGCATGGGGTTAGAAATGATGGTGGAATGTGATGGACATTATTATCCAAAGTATATGTCTGAAGACACAAATTGATGTGAATATTCTTTATATATAACCAGAGATATGAAAAATTGTGCTCTATATGTGTAATAAGAATTTTAATGCATTCCACTGTCATATATAAATTAAAAAATTAATTTAAAAAAGCAATAAGAACATCCTTGTAAGCCCAGGTTGAGGCAGGAGGATTGCAGATTTGAAGCCAGCCTTAGCAATTTAGAGAGGCCCTCATCAATTTACAGAGAGACCCTGTCTCAACATAAAAAATAAAAAGGGCTGGGGATGTGGCTCAGTGGTTGAGTGTCCCCCAGTTCAATCCCCAATACCAAAACAAAACAAAACAAAAATATTTAAAAAAAAAAAACAACAACTTTTCTTTCCTCACAACTTAAGATTAAGGCCATTTTTAGCATTTTTTATTTTGGGGAGCTGTGTACCAGGGATTGAATTCAGGGGCACTCAGCCACTGAGCCACATCCCCAGCCCTATTTTGTACTTTATTTACCGACAGGGTCTCACCGAGTTGCTTAGCCCCTCACTTTTGCTGAGGCTGGTTTTGAACTCAAGATCCTCCTGTCTCAGCCTCCCAAGTCCCAAGCCTCTGGGATTACGGGTGTGGGCCACCTCGCCTGGCTTAAGAACATTTTTAAACCAAAGTGTTATATCTATTTTTTTTTTACTCAAGCTTGCCATAAAGAAGTTAGGCTATCAAATTTGAAGTGTTTTCTTGATTGCAGTCTAAAATTTTGAGAATGCTAATGTTTGTGTCTCTTCTCTCCCTCTCCACGCTCCCCACTCCCTTCCTGTACTGGGGATTGCATCCAGGGCTTCGCATCTGACACCAGGCTACACCCACAACCCTCTTATCTCATTCTTTTGGCTATAAAACTCTTAATAAAGATAGTATTGATTGCAAAAGGCATGATCTTAGCAGAGAGAAATTTTCTCCCAAACTAGAATAATACATTTACGTGACATTTTTATGCTGCAGAGTTAAATTTGCATAATTAAAGATAAAAGTACTTGATCCAGCTTGACACAGTGGTGGGTGCCTGTAGTTCCAGCTATTGGGAGGCTGAAGCAGAAGGATCACTTGAGCCTATGAGTTTGAGGCCAGCCTGGGCAACATAGTCAGACCCCATCTCAAAAGAAAAAGAATGCCTGATAAAAAATGATTTTTATTCATAATTTTTGTTATACATTCTATCTAGTAGCTATTATTATAATAACCCTGCTTCACAATTCATTCTGGTACTACTCAATAGCTTTTATTGTCATATATGTGCAGACCTTGGACTGGGGTTGAGTGACTTAAACTTGGATTGTCTCTGACATGAAGATTGAGTTCAAGTCTTCTCCCCTTGGTTCCCATTCCTTTGTAGGATAGCTGGGACATGTCCTTCTCATGCTAAAGCAGTAGTGCAAGAGGTCAAAGCTCACCATACAAGCCCATTTCCAAACTTTGCTACTCTTAGGCCTATTTACTTCCTATCAAATTTGAAGTGTTTTCTTTTTTTTAACATTTATTTATTTATGTATCTTTAATTTTAGGTGGATACATTAGTTTGTTTTTATGTGGTGCTGAGGTTCGAACCCAGTGTCTCGTGCATGTTAGGCGTGCACTCTACCACTGAGCCACCACTCCAGCACCCATTCTTGATTGCAGTCAAAGAAAACATCAGCAGGACAAGGAAAAAAAAATTCTCCCGTAGTGGGAGGGGAGGGGAATGAATATTTGCAGAACAATTTTATAGACTATCATTTAAATTGAATATGCTAATCACCATGGTGCACTCCTGTAAACCCAGGTACTGGGGAGGCTAAGGCAGGAGGATTGCCAGCCTTGGTAATTTAGTGAGACCCTGTCTCAATAAAAAATTAAAGGGCTGGGGATGTAGGTCAGTAATAGAGCAACCCTGACACTGCAAAAAAAAATTTTTAATTAATTAAATGCCATATGGTTATTCATTATGCCCAATGTGTGTGTCTGTATGGGTCAGACCTACTAACATGGCTTAAACCAAGAGTGATGGTTAGTCTGTTAATGCAAAACACATCAGGGAAATAATCTATTTATGTAGGAGCAGAGATTTCTGTCCCAGAAACTTGAGAATAAGACAAAGCCCGCAATGTCTTCTCAGGAATTTCTAAGGCATGTCACCAAACTCCTCTGACCCAATTTCTGAAACCTGATAGGAGTCTATTTGTGCCTTGCAGTGAATAACAGTCCAAAGATCTTGAGTAATTCATTGTGCAAATATCTAGTAAAACGAGGCTTTTAAGACCCAGCATATAAAATAAGGACATGTAACCAATGCTAATATATTAAAATTTAATTAGTTTCATACTAATTTATTTAAATATCACGTAAGTTCAAATAATTGTTAGTATTTTATCACCTGGTTGGTCGGTTGATTCATATTAGAAACGCTAGTGTAGCAAACTTATTCACCTCTGTATTCCTTTTGTTTTTCTTTTGTTTTGGTGCTGGGGGCCTTGTGTGCTAAGCTGTAAACTACCAACCCCTGGGCTACATCCCCAGCCCTCTGATTTCTTAGCTTAGCACAGTGCTGGTAAGTATGTCTTGTGGGGCAAATCTGGCCCACTGCTTGTTTTGATAAATAAAGTTTTATTGGAATCTAGCTGTGTCTGTTCGTTTATATGTTGTCAATGACTGCTTTTACTCTATAAAGGAGGCTTGAGAATTGGCAACAGAAAAGATAAGACCAAGCCAGGGTGGACATAAGTTAAATTATAAAAACTAAAGATTAAAGGAGAAAAAAGTAGTTTAGCAGTTCATGCTGCCTACTTCTTTTCTTAGGGGTGGGGGTACCAGGGATTGAACTCAGGGGCACTCAACCACTGAGCCACATCCCCAGCCCTATTTTATATTTTATTTAGAGACACATTCTCACTTAGTTGCTTAGCGCCTCGCCATTGCTGAGGCTGGCTTTGAACTTGCGATTCTCCTGCTGGGATTAAAGGCGTGCATCACCATGCCTGGCCTATACTGCCTACTTCTAAGAGAACCTTTTGTTCTTCATAACTAGATAACATTATGTCACTGATTCATAAGGGGTTTAAATTAGTTTTATGGGTTAGAACACCAGAATTATTGGTGTCCATTTTCATCTAAGATATTTATTCTCTTAACGTTCTTGGTCCTATTGAAACATTTCAGTATACAAAAATACTGCAATGTTGATACTCAAGAGAAAAGCCATTATCATGTGTATGCTGGTCATTATGATCTGTGTGGTACAATTTTTTAAACTATCATGTCCTTCAAAAACAAAACAAACAAAATAGACAAGACCACAAAGCCTAAATATTCACTATTTGGCAAACAGTAAAGTTTCTCAGTCCTGAATTAATGTAATATGAGACTGTTGGAATTTTGGAATTTGGGTTATTCACACAGGTCTGTGGGTCTCAGATGAATATTATTCTTGAGTTATCCTTAGGGAAAATTATTTGTTAAAGAAATCAGTGATATAAACAAATAATGCATGCAGTTTTGCCTAAAAAAATAATCTTTTAATATTTCATGTTCTAAGCACTCATTTCTAAAACAGTTATAATACCAGTTATAAATTCATATGGGCTGGGAGTGTAACTCAGTGGTACAGTGCATGCCCAATATGTGAGGTAAGACCCTGGGTTCAATCCCCAGCACTGGGGGAAAAAAAATTATCTTCTTCTTAAAGTAGACCCTGAGAAATTGAAGTAATTCTTTATTAGCCTTTAAGGAGATGACTTTACTTGTAATACATTGAAAGTCATTACTTCAAACTTTTCACTAAGGCCATCCCAGCTCTATCATGTCTGGGTTAGTGCAGCTTTATTAAATTGTGTTCCTAGGTACTTCAGAACAACAGCACCTGATCTCTTCTTTGAGGTCAAATAGAACAAAACCTTGCATTTTTCCAGATATCCCTTCTTGGACAACTTTAAGAAGAAAGAAACACTAGCTCCCCATGAGATGTGCAGGGAAAATGCATGTAGGTTTAAAAGTGATAGTAAACTCTTAAAAGTGACAATAAACTCTCAGACCTTTCCAGGGGGTGTGTGGAATTGAGAACAGGGAATTATCTGGAGTCATTTCTACTGAGTGTTGACGTAGCTATGTATGCTTCTGGTGTTCTGGGATTCACTTTAAGGCCCATGTGAGACCTCAGTATGAGGCCTGGATGTTGGAGGAGTTCATTCCAACCCCTTCTGCAACATCTGGGGTAGGAACAGAATCTGTAAAATTCAGGATTTTTAAAAAATTGTACCATACTGATCATCACATTTTTGATAATGAAGTCCAAAATTGGAGATTAGATAAAAATAGAAGAGGTGCTAACTGACCATACTTCCAGAAGAAAGCTTTCCCAGTAACCCCCAGGTAGGTAAGCGGCCAAGGGTCACCATCTGTTTCCTTTCATACAGTCTTGGAATCTACCAAAGGACATCTATGTGTCTTTCCATGTCTGCTGAATCCACTTGACTCAAATGGACTTATTTTTTCCCCCAGGGGTCGGATGGCAAAGTGTGCTGCTAACAGGAGATGAGACAGGCTCAGGTGCCCCAGAAACATCCAGCCCAGACATGACTCTGAAGGTAAGGGATCTTTCTCAGGTGGATCCTCCAAGTGATCCTTAGAGCGATGGAGGCCTATGCAGGCTTCTCTGGGGCAGAATGAGCCTCACCCTCCACCTGCTGGGCTCTCTGTCTCTATTCACTGATGTCTCTCAGTGAGACACCCAGACATAGAATTTCCTGAATTCTGGTACTGAATTGGGAAACCACTTGAATGCCAGAATCTAAGATGCGATTTCCAATGAGCCCGTTGTGGGGTCTTCAGTGAACATCTGTCTGTACGTTGGCTATTTGCAATTGGTAACCCTGGTTGGGACAGTGAAGCAAATCTGAAAATTCTGAGCTGAGAAATCAGGCCCCACTGTGCATTATGAAGAAAGGTCAGAGAGGCATGAAGTAACTTTGATCTCGACTCAAGATTTCCAGTGATGTCAGCGGGAAGGCAGCTCGTGGGCCATTCCAGCTAGAATGCTAATGTCCAAAGGTTTGCAAAATGACTCATCTGGGAATCAACTAAATTATCACTGCTCAAGTTAAATGCATCAAATTGGTAACCATTGCCTAGATTAAGGAACCCATAGTAAAAGTTATCAGAGCCTCGACCATTTCCCTTCTATTACTGGTTTCAACATAAAAGAGTGGGCCTCCTCTATGGAATTCTGTGTTTTAGTAAACAAAGTCCGGGGGTGGGAGATTTGAATGATTAGAATTTTAATATATGCCACTTCTGAATATTTCTTTGAAAAACAGAAAGTAATGTCCCTTTTGAAATTGGGATAGAACAGGAGATGTTTCTCTCCTGGAATTATTAGAAGTATACAAGATAAATTAAGTTGTTTTTTTTTTTTTTTTTGTAACATGCAGGCCGAACTAGTAATG
Source organism: Marmota flaviventris (assembly GCF_047511675.1). Taxonomy (NCBI): domain Eukaryota; kingdom Metazoa; phylum Chordata; class Mammalia; order Rodentia; family Sciuridae; genus Marmota; species Marmota flaviventris. The sequence goes on from NC_092510.1 coordinate 81,561,198, forward strand.
TTATCTATGTTAGAAAGTTCAAGGCAGAAAGTAAAGGTTACCATAGTGAAATTAAATGAAAAACAGGACAGTAGCCTGATTGGTCAAAAAGGCAAATAACCTATATAACAACCATCCAGTGCTGATAATTCATTTTGCCTGTCATTGTGTTTAGCAGGATTTGCAATATTATAAGTTGCAATGGTATATTGGTGCTGTGTTGACTGTTAAGGCAAATCCTGACTAGTTTGAGTCTAGGATTGGTGTTGGGCAAAAGGCAGATGGGTGCCAACAGTGAAACCTGATGAGATTAGATTTGCTATCTCAGAATCTGTTATCTTTTTGAGAATTTTTTTGGGGGGGTTCTGAGGATTCAAACCAATGATCTTGTGTACCCTTAGAGCGATGGAGGCCTATGCAGGCTTCTCTGGGGCAGAAGGAGCCTCATCCTCCACCTGCTCGGGTTCTCTGTCTCTATTCACTGATATCTTTCAGTGAGACACCCAGATATAGAATTTCCTGAATTCTGGTACTAGATTGGGAGGCAAGCACTCTTCTTGGGCTGTATCTCCAGCCCAAGAATTGGTTTTTGTGAGATGTGTTTCTGGTATAGCTGCAGATGTGGTATGGGTGGGTAAATAAATGATCAGAAAGATGGGAGTTGGTTTTTATAAAAGCAAATGATACTAGGTGTGGAGATGCACACCTGTAATCCCAGCTACTTGGGAGACAGAAGCAGGAGAATCTCAAGTTCAAAGCTAGCCTTGGTGACATAGCAAGACCCTATCTCAAAATAAAAAAAATAAAAAGAACTGGGGCTATATAGCTCAAAGTTGGAGCATTTGCCTAGAATGTGTGAGGCCCTGGGTTCAATCCCCAGCACTGTGAGCCCCAACAAATAACAACAACAAAACATTGATCGCAATACAACTTGGTTTATCAGGGCTGGGAATATAGCTCAGTTGGTAGAATACTTGCTTCACATGCACAAGGCCCTGGGTTCAATCCCCAGCACCACACACACACACACACAAAAAGAACTTGATTTATCGACACTTCTTAAGGGGAAGAATATCCGCAGAAATTATACCTTTACTTCTTCCACATTGATCTTCTTCTGATAGACATATCTATTTTAATGCTAACAATTATTCTTTCTGAAAAAAATTTTACTTTTTTTTTTGGCTTTGTTCTTGTTTTTTTTTTTTTTTTTTTTAAATCATGATCATCTGAGTGAGGTGAGGTAGCACATGCCTGTAATTCCAGTGATTCTGGAAGCTGTGGCAGGAGGATCTCAAGTTCTAGGCCAGCCAGGGCAACCCAGGGAGACCTTCCTTTTTTTTTTTTTTTTTTTTTGGTAGTAATAGTAAGGATTGAACCCAGGGGTACTTAACCACTGAGCCACATACCACCCCTTTTTATTTTTTTTTTAATTTTGAGATAGGGTTTCACTAAATTGCTTAGGATCTTGCTAAGTTGCTGAGTCTGGCCTCAAATTTGTGATCTGCCACTGCCTCCCAAGTTACTGGGATTAGAGTCTTGTGCCCCATTTCCAGCTAACCCTATCTCAAAATAAACTAAAAAGGGCTGGAGGTATATAACTCAGTGGTAAAGTGCCCCTGGGTTCAATCCCCACACCAAACCAAACCAAACCAAATAAACAAAAATATCATAATTAACTGAATGTAGTTTTGGCTACTACTTGTAGTGTTTTAATACCAGGTCTTATTTTGAAATAGCAAAGTCATGCTTCTAAAAATATATACAATGCAGATAAGTGAAATCTTAAGCAAACCTGTCATTCTAATGAATATTAATAATAAGAGTATGTATATATTATTTTTTAGTTGTTGATTAACTTTTATTTTATTCATTTATTCATATGTAGTACTGAGAATCAAACCCAGTGCCTCACACATGTGAAGCAAGCGCTCTACCACTGAGCCACAACCCTGGCACAAGAGTAGTTATATTTAAAACACCTTCTAAACACATTGAAGTAGGTAGGCACACCACATGGGCCTGCCTGACTTTGTTTTTTGAGGTGCTGGGGTCCAATTCAGGGCCTTGCAAGCATTCTGCTACTGAGCTACATCGCAGGCTTCTTGACAGTTTTAAATGATTCGGCTTAGTGAGTTGAATTGCAAAACACCACTCCCCCACCCTCAAAAAGATATGTCCAAGTCCTAACTCCTGGTACCTATGAATGTGACCTTATTTGGAAAAATAGTCTTTGCAGATATAATTAAGAATCTTGAGATGAGATCACTCCACATTAACTGGGTGATGTTAAATCTAATGACTTGTGCCCTAATAAAATAGAAGGAAGTGGATATGCATGGAGAAGGCCTTGTAAGGAGACAGAGACAGAGATTGTAATTCTGCAGCCCAAGCCTAAAACCCAAAAGAGGGTTGGGAGTGTCAGTCAGTGGCAGGGAGCTTGCTCAGTGTATGCAGGGCCCTGGGTTCCATCCCCAGCACCGCCCCCAAACCCCCAAATGAACAAACAAATGGAGTCACCAGTAGCCAGAAGAAGCAAGGAAGAAGTCTCCAGTAGACCTCTTGAGGGAACATAGCTCCGCTCATATTCTGAACTGTTGGCCTCCAGAACTGTGAGAAATAAATTTCTGTTGTGTCAAGTCACCAAGTTGTGCCACTTAGTTATGGCTGCACTAGGAGACTAATACTAGGACTTTTCCAAGAGTCACTCCGACTTTTTTGTGTGTTTGTTTGTTTCAGTTGCTATCTATGTATTTTGAAGTGTTAGGAACGGAACCAGGCCTTGTCCAAGCACTCTACCACTGAGCGCCACCCTGTCCTCACCTACTCTTTCGATTACTAAGATCTCTTGCTACTGTCCGATTTCACCCTGCTCACCTTTTACAAAGCTAATTTTACCTGCTCTTGTTTTAGGAGAACCAGTAGTCTTTTTCAGTTTGTATCATCACCACTCACTAGAAGAAAAAGGTAGTCATATTTCAGGGCAGCTTCTTTTGTATCATATTCTGTTTTGCTGCTTGTTCAGACACTGATAAACTAAATAATGAAGAAATAAAAGGTATGGATCAGTATTTTGTTAAACTTGCCAGACTGTGAAATCACCTGCAGTGAAAGAAGGAAAGAAAGAAGGGGGTGGGGATACAGTTCATTTGGTAGAGTGCTTGCCTCACATGCACAACGCCCTGGGTTCAATCCCCAGAAAAGAAAACTTTCCAGGCTCCTTTCAACAGAAAATCTGAGCTTAAGAATTAGTACCTTTTGGGGGAGAATCAGGGCTGAAGATCACCCCAGGGCCTGCCTCATACTAGGCAAGTGTTACTGCTGAGCTCCATCCTCAGCCCCAAAAATTAGCCAATATTTTTGGACAGCGGGTACCTGGGATTGAACCAGAAGTGCTTCACCACAGCACCACATCTCCAGCCCTTTTTATTTATTAATTTTTATTTTGAGACAGGGTCACACTAAATTGTTTAGACCCTTGCTAAATTGCTAAGGCTCGCTAAATTGAACTTGTGATTCTCCTGCCTCAGCCTCTGAAGTGTTGGGGGCATTACAGGGGAGTACCACTGCACCCAGCTAAAAAGTAGCATTCTCAAATGCTAAGTGTGTCTACAGTTCCAGCTACTTGGGAGGCCGAGGCGCAAGAATCACTTCATCCCAGAAGTTTGAGACCAGACTATGCAATATAGCAAGACCTCATCACAAGAAAGAGAGAGAGAGAGAGAGAGAAAGAGGGAAGGGAGGGAGGAAGGAAGGAAAGGCGAGTTAGCATTTTTTTCTAAGGCTTGATTGCTTCTGGAATAAGCATCCTGCTGACCTTGCCTCTCTAGTTGTCCAACTTATTACCCGAGACAGGATATTTTGAGTCCCCCACCTCCAGTGCCAGGTGACATGCAAATTCCTGAAGCATTCCATATTTAAAACAAAAGACAAGGGCTGGGGTGTAGCTCAGCAGTAGGGTAACTTGCCTGGCCTAGGGCCTATTCAATCCCCAGCATTGCAAAAAAGAAAGAAAGGGGATGGGGGAAAAAATAAAAAAGCATGGCTTTTACTCAGTGCTTCTTGGATCTTCCTCTTCTCCTTCCCTTGGTTAATTTTATTTGGTTCAAATATTCCCTCCTCCATCAGCACTTTCTGACCAGCATTGCTGGTCCTTCTCCTCCATAGCCAGACACATAAAGAACCTAGATGTCATTACATAATATCCAGCCTCTCCCCTGCCAGGAAGCCACTTCCATCAGGGCCAGCGTCCCCAGCGCTTGGCCCGATGTCCAACACATGTGTGCAGTCTTCTCTATTCGGAAAGCAAATGCGCGTCCACCTTCACCTTGGATGCACTAGGCGCATCTCAGGCTTTTCTCAGGCCGGCTGCCTCTGTTCCCACTCAGGGTCTTCCTCTTGCTGCCCACTTCCTGGCTTCCCCTGGAAGGCCACTTTGCTCTGTTTGGTTGTTCACTTAGCAGCTCCAAATTACAGCTCCTTTCTTTTTCTCTCCCTTTTTTCTTTTTACTGCTTTGGTTTTCTTAATACACTTTTATTAATGTATATTGTTTTCATACTGTGAAGTTCCCCCCTGTAAGTGTATGATTCAATCATTTTTAGCAGATTTACCAACCATCACCAGTTCTAGAACATTTAACAAGATCCTTCGGTCCCTACTCCAGCCCCAGGCCGTGGACTCATGCAACCTGTGGTCTTTTGTGTCTGGTTTAGCACATATTTTGTTTTGTTTTGTTTTTTCGAGTTTATCCATGGCATAGCTGCTGTCACTATCCTTTCCATTCCTGTTAATGTTGGCCAATATTTTGTTTCTGAGTATGCCACTATTTGGGTACCCCCAACACTGCTTTTTTTGTGATGCTGGGACTCAAACCCACGGCCTGGCACACGACAGGCAAGTGCTCTACCACTGAACTATGTCCGCAGTTCTGGGTCATCTTTTTATTTATTTATTTAAATTGTTTTTAGTTGTAGATGCACACAATATCTTTATTTTATGTATTTTTTCTTATGCAGTACTGAAGATGGAACCCAGTGCCTCACGCATGTGAGGCAAGTGCTCCGCCACTGAACCACAGCCCCAGCCCCTATCTTTTTATCATTTTTGTCCATTCACAAGTTGATGGACTTTGGGCTGTTTCTACTTTCTGTCAGTAACGCTTCCACGAACAGTTACATGTGGCTCTTTGGGTGAGGTCTCACTGGACTTGAAATTGCTGGGTCATGGGCTGGGGCTGGGGTTCAGTGGTGGAGCACTTGCTTAGCACATGTGAGGCACTGGGTTCAATCCTCAGCACCACATAAAAATAAATAAATAAAAAAAGGTATTGTGTCCACTTACAACTAAAAAATATTAAAAAAAAAAGAAAAGAAAGAAATTGCTGCATCATGTGATAACTCTGTGTTTAATGTTTGAAAAACCATTACTACATTTTCTATTGTGTCTGTACATTTAGACCCTACCAGTAATACATGGGTATAAAGTAACCATCCTGGTGGATATAAAGTATCTCATTGTGGCTTTGATTTGTATTTCTCTGGTGTCTACTTGAATATCTTTTCTCTTTTCATGTGCTTCTTGGCCATTTTGTATGAGGTTAGTTTTTGTGTATGTGTGTGCTAGGGTTGAACTCAGGGCTTCCCACATGCTCAGCAGGTGTTCTACCACTGAGCTCCACACCCACCACCTTTGCAGGTCATTTTTTAAAATGTGTGTATATATATATATTTAAAAATAAATAAATATATATTAGTTGTAGTTGGACACAATACCTTTATTTCATTTATTTATATGTGATGCTGAGGATTGAACCCAGTGCCTCTCACGTGATAGGCAAGCACTCTACCACTGAGCTACAGCCCCATCTGTGGTGAGCCATCCATGGGCTGTGTGTGTGAGCTATGTGAATTTGAGCTATATGAGGGGACAGGCCTGGCATTGCACGCTGATTGGGCTGTGGGACTGAAGTGTGCCTTTCCTCTCTCTGCCTGTGATCCCACATAGCACCTGAGATAGGTGTGACTTACCAAGATGTCAATCAATCTGCTGACCACCAGACATCACAAAGTCCACCTTTGAGTCATTATCCCCTGCCTTATTTGGTGAAGAACATTCCATTGAATCTCCTTTGTGGGCCCTCCCTATAAAATAAAGAGACTCTGGGTGCACACTCTCTTGCCTTCCAGCGTGGAAGAGGTCCCTTGAGGTCACAGAGCAGTCCCATCCTTGATCTGAGAAACTCATGTCCATGATGTCCGTGATTTTTTTGCCGTTTTCTTAGTTTAATGATGTAGCCATCTCTTTTGAACCCAGCTCACTCATCTCGTCCGCGCAGGCAGCTGGCGAGACCCAGCCCCTGCAGATAATTTTTAATGGCTTGATTGCTTTTGTTTGCCATAATTTGTGCATTGTTTTACAGCAAAGCACCCTCTCTTTGTCTCATTGCAAGTTCTCAAAGTTTTCTGCTGGCATGGTGGTGCACACCTGTAATCCCGGCTCAGAAGGCTGAGGCAGGAGGATCCTGAGTGCAAAGCTAACCTCAGAAACAGCGAGGTGCTAAGCAATTTGGTGAGACCCTGTCTCTAAATAAAATACAAAATGGGGGTGAAGATATGGCTCGATGGTCAAGTGCCCCTTAGTTCAATCCCTGGTACCAAAAAAAAAAAAAATTTCTGAGTGAGGTACCTCCTCCTCCTCCTCCTCCTCCTCCTCCTCCTCCTTCTTTCTTTCCTTCTTTCTTTCTTTCTTTCTTTCTTTCTTTCTTTCTTTCTTTCTTTTGGGACTTTGTTCTTGACTAAAGTGGGAGGGGGCACTCAGCTCATCCTTTCCCTGTCTCAAAATAAAATATAAAAAGGGCTGGGGATGTGGCTCAGTGGTGAAGCACCCCTGGGTTCAATGCCCAGTACCCAAAACAAACAAACAAACCTAATACATGTTAAAGAAATACCTGTAGGATTAAAATGTTGTAATTGTGCTGTCATTCTAATCAAATATAGAAAGTAATCCCCTTGTGCCGTCTTTACCTTGCCTTCTTTTTCTGTATACAGTAAGATTAAAAATTGTGTTTGTAAGGAGAAGCACACAAAATCCTAGCACAGCAGAATTTTTCTGGGAAAGGAGCCTGTATTCACATACACTATTTTCTCTCTGGTGCTTAAGCAAGAAGCAAGGTTGATAACCCTTCAGGCACATTGGAGATTCCTCCTGCCATAGAGTCACTGGAAAAGGGCAGGTTTCCTAATCCAGAAGGCAGGAAAGCCACGTTATTTCCTAATATGTTGCTTTCTGTATGTAAAACTTCTTGCTGGGAGAGAGGCTGTTCTCCTGGAAGGACAGATGTTCTCCATTACAAAAGGGGGAAAGCATTTCAGCTCTTCCGGTGGCCATTAGAGGCCACAGGTTAGAGCTTTCTTTGGCTTTTGCTTTAAGAAGCCTTTCTGCTGAGAGCCTTTTGTTGCCAGAGGTGGAGAACTAGTTGCCCTTTGTATTTTATGATGACGGCATTAGGAAGGATTCTTTGGGGCTGGGGCTTTGGACAAAAAGATGCATTTGGGACCAGAAGTCCTTCCTACGCTGGTACTTACATAAAGATTGCTCTAAATTTGCTTCTTGGCCAAAGGAAATATTTTATTGAAGATTCTTTTTTGAAGAAAAGAATACTTAAATCCTTTTAGGTTACTGAATCTCAGAGGAGGTTGCCAATGGTGGCTAAGAGGCAGACCAGTATTATATGGATTAATTTTCAGGATATCCTTTAAAAAATATACCTTTGGGCTGGGATTGTGGCTCAGTGGTAGAGCACTTGCTTAGCACAGGTGGGACCCAGGTTCAATTCTCAGCACCACATTAAAATAAATAAATAAATAAATAAATAAAGGCATTGTGTTGTGTCCATCTACAAAAAAGATTCTCTCTCTCTCTCTCTCTCTCTCTCTCTCTTTTACACTTTTGCTGGGGCTCAGTGGTACAGCGCTCGCCTAGCATGTGTGAGGCATTGAGTTCGATTCTCAGAACCACATAGAAATAAATTCATTAAATAATAAAGGTCCACTGATAATTAAAAAAATATACAAAAAATAAAATACACCTTTGGGGCTGGGGGTGGAGCTTAGTGGAAAAGCACCTGCCTCCCAGGTGAGAGGTGCTAGCTAGGTTCTATCTCCAATATCACAAAACAAAACGAAAACAAATAATTTTTAAACTAAAAGAAAGATTAAAAATACACATTTTAAAGGAAATGGAGATGAAAGTTTCTGTTGTAAACTGTAATATACCGTGTCAACGTTGGTTATTTATTATCCCAATATGCTACATCCTCTTTGTCAAATAAATGAACTCATAGCCATCAGCAACTCTCGATTATTATGTACAGATGGGAATATTGCAGGCAAATGAAAGATCTCAGGTACCTTCTCCCCTGGACCTTTTGTTTTTTCACTGTGTTCCCTTCCCACCGATAAAAGCCAGCCCTGATCAAGTGTTTGCACTGATCGGAGGACTATGCTAGACCCTGACATGCAACACATAATCTTCAAAACAGCCCTGCTAAGGAAGAACTGTTGTGAATCCCATTTTGCAGAAGTGGTGACTGTGGCATGGTAAAGCAAGGTAATTTACTCTAGACCCCAAAGCCAGGTGTGCTGGAGCCAGGTTTTAAACCCAGGTGGAAAGACACTTCTTTTTTCTGTTCAGTAGTGGGGATTGAACTCAGGGGCACTCGACCACTAAGCCACATCCCCAGCCCTGTTTTGTATTTTATTTAGAGACAGGGTCTCACTGAGTTGCTTAGCGCCTCATTTTTGCTGAGACTGTGCCGCAGTCTGGCTGGGCACAAATCACGAGCCACTGAAGCAGGAACAAACTTTATTTTTAAAACGCAGGAAAACACTTCACACAGCTCCCGGGGAAATCCTCCCGAACACGCCACGAGGCTTGTCCAGGAACCCCCAGCCGGAACTATATCTCCCGGAAATCCCTCCTCCTGCACTTCCCCAACCAATGGGAACTCTCTGGGAATCCCCGGAAATCCCCATGAGAACTCCAAAATAGTGCGAGAACTCAAAAGTTGCGGCAGAGGCGGACAGGCAGAGGCGCCTGTCAATCAATACTGTTGGCAAAATGCCAGGGGCCATACAGACTCAGCCGTGGCTCTCAGCAAGACTGGCTTTGAACTCACTATCCTCCTGTCTCATCCTCTCAAGGTGCTGGGATTACAGGTGTGTGCCACTGTGCCCAGCACTGGAAATACACTTCTGTATTTGGGTATTAACATATGCACATCCATGTTTTTATTAGCTAAATCAGGAGAGCTCCAAGGATGGGGCAGGAGTAGCTTAGCTGGATAAAATACTGGTCACCAGTGCCTAAAGGTGTGGCTCAATGGTAAAGTGTGTGTCTAGCATGTGTGAAGTCCTGAGTTCAATCCCCTGTGCTATTAGAAAAATGCTAGACACCAGGTTAAGCTTGAATTCTAGATAATCAATGAAAAAAGTTTTAACTTTAGTATGCCCCTTGTATTGCACCAGACATACTTGTACTAAGAAATTGTTGTTTACCTAAAGTTCCAATTTAACTGGGTGTTGGGTATTTGTATTTGCCAAGTCTAGCAGACACAGAGAGGAGGGGTGAAGGGAACAGATAAATGTGTTCGTATTTTGATCATTGTAGTCTGGTATTATTTGTGAGTTTAGATTCCTTTCTCTCTTTCTCTTTCTTAGCCTGGCTTCCCTCCCCTCCCATTTCAGGGATGACAGTTACTAAAGGACAAGTTACAATTTGGTATCAGGATCTTAGTTGGCTTTATTTCCAGTTCTTCTCAGCCCAGCAACACTCATTCCATAAAGTGGAATAAGTGTTATAGTTGGCTGAGAAGATGGTTTTGTTGACAGAGAAGGGCTAGAAAAAGCAGGAACAGGGGACTAAAGCAGATGGGTCATTTCAGGGATGTTTTTTAAGGTGGGGACGAGAGACAGAACCATTTTGTAAAAATTAAAGCAGAGGGAGATTTCTTGTCATGCTGATGGGCCTTTTAGGGAAATTTGGCCATCTTTTGCTAAGTTTTCTTTTTTGCTATTAGTATGTGCCCCACCCCATATCATGACTTTTCTGAAGCCTGTTCTAGAATCTTTGTTTCAGCTGGGCTATCATTATTGGCCTGATTCATTTTCTGCAGATAGTTAAAATGTTGACGAAACATTCTCATGATTTTACCAGTTCTATGAATTGGTAACATTCCCTGGCTCTCAGCAGTCACCTCCTAAAATAGATGGCACTGGCCTGGATATTCCCAGCAAAAGTTCCGAAACATTCACAAATATTTCCTGAACACATCAGTGTATTTCCTTCTACGCACATTTGGAGCGTTCCAACGGTGGGAATGACTAATGAGGTAAAGCCCTAGAAACTGTCTCACTCTTATCTCACAGGTCAGAGCCCACATTCAAATATTCCTGATGTCTCAGGCTGGGGATATAGCTCAGTTGGTAGAGTGCTTGTCTTGCATGCACAAGGCCCTAGGTTCAATCCCAACACCACAACACACACACACACACACAGACACATACACACACACACACACACACACACTCACACACCTGATTTCTCAAGACTGATTGTCTCCAATCCAGCTGTGTGTGTGTGTGTGTGTGTGTGTGTACCCAGGACTGAACTCAGGGGTACTCAGCCACTGAGCCACAACCCCATCCCTTTTTATTTTTTGAGACAGGATCTCACTAAGTTGCTTAGGGCCTAACTAAGTTGCTGAGGCTGACCTTGAACTCTTGATCCTCCTGCCTCAGCCTACTGAGTTGCTAGAATCATAGATATGAGCCAGAGCTCATTTGTACATACCTGGGTCTACAACTTCTGATGGAACTAAGCCAAGCAAACTAAACACAGGTCCTACTGATGCAAACCACTAGTCTGTAGTGTAATTAAAAGATGGTTTCCATTTAGGTGGGGAACCTGTCTACCTACCCACTTAATATATGAAAAAAAATGATTGTGTCCCTGAGGGTCCCAAATGATCAGAAATGATTTCTGAAAAGCTGGGTAGAACTCAAATAGTCATTTATGATAGGCCTTGTCCTTCTAAAACAAGTCAGGTAGCCAAGGCCTCTTACATCTTTAGCATAATTCTTGGAACTATCTGTTGGATTCCTAGGAAAAATGATCTTGCTTCGTTATGTAAACATTTGAAATTAAGTGAGGATCTAGTTCTCCCATCTCGATAAATTGTCAAGTGCCTTTTCCACCTCTTCTATCCGTTTTCCAATGGCCTTCCCCTTGATTTTTTCTGATGTAGTAAAAACTTATAATTAAAAAATACACTCCATGGAGCTGGAGTTATAACACTCACCTAGCATGCATAAGGCCGGGGGTTCAATCCCCAGCCTTGCCCCCCAAAAAACAAAACAAAAACAACAAAACAACAAAAAAACATTGTAAAAATCATAACACACGTGTAAATTGCATGTAAAAAGACATGTGTTCAGATGGGATGATTGATTTCCTAACCAGGAGAACGGGTTGCAAAACCCTAATAGGTCTAGTACCAAGAGCTGGGCTCTTTTATATCACTTGAGCTTATTACCATTGCAACAGTGGCTACTTCTTCAGACATGAGCCAGCGGAGATGTGACATATATTTTAGCTTGGCATTCTTAAGTCTGTTTTTGAAAAGGAAAAAGGTACCAGGCTGGGGTTGTAGCTCAGTGGTAGAGTGCTTGCTTAGCACTTGTGAGGCACTGGGTTCGATCCTCAGCACCACATAAAAATAAGTAAATAAAATAAAGGTATTGTGAACATATACAACTAAAAAAATATTACAAAAAGAGAGAGAGAGAAAAGTACTAGCAGCTACCATCCCACTAGCTGTCCCAAGGGATCTGGGCTGGAGGGAAGGATACAGAGGGTACAGGGTGGTCACCATAATCTCTATGGGCTCACAGATTGAATTTTGATCTCTAGTACTTTCAGTCTTCTAGTGAATTTCAGTTAAATAAAATGAATACCAAGAATAAAAACGAACATTTATGGAGAACTTTTCGTGTGTCGGCTTTGCTCTGGACACTGGGGGCACTATTTTATTTCATTCTCACCACAACGTTGTGAGGTGAAACTATGAAGATCAATGATCTATTGAGAGCCAGGTGTAGTGGCGCATGCCTGTAATCCCAGTGGCTCTGAACGCTGAGGCAGGAGGATTGCGGGTTCAAAGCCAGCCTCAGCAATGTAGCAAGGCTGTAAGCAACCTAGTGAGACCCTGTCTCAAAATAAAAAGTAAAAATAAAGAGGGGGGGTATGTGTGTGTCTTGGGTATGTGGCTCAGTGGGTAAGCACCCTTGAGTCCAATCCCTGGTACCAAAAAGTAAAAACTAAAAAAAATTGGGGCCAGGCACAGTGGCACACACCTGTAATCCCAGCGGCTCCGGAGGCTGAGGCAAAAGGATCACAAGTTCAAAGCCAGCTTCAGCAAAATTGAGGTGCTAAGCAACTCAGTGAGACCCTGTCTCTAAATAACCTACAAAATAGGGCTGGGGATGTGGCTGAGTGGTCAAGTGCCCCTGAGTTCAATCCCTGATATTTAAAAAAAAAAAAAAAATGGGCTGGGTTGTAGCTCAGTGACAGAGTACTTGCCTTGCATATGTAAGTCACTGGGTTAGATCCTCAGCACCGCATAAAAATAAGTAAAGTAGGGGCTGGGGTTCTGGCTCAGTGGTAAAGTGCTTGCCTAGCATGTGTGAGGCCCTGGGTTTGATCAATTCTCAGCACCACATATAAATAAATGAATAAAATAAAGATCCATCAACATCTAAAAAATATTTTTTTAAAAAAATGAGTAAAGGTGTTGTGTCCATTTACAACTAAAAATAGTTTTGTTTTGGAAAGTATACAGAAAGGGGCTAGGGTTGTAGCTCAGTGGTAGAGGGCTTACATAGCATGTGTGAGGCCCTGGGTTCAATCCCTAGCACCATGTAAAACTAAATAAACAAAATAAAGGTATTGTGTCCATTTGCAACTAAAAAAAAATTAAAAATTACAGAAAAAAGAAACAGCGTGCAGAGACATTAAGTAATTGTGTCAAAGAACAAATTTACAACAATTTAAAGACCAAGAATCGGGCAACACTTCATCCCATAAAATAGAATAAATGGTACAATGATCCAGCAGAGGAGATTGGTTTTTTATTTGTTTGTTTTGCAGGGTAAGGCTTGAACCCAAGGCCTCAGGCTTGGGAGGCCAGTGCTCTACACACCCAGGCCACAAGGTTGGTTTTACAGAGGACTAGAAAAAGCTGAAGCCAGCATGGTGGCACACATCTGTAATCCCAGCAGCTCAGGAGGCTGAGGCAGAAGGATTGTGAGTTCAAAGCCAGCCTCAGCAAAAATGCGTTGCCAAGCAACTCAGTGAGACCCTAAATAAAATGCAAAATAGGACTGGGGGTGTGGCTCAGTGGTCGAGGTCCCCTGAGTTCAATCCCAGGTACTCTCCCTCACAACAAAAATAAAAAAGCTGAAAGAAAGAACAAAAAGCAGATTGGTCATTTCAAAGTTGTTTTCCTCTTTCCTCCAGTGACATGGAGACAGAGCAATAGATATGTAACTGATTTGGTTAACATCAGATTACTTGAGTTTACCTTTAATTTTTTGCAGTACTGTGAATTGAACCAAGGTGTGCTCTACCACTGAGCTGCATCCTCACCCCTTTTTATTTAAAAAATAAATTAATACAGAGTCTTGCTAAATTGTACAGATTGACCTCCACCTTGCAATCCTCCTGCCTCATCCTCCGAAATCACTGAGATTACAGGTGTGCACCACCCTGCCCAGCTTCTGGCTACCTTTTTCTTGTAAGGATCAGGGCAAAGGGAATTTCATGAACCTTCCAGAAGAAACTTGCTGTTTTTTGGAAGTTTAGCTGTTGGCTCACATTTCTCCTGGTTTCTTAGAATATTAGGTAAACAACTTATTTTGGTTCATCAACTTGAAATTTAGGATGGATGACTCCATTTTAATTTTTAGTCGGGTCTGTTGTTTTTTCTTTTTTTGTGTGTGGAGGGGTACCGGGGATTGAACTCAAGGGCTCTCAACCACTGAGCAACATCACCAGCCCTATTTTGTATTTTATTTACATCAGGTTCTCACTGAGTTGCTTAGCGCCTAGCTGTTGCTGAAACTGGCTTTGAACTCGTGATCCTCTGCCTCAGCCTCTGGAGCCTCTGGGATTATGGGAGTGCATCACCACACCTAGCAAGTCTGGTCTGTTAAGACCCAGTGCAGGAACCTGGCTCCAAACAGTGGCCTTCTATCATGTTTATTTAACCCAGAGCCACAGAGTGCCAGACCCCAGAGGTAGCCCAGTAGCCTTTGCTCTTAAAGACCATGTCTACCATTTTGCCTCGTAAAACACAATGGTGATGCTTATGGCAGACCCGTGAGGGAGGTCCTGATCCGTATCAAGCTTTTCTGTAGTTGTGTTTTAACTCAGACATTCTTCAAATGCAGAGCTACAGTTTCTCTGATGGTGAGGTAGGGGAGGTGAAATAAAAGACATAAGTAGAAAAGAGACATAAAGGAAGGACAAGAAAAATGTAATTTTAATTTGAAGTTCCGCATACTTTTCCAGGCCTGTCCCACTCTTAGTTCTTCTCCCAGGTCTGTCACTCCCAAATTTCTGGGAATCTGTAAATCTTATTACAGTTACCACAAAATCACTCATGATAATTACTTTGTACATTATTAATGCACCTACCAGTAGATTAAGCAAAGAGAGATAGAATATTTTAAGAAACTTATAATTTAGGGGACTTTCTAGCATTATCTCTTGATCAGATATGGAGACCAGGTCTGTTCAAGGATCCTGAGAACAAATGGACCATCCTAGATCCCATCACCATAAACTGTCCTGGATAACCAGACTGATGACATCACCACATACCTTCCCCCACACACCCCTCTTCAAGTTTCCTTTAAAAGAGGAGTCAGAATGTCTGTGGATGTGACCCAGTGCTAGAGCACTTGCCTAGCCTGTGTGAGGTCCTGGGTTCAATCCTGAGCATGGCGTAAAGCAAAGTAACAAAAGAAGAGAATGGGCTGGGGCTTTCCTAGCACATGTGAGGCACTGGGTTGGATCCTCAGACTGCATACAAAAATAAGAAAATAAAGGCATGTTATCCATCTATAATTACAAACAATTTAAAAAAAAAACAAAGAAGAAGAAGAGGAGGAGGAGCCAGGAGAAGTCCCTAGAACACATCCTCTCTCTTTCAAGATGGCGCACATCCTCCCTTGAAAAAGTGTTTCTGCTTTCCTGATTAAATCTTTCTGGGCCTCTGACTGACACATGCTGAAATTCTGTGCCATCTGTAGGCCGAGGACCCTGCTGGTTTTGAGTCAGTCCTGCTCCCACCCATACCTTCCGGGAACTCCTGGGACATTTTCCAGCCACATCTCTTCTCTGGTTCTTAAGAACCAGTTGTTTTTCAGCCTTGCCTTTGGGTCTCCTTCCCATCAGCATTCTGACGACATTTTTCATTAGCATTCTATTGCAGTGATTCATGAACATAAGACAGAACCGCCCCAGTATATAAGGGCAGCTGAGACTACAGCGAAAACTAGAGCTTTCATTGAATCTGGAGAAATTCAGCATTCAGAAGTCCAGAATGGATTAGACGTCATGACACCCAACAGACCTGACCTGTGGGCAATTAATTCTTTTAGTTTCTCTAGGATATCTGCATTTCTATGTTATGCCACATGGAACATGGGATTTGTGGATATTTAAGTAAAAAATCACCTTAATGACTGTGGTTTCAGATTAGGGCCCCTAGGTTCAACCCCTGGCAAATAAATAAGTAAATAAAATGATAATAAAGAGCTAACACCTACTGGGAATCTAAAAGGATGGTGCCACGGCCTTTATATGCATTCAGTTACCCAGAGCTCACCATAAACCCATAATTGATACTATGCAGTTGCCCTGATTTTAAAGGCTAGGAAACTGAGGCACAGATGCAAAGCAACATGTGGAAGGCCCACTCCAGAATCAGAGGGGTCAGCTGCGCAGCACACCCCCTCACCATGAGCCCCTCTCACCTGGGACCCACGCTAGCTCTTCTGCCTGCATATTTCTTGGGAAATGCTGGGCCAGTTAACCTCACAACCCAGCTTTCTCTTGGAATTCAGACCCACCGCAAAGAGCCGAGAGTGTGCCTTCCCCATGGAGGGAATCAATAACATTCAAGCCACGCCTTCTTTGTGTAAGTGACATGTCTGAAAATAGCTGTGTTTTGTGATTAAGGAGTTAAAGAGAAAGAATGCCCCGGATAATAGGAGGCAAAAGTGAAAGGCCAGATGAATTCACCCGTGTCTTTTCATAGGAAATACTAAATTCTTTTCTAGAATCACATTGTGGAAAAATCTTCTTGGCTTAGTATTTTAAAAGTGCATTCTCCTCCGAGCCCCCTAAAATCCAAAACCTGTCTTACCCAATAAACTTCAGAAAGCATTTTTTGGTGAGCGGCTTCTTTGCTTTTGCAAAGAAATTTCCTAGAAACCCTGATCAGAGAGGAGTTGTTTTGGACTGCTTAGCAGGAATGTTTCATTGAAATGAGAATAAGAAGTATCAGGCTGTGTGTCTGGTGCCTGTGTGTGGTTAAATGCATGCGAGGAAGGCACAGGAGGAGTTGGTGTGTATCCCGTGCCTCTGGGGACAACGCTTCCCCTTCCAGTCATGCCTGGAGCCTGATCCTTTGGCTGCCATCGCCACTTCACCAGAGGATCTGGTTCAAGCCATTGTTGTCCCTTGCCCAGATGACTACCATAGCTTCTGAGTGGTCTCCCAGCCCCTGCTTTCCTCCTAAGTAATACACACTCCACACAGAGGCAGCCACAGTGATATTTTAAAAGCCCAAACTAAACCAAATCAAATCATTTATGTATTTGAAATAATTTAGTGGCTTCTCATCATACTCAGGAAAAAAAAAAGTACCCAAAGTACTAATTACGGCTTGCAAGGACC
Organism: Marmota flaviventris; assembly: GCF_047511675.1. NCBI lineage: Eukaryota > Metazoa > Chordata > Mammalia > Rodentia > Sciuridae > Marmota > Marmota flaviventris. The sequence goes on from NC_092510.1 coordinate 81,578,197, forward strand.
TCGTGATCTGGTCCACTGCCAACATCCTCTCATCCACATGCCTTAGCTCTGCAGGCCTCTTAGCTGCTCTAGACACGGCTGCCCAGAGTCTCCACACATGCTGTTCCCTCTGCCAGAATATGGTTCCTCTTCTTTCCCCATGTTTTTCCTCAGGTCTTTTTTTCAGATTTCTGCTCAAATGTTACCTTGTTCAAGAGCCTGTTCTTGACCATGTTATATTACATAGCACCTCTCCTCTACCACCATCAATATGTATCCCTCACCCAGCTTTATTTTCCTTATAACCAATTTCCCCTCTTGAAATATAATGCATTTTTCATATCTATGAGGGTTAATTCAGTGGGCCTTTGATTTTCTTTCCTATTATCTACGGTATTCTTCTCCTTTTTCTTATTCTCCACGTTCTATTAGGATGTAAGCTCTATGAACAGAGAGACTTTTCAGTCATTTTTTCATTTTGTTAACAAATACTTAATGAGCACTTACTTTATGCCAACCTCTGAGCACCTAGAAATTGGCAAATGAGACCACATCCCTGCACCCATGTAGTGCACTCATCTTATTAGTGGAAGATAGATTTAAAAAAAAAAAACCAAAAACTAGCAAGTAAATAGATTATTTGAAGAACAGTGATAAGTGCTGTGGAAAGAAATTAGAGTATTTCAAGATTTCAAGGTATGGGTGACATGGTGATTGCGAAGAGTATTGAGTCTGTCTCCGTCCAGGTGGCAAGTCAGGTTCCAGGAGGAAATTAGGAATTTGCTGTGTACTTGTTAATTTTAAGACGCTTTCTAAACATTCCATTGACAGGGTAAGTATGAGCCTGGAGTTCCAGAGAGAGAGAGCAGGCTGGGATATAAATTTAGGATTCATCAGTACACAGCCATACATTGGTTGAAATCAAAGAGAGAATGGCCTGAGAAAGAAGAGGGGTCTGAGCCCCAAGTTGTGGCTTCTCCCAAATTGAAGTCTGGATAGATGAGAAGGAGCCTGTCAGTTAGCTCTCTGTTACTATATTAAGATACATCAGGCTAGGTGGGCTGGGGCTGTAGCTCAGTGGTAGGGCACTTGCCTGGCATGTGTGAGGCACTGGGTTCCATCCTCAGCACCACATAAAAATAAATAAATAAACAAAGATACTGTGTCCATTTAAATTAAAAAAAAAAAAAAAAGATAATTGAGGCCAGACACGGTGGTGCACGCCCACAATCCCAGCGGCTCAAGAGGCTGAGGCAGGAGGATCCTGAGTTCAAAGCCAGTCTCAGCAATGGCAATGGTGAGGTGCTAAGTAACTCAGTGAGACCTTGTCTGTAAATAAAACACAAAACAGGGCTGGGGATGTGGCTCAGTGGTTGAGTGCCCCTGAGTTCAATCCCCAGTACCAAATATATATATATATATGAATGAGATAGTCAACTTAAAAATACAAAACATTGTCTGGCCCCTGCATGAGGCCCTGTGTTTGATCCCTAGCACTGCAAAAAAAAAAAAGGAAAGATTTATTTTGACTCACAACTTTGGAGATTTTAGTCATGGTTGATTGGTCCTGTTATTTTCGGTCCTGTGGCAAAGCAATACATCATGGCCAGAGCATGTAGTAGAGAAAGCTGTTAACTTCATGACAGCCAGAGAGCAAAGAAAGACCTCCCACTAGGACCCCTCCCTAAGGTTCTACCGCCTCCCATCAGCACCAGGTTAGAGACCAAGTCTTTAACACTTGGGCCTTGGAGGGCATTTAAGATTTGAGCTACAGCGCAACTGGAAACACATACCGAGAAACAATGGCTAGTGGGATCCAAGGGGAACCCAGAGAGTGTTTTGGAAGGCAGATGAAGGAAGCCATTTGAAAAGGAGTGACGGAGACTCTGGACTGGATCCTGCTGAAAGAGCAGGCCAGGTGGGTTCTGAGAGGCGGTCACGGGTCTGGCCACCCTGAGGTCTTGGATGACTTTGACATGTGCTGTTTGGTGGGGTGATGGGGACCAAGGAAGTGAGTGGAGGGTGGGGAAGTAGAGATATCTCCTAAGAGTGCTTGCTTTAAGGAGAACAGAGAGTTGAGGTGAAATAAGGAAGTTGTTTTGAATTTTAATTATTGTGAAAAAACAACATGAGATCTACCAGTTTAAAGTTTTAAATATGCAGTATAGTGGGGTTAATTTAATTATCTGCACATGAGAGATATTTTTTTTAAGTAGAAAACCACAGCATATTTAATGAGATGAGAGAATATTGCAGGGTGGGGGAGGGTACAATTCCTGGGACAGTGTCCTGGAGAAGATAAGACTTGGAGGGATGCAGAGGCTGAGAAACTTTCCGAGGCTGACACAGCCCACCGGTGATGGAGCAGGATTCAAACCCAGCCCCTGGGCTCCGGAGGCCTTGCGAGTCAGTGACATTTTGCTATTTTGTAAAATGAGAAAAGTGCATGGAGTGACATCTAACTTTCATCTCAGCTCTAATGAGTCTCTAGCATTCTGATGTGCCCTCACCCATCCAAGCAAAGAAATAAAAAAGGCCCCAGGGTAGCCCAGGAAAAGCAGCCCCAGGCTGATGTGAACATACAGATGAGATAGGCCTGCATAGGGCCTATCTCATCTCAGCCTGTCCATAAATCACTTTGCCAGTCAGGCACCCCACTCCTCTGAGCCTGAGTCCTTTATTAGAGTCCCAAACTGTGTTGAGATGTCTGGCAGCTTTACTCATTCATATTATCTGTCTGGCTTCTTAAAGTATTTGAATTTGCAATGCTGGCTGCTAAAATTATCTATGCAGTAGCTTAAAAAGAAAAGGAAGGGGGGGCTGGGGATAGAGCTCAGTTGGTGGAGTGCTTGCCTCGAATGCACAAAGTCCTGGGTTCAATCTCCAGCACCACAAAAAAAAAAAAAAAAGAGAGAAAGAAAGAAAAGAGAGAAAAGGAAAGGAAGAAGTGAAGGAGCCAGCCCAAGGAAGGGAAGAATGAAAGAAGGAAGGAAGGCAGGCAAAGAAGAAAGAAAGGGAGGGAGACAGGGAGGAAAGGAGGAGAGGAGGGAAGGGCCTGGGAGCTATGGAGAAAGCACCTACTTGATGAGTTGGAGAATGCACTTGACATCCATGTTTTAGTCAACTCTATTATAAACTATTATAGTTTCTGCAATAATTTTATGTTGGCCAAGGTCCCCAGAGGCTATAAATAATGTTGCAGAAGAGGCTTTTAACATTCTCCATAGCTAAATGATCTTCACACTTTATCATCTTACTGTGACTTAGAGGAGTAATTAACTTACTCTGTGTATATAACTCTTAAAATAAGCTGGGCACGGGGTTGGGGATGTGGCTCAAGCAGTAGCACGCTTGCCTGGCATGCGCAGAGCGCTGGGTTCGATCCTCAGCACCACATAAAAATAAAAAAATAAAGATGTTGTGTCCACCGAAAACTAAAAAATAAATATTTAAAAAAAATTCTCTCTCTCTCTCTTAAAAAAAAAAAAAAAAAAAAAAAAAGCTGGGCACGCTGGGGCACTCTTGTAGTCCCAGCTTCTCAGGAAGCTGAGGCAGGAAGATTGTTTGAACCCAGGAGTCTGAGACCAGCCCGAGCAACATAGTGAGACCCTATCTAAAAACAAACAAACAAACAAATAAAAACAAAGGCCCTTCATCTTTGGTGGACTTACATTCACGCTAGGCTAAGCCATTTGATATGCTCAATAAAGTAGAAGGAAAGGATATTTTCTCATTGGACAGTTGTCAATATTAAAACATTTGACGAGTAAGTTAAAGGCTACTGAAAGATAGCATTATGATAATCAAGATTATTAAAACTTAGAATGTTTATCTTTTCCCTCTGATAAGGCTGAAAATTTGTAAGATTCTTTCCATAAATTCATGGCCTATATGGTAAAAGTTTAGTGGAAGAGAAACACCTAGAAAGAACTAAGCAAATTGTAGAGTCAGTTGGGCATGGTGGTGCTCGCCTATAATCCTAGCGGCTCTGGAGGCTGAGACAGGAGGGTTTCCAGTTCAAAGCCAGCCTCAGCAACATCTAGACACTAAGACTCAGTGAGACCCTGTCTCTAAATAAAATTCAAAATGGGGCCAGGGATGTGGCCCAGTGGCCGAGTGCCCCTGGGTTCAATCCCTGGTACCCGCCACCCAATAACAACAACAACAAAAAATAAAATAGTATGTGTGTGTGTGTGTGTATATATATATATATATATGTGTATATATATATGTATATATATTTTTTTGTAACAGGGATTAAACCCAGGGGTACACCAAGCCATATCTCCAGCTCTTTTTAAATATTTTATTAGAGACAAGATCTTGCTGAGTTGCTCAAGGACTCACTAAATTGCTATGGCTGCATTTGAACTCTCAATCCTCCTGCCTCAGCCTCCCAAGTTGCTGGGATTACAGGCATGTGCCATGTGACTGGCTTGGATAGTCTCATTATAAAATAATAATAATAATAATAAATAATTCTCAAGACTGGTGTAGCTCAGTGGTAGAGCATGTGCTGAGCATGCCTGAGACCCTGTGTTCAATCCCCAGCATTGCAAAAAAAAAAAAAAAATTCTTCGTCCTAGGAGCTGGGGTGTGACTCAGTGGCAGAGCACTTGCCTCGAATTCACAGTGCCCTGGGTTCCATTCCTAGCACAGCTTAAAAAAAAAAAATCTTCATTTTACTTAAAATGGAAGAGGACTTTAAGCACCACTGGAAATGAAGGGCAGATTTGCATTCCCAGGTCACCAATGAGAGGTGAATTTGCTTGGTCAACTGGCTGGATGAAAACTGTCCTCTGAAATTTCATGTTGTGTCACTTTTCCAGCATCCTGGTTGTATACATTCCAAATGTATTAGACATATCTCGTGTTTTCAATGCCATGCTTGATGAATACCTTGTGTTATGCTGTCTCTCCATCAAGGAGTGTTTGCTAGATTTTTTAAATGCTTCAATTGTAAAATGAGATAAAATTCTCAGCCAAGAAACCTAGACCTCATAGGACTTCACAGGACTTTGTTGTTGTTAATTACCAAAGTAATACTTGAATACATTCTTCTCTTTGGTGGGGAGAAGTTCCTGGGAATTGAACCCTGGAGGGTTTTACAACTGAGCTACATCCCCCAGCCCTTTTTATTTTATTTAGAGATAGGGTCTTGCTAAATTACTGAGGCTGGCTCGAATTCGGCAGTCCTCCTGCCTCAGCCTCCTGAGTAACTGGGGTTACAGGCGTGTACCACAGTGCCTGACCTGTTTCTTTTTATCAGAACCATTGAAATGTGTATTTCACTGGACAATCTGGAAAGTGATGTCAAGTAGTGAATAGAGAAGGCACAGTCTAGCTACAGTGTGGGACACAGGGATCAGTTAGATGTGCATGCCTTGCTTGGGTTGCGAGAATTCTATGGGAGGTTTTTAAAGGGCTTAACAGGCTGGAGCAGCTGGGGTGAGTGTACACAGGCCACTTCCGTACCTGAGAGGTTTGGCAGAGGAAAGGCCAAGTGTGAGGAAGCAGGATAAGGAAGTAAACATGGAACAGGCAGGAAAGAAGCAGCCAGCGACCCTGGAGGGGAAGTGAAGGAAAAGCCGGCAGCACAGGCCGGGCCAAGAAGGGAGTGAACACAGCTTGTGGGCCAAGTATTCCACAGGACACTGTCCCCTGGGGTGTCAGGCCAGAAAGAGACTCACACGGAAAACTTAAGCGAATATGGAGTCCTGGGACCCAGATCACCCAGGAAAGGCACAACACACACACACACACACACAGAGTTTTTCAGCTACTTCTTATGAAAGCCAGCAGGTGATCCACTAACTTATAGCATCTCCAGAGTTGACCCCCACTCAGCACCAGTCCTAGCCACAGAGAGGGGAGAACTTTCAGAAGAGTGTTTTTAATCAGACAAACCACAATTGTAAATCAGTACGAGTGTATGGACTGCCAGCTGTGGTGTTGCATGCCTGCAATCCCAGCAGTTTGAGAGGCTGAGACAGGAGGATCATGAGTTCAAAGCCAGCCTCAGCAATGGTGATGTGCAAAGCAACTTAGCAAAACCCTGTTTCTAAATAAAATACAAAATAGTGCTGGGGATGTAGCTCAGTGGTCGAGTGCTCCTGAGTTCAATCCCCAGTACCTCCCTATCAAACAAACAAAAATCAGCCAGGAGCCATGGTGCAGGCCTTTATTCCCAGCTTCTCTGGAGGCTGAGGCAGGAGGATGGTGAATTCAAAGCCAGCCTCAGCAGATTAGTGATTAGTGAGGCCCTAAGCAACTCAGAGAGACCCTGTCTCTAAATTAAAAAAAAGGGCTGGGGGATGTGGCTCAGTAATTAAGTGTTCCTGCTTCAATCCTTGATGAGAGAGAGAGAGAGAATGAATATATCCAAGATCACTGGAGAAATGTGTCAATTGGGGAATCCAAAAGTATACAAAATATCCAGAAGAGTAGTAAAATCCCTATTTGAGTAGAGGATGAGCAAGTGATCAGAGTGAATTCTAGGACTAGTTGACCAGCTGTCTCAGGGGTTTCAGCATACATGGCTAATTCTCTTCTGTTACATTTGTTAAAATTGCTTGGACTCCTTCCAACATGGTGTTGGCGGTCATCCTGTATATACCTCACTATTTTTATATATTTTGAACTTGAGTCAGGTGTCTTAGTCCATTTTCTGTTGTTGAATATCATGCTGTAACTGCATAGATTGGGCTATTTATAAAGAACTTTATTTAGCTTATGGTTCTGGAGACTGGAAAGTCCAAGCATACAGTGCCAATATCTGGTGAGGGCTTTCTTGCTTCTTGGTAGCACAGGGGTGGAGGCATCCTTGGATGAGAGGGCAAACAAGCTAGCTTAGGTCTTTCCTCTCCTTAAAAAGTCACTAATGTTATCATTGGAGGCCCCACCCTGAAGGCCTTATCTAATTCTAATGACTTCCCAAAGGCCCCACCTCCAAATGCCATTAACATAGGATTTGGGGCACTAAATTTCTAACATATGAATTCTGGGGACACACCCAAACCAGAGCACAGTAGGATTATGTTAATTCTCTTGGTCACTTTTGCTCTGAGTTCCTTCTTCTTCTGAATTCTTATCCTCACATCCATCTGGCCTCCCTGTTCCTGATCTCTACCCTGCACCATGCCACGGGAAAGCCCCTTGACTTGGATTCTCCAAACAAATGTTGTTTTCAGATGGTGATGTGTTACCAGGAGAGCCTGGGTCTCAACATAGCACCAAGACAACTTTCCAGGTGCATGTGAAATATTCTTTTGCCCCTCTGCATGATCTGGAATTTCTTTCTTTCTTTCTTTTTTAAATATATCTTTATTTTATTTTTAAGTGGTACTGAGGATTGAACCCAGTGCCTCACATGTGCTAGGCTCTACCACTTGAGCCACAAGCCCAGCCCTGGAATTTCTTATTCACTGACTCCCCTTTATCTTCCCAATCTTTCATCTGACTCCATAGATCTTATAATCTTTTGAATTTCAAAAGTGAATTTCAGGCTTAAGTGCATAAATATTTGTGTGTGTGTGTGTGTGTGTGTGTGTGTGTGTGTGTGTGATGCTGGGGATTGAACCCAGGACTTTGCCTATGTTAGGTGATTGCTCTACCACTGAGCTACATCTCCAGCCCATGTTGGCATTTAAGACCTTTTTTTTTTTTTTAATCTCAAGAGATAGTACCAAATTGTTTTCAGGATTTACCAACTTATTATTACAATAATGATTTTAATTGTTCCCTCAACAACAGTTATTATATATTTTATGTACTTACCTGACTATATAAAAAATATTAGCTTTGTGTTTTTTTTGGGGGGGTGGTAGGGGGAGGTGGATAACTAGGGATTGAACTCAGAGGCACTTGACCACTAAGCCACATCTCCAGCCCTATTTTGTATTTTATTTAGAGACAGGGTCTCACTAAGTTGCTTAGGGCCTTGCTTTTGGTGAAGCTGGCTTTGAACTTGAGATCCTCTTGTTTTAGCCTCCCGAGTCACTGAGATTACAGCCACGTGCCGCTGCACCTGGCCTTATCTCATTTTCACTTGAGCTTCTTTAATAATGAAGAGTGTTATGGGTCAGATATGAAGTGTTATTTGTGTGTGTGTGTGTGTGTGTGTGTGTGTGTGATGGTGGTGGTGGGGATTGAACCCAGGGCCTTGTGCATGCAAGACAAGCACTCTACCAACTGAGCTATATCCTCAGCCGGATATGATATTGAGGTTCTTCAAAAGCTCATGTGTGAGACAATACGAGAACTTTCAGAAATGATTGGATTAATCAGTGCATTAATCCACTTCAGTTGATTAACTGGGTGGTAACTGCAGGCAGGTAGGGGTATGGCTGGAGGAGGTGGATCATTGGGGTGTGTCTTTGGGGCTTATATTTTGTTCTTACTGATCAGAGCTCTCTCTCTACTTTCTGATGCTGCCTTCCTGCACCACTTTTCTACCAGGATGTTTTGCCTCATCTTGGGACCAGAGCAATGGAGCTGGCTGTCTGTGGACTGAGACCTCTGAAACTGTGAATGCCAAATAAGCTTTGCTTTTGTAAAATTGTTCTTATCAGGTCTGTTGGTCACCGTGGTGAAAAAGCGAACTGAAACAGTTTGAGTATTTCTTTACCAGTTCAATAGCCAGTTGCACATATTTAACCATAAACTACCTGTTTGATTTTTCTACTAAGGACCTGGTGATATTTTTCAATTTTCTTATTTGATTTGTAAGAACTGTCTACACATTAGAGACAATACCTATTGTTGTACATGATGCAAATATCTCCTCTAATTTGTTTATTCTTTTAAACTTTCAGGGGTGTGTCTTGTCCCGTGGCGATGCCTTCGGCATGAGATTTTTCCTAGTTTCCAAAGACCTCTCTTGCTACCTTTTTGTTGTTGTTCTAATTCATTGTAATGACAGTAGAACACACTTTGACACGTCATACATATATGAAGTGGAATTTCTCATTCTTCTGGTTGTCCATGATGTAGAATCACGCAGGTCATGAAGTCGTATCTACTTTCTTTTTTTGTGTGTATGTGTGGTGCTAGGGATTGAACCCAGGGCCTTGTCCATGCGAGGCAAGCACTCTACCAACTGAACTATATCCCCAGCCTGGATACTTCTTTTTGATGTAAAGTGTCACTGACCTATAGCTGTTAGTTTGAGGACAGCTAGCCTGTTTATTGTTTTTATGTTCATTTCCCTTTTTCTTACTCTTTTTTTTCCCCCTGTAGCAAACTTTTCTTTTCATGGAATCCATTTAGCCCTTGGGAATCATTCTCAGATGATGCTTCTTGATCTTTTTCCTTGCTAGAAAAAGAGATGGTAAATTCTCTTTCGTGATAAACTAGACCTGGTTCCTCCTTCTGGATTTCAGATCAGCTCCCTGAACCACTCCAGTCTTTTTTCTAGTTTCTTATCTTCTGTAAGCTTTCGGACATCTGTCTACTTATAGGCCATTATTTGTTGGATTTAGTTCATTTGGCCCAGTTTTTTTTTTTTTTCTTTAGTTGTAGTTGGACACAATACCTTTATTTTATTTATTTATTTTTATGTGGTGCTGAGGATCTAACCCAGAGCTTTGTGCATGCTAGGTAAGCGCTACATTGCTGATCCATAACCCCAGCCCTATTTAGTTCATTTTGAAGACAGGCTGAGAAGAGGTTCTGTTGACCTGTCTATAGGCTGACTCTTTTCCCAGACACCTGGCCTTTTTATGTGTCTTTGGTAGATACATCCTATTTTTTGAGTTCCCTGGAGGCTGCTCTTGCTCAGGGCACAGTTTAAAGTGGGTCAGCAGCATAAGAGAGGCCACAGGAACAGTAAATGTACACTTAGGCCACAGCAAAACAATTCCTAATCTTCTCACCCCCTAAGAAAATGCCCATAGGTTTTGTGTCTTAGAGGATGTAGGGCCTTTGAGAGCATGCAACATTTACACCTCTCAGCTACAGTTATTTCATGGAGTTACTAGTCATTTATTTGCTTCAAATGTGCTCCTAAAGAGTATCTAGGAGAAGTCAGGCATGGTGGCACACGCCTGTAATCCCAGAGACTCTGGAGGCTGAGGCAGGAGGATCAAGAGTTCAAAGCCAGCCTCAGCAATTTAGCAAGGCCCTCAGCAACTTAGCAAGATCCTGTCTCTAAATAAAAAATAAAAAGGAAACCAGGCACAGTTGGTGGTGCATGCCTGTAATCCCAGCAGTTTGGGAGGCTGAGGTAGAAGGATGGCGTGTTCAAAGCCAGCCTCAGCAACAGCAAGGTGCTAAGCAACTCAGTGAGACCCTGTCCCTAAATAAAATACAAAACAGGGCTGCGGATGTGGCTCAGTGGCCGAGTGCTCTGAGTTCAATTCCTGGCACAAAAATAAATAAATAAATAGATAGATAGATAGATAGATAGGGCTGGAGATGTGGCTCAGTGGTTAAGCACCCCTGGGTTTAATCCCTGGTAGTTTGGTACCAAAAAAAAAAGAAAAAAAAATCTAGGAAAATAAATGTGCTTGCTTCATAAATTATTCTCAATTTTTTTTTCAATCTTATTTTTTTTGGGGGGTGGGGTTCTTTTTTTTGTCTTCTTTTTTTTTTTTTTTTGGAACTGGGGGTTGAACCCAGGGCTTTGCGAATGCAAGGCAGACGCTTTGCCACTGAGCTACATCCCAGCCCAATTATTCTCAATTTTAATAACTATGTTAAGAAACCTGATGTGATGAACCCAGCCTTAAAGCTAGCCCTGAGTGATGAAGCCAGGCTTTTGAATCTCCACTCTCCTTCAGATTCTCACATTCTTAAGAATCACAGGGGCAGTGGGCACGGTTCTGTACACCTATAATCTCAACTCCTGGGGAGGCACAGATGGAAAGATAGCAAGCTTCAGACCAGCCTGGGCAGAAACCTGTCTCAAGGTAATATAAAAAAGGCTGGGGGTATAACTCAAGGAAGGAAGGAAGGAAGGAAGGGAGGGAGGGAGGGAAGGGAGATCACATGGGAGCTGTTAAATAAAGTTTTATTAGCTCTTTCCCCAGATTCTGATTTAGTTAAAGTTGGACCCAGGAATCTGCATCTTTTTGTTCTGTTTTGCAGTGCTGGGGATTGAGCCAGGGCTTTGAGCATTCTAGAAAAGCACCTACCATTGCCATACATCCCCAGCCCTTTTTAATTTGAGACAGGGTCTTAACACTTTCCCCAACCTGACCTCAAGCTTGCAATCATCCTACCTCAGCTTCCTGAGTAGCTGGATTACAGCTACTCAGGTGAGCCTCCACACCCAGCTATAGAATGATACTTAAAAGTAGTATTTTTTTGGTGGCCCTGGAGATGGAACCCTGGGCCTCTTGCATGCTAGCATAGGCAAGCACTGTACCCTAAGCTTTATTCCCAAACCTAAAATTAATTTAAACAAAACACTGACACTGCTTTAGAAAAGAAGTAATTCAGAGTAAGGATGGTATAATGTGCTTTACTCTTTTTAATAATGAAACAATTTTTATTTGTAAATTTTTACACTTTAACTTATGAACATAAGAGGAGAAAGTGATGAAGTACCGGTCATGGCACTGCTTATAAAATATCACCTCTGCTGTAATTTTAGAATTCTTCCTTGGAGAGTCTGTGGTCCACATGAATAAATAACTGTGATACCTTACATGCTCATTTCAGTGAGTTTTCACATGATATTAAAATGTTAAAAACAGATTAGTAAAGGGCTGGAGCTGTGACTTAGTGGTAAAGTGCATGAGGCCCGGGTTTGATCCCTAGCACTGTAAAAAGAAAAAAGAAAAATCTATCAGATGTAGGGCACCCAAATATTTAACTCATTTAATCAGGGACATGTGGATTGAAAGAAAGAGGAAGAAAGGAAGGAAAGGAGGAAATAAAAAGAGGAAGGAAAGAAGAAAGGGAAGGAGGGAGGAAGAGGGATGGAAGGGAGAAAGGAAGGAAGTCCGTTGAAGGCTGAAGCTCTGGAATCTATAGGCACAGGCCAGAAAATGCTATTGAAATTCAGCAATGTAAAGACAAATAAGCAAAAAGGATAAGAAACAATCTCTAAATGCCAAGAAAAAGGAGTCTGTTGACCTTCAGGAAACTGAGGACAGTTGAAGTCTCCCTTGTAGGCTTTATCCTTGATCTCTGGGTAAAGGTGCAAATAAACCTCAAAGTTTATTGCATCCTTGGTGGATATGGGCTTTTGGGTAGTTTCCAGTGGTATTACTTCTTTGTACTAGAACTCAGGGACCTCTGTGGTTTAGGAAAGTAGAGTTAGGCCCTGGCACTATCTTCCTGTGCCCAAAGCTCAGTCCTTGTCCCTGATGCCAATCCAATAACAAGGACACGACTTTGAGAAAAAAGAAAAAGAAGGTTTATTGCTTTGCTAGCAAAGGAGAAACATAAGGTATTACTGTCCCAAAGGCTGTGATTCTGCCCATCAGTAGGAATAGGGGGCTTTTAAAGAGGTGATTCAAAAGCTAGTTGTAATTCGCTTGTTAATTTGGGAGATAGTCATTTCTGAGATCTTCTGGTACCATCCCCAAAGTCTGGATTACTTTGTTCCTTTGGTGGGTGTGTACTCAAGGGCAGATTTTTTTTTTTAACATTTTTTTTCAGTTGTAGATGGACAAAATACCTCTATTTTATTTATTTATTTTTATGTAGTGCTGAGGGTTGAACCCAGTGCCTCACACATGCTAGGCAAGCACTCTACCATTGAGCCCAGCCCCTTGAGGACAGATTAACTTTACCAAGGATGGGGAAGAATGGTAATCCCATTTCCCCTGAGATTAGGGAGTGGGGGAGATTAGGGAGGAGCAGGGAGAGAGGAAGAGAAAGAAAAATGTCCATTATTAAAAATAAGTTGCAGGGGGCTAAGGATATAGCACAGTTGTATAGTGCTGGCCTCGCATGCACAAAGTCCTGGGTTCAATCCCCAGCATTCTCCCCCAAAAGGGGGCAGAGCAGTAAGGGTTATATTCAAAGCAAAAAGTGGACCACAGTTACCTTCCTGCTGTGTTTGACATGCAAAATTGAGTCCAGGACCTCCTCTAGGGATTGAAAGCTGAAGGCCACTTGAGGCTGAAAACTCAAGGGGTGGGGGAGGGGCTCTGACTTGCAATGCTGGAGAATCACCAAGAAAGCATGCCTAAAGAAATCGGACTTCAGGTGATGTTTTTCAGCATAGAACGTGTGGTAAAGTGGGGCACACAATAGCTTTTTTTCTTTTTCCCTTTTTTTAAAGCTGTTTTCTGTGTAGGGCGTTTGTGTGAACATTTGTGTTCTCTTGGGATTTCTAGATGGTCCATTTTCAAAGGGTCATTAACATTACTTAAATATTCATGGTGGGGGAGGGGATGACAGACTGAAATTTCAGACGCCTCCAGAGGGAGGGATGGCTGGCCACCTGCCTAATCGAGCCCCACGCTGAGTATCAGCTGCCTCCTTCCCCGCCGCTGGCATTGTTAACACGCGCGCTTTGACACCGTAAAGCTACCGGCTGCGGCACTCGGAGGGCAGCAGGAAGATCTGGCAAGCCAGTGATCTTTGAGCATCTGTCCACATCTCAGCCTCAGGACGGCAACAAACGGAACCCCTAAATACACCGGGACAACATGACCGTCACCAAGACGCACTCCCAAACCAGTTCCGGAGATCCCGCTTACACCAGGGCCACTCCTGTGTTGAGTAAGGGACGAGGGGCTCTCTGCCCGCTCGGGTAGGAACGCGCATAGGCAACACACACTCTCACATGCACTCGATCACACGTGTGCATACAGCACACACCCACTGGCTTGTGACCGACGCTCCCACCGGTGCGTTAACACAAGTCCACCTGCTCAGACACAGAGCTCTCCTCAGTTAGGAAATACCCCGCTTCCCGCACCCCATCCATCCCTCCAATCTCCGCTCATTCATTTCTCGGTGTTTGTGCATAGACGGTCCAAGCCGCAGAGCAAAGGTGGGTGGCAGTGTAGGAGATATGGGTGGAGAATTGCAGACCGCCTTCGCTGAGCGCCGGGAAGGGGCGGGGAAGGGGCGGGGCCAGTGAGGGCGGGCGGGGCTCGGTGGTTTCCTGAGCGCCCGGCCGCTGCGCCTCGCGGCAGATGCGCTGGCCCCAGCCTCCGGCTGCCGCGCGCCTTTCCTCGGATTCTCGGGAACGCCCCAAGTAGGAGGCAGCCGCCGCGCGGCTCTGGAGCCGAACTGGAGGACTGCGCCCGCGGGAGCCGGCGCCCAGAGGTGAGTGTTCAAACTGGGGCGCAGCAGTTTCAGTTCCTTGGGCATGGAGAAAGAGTTAACTGGCGAAAGGTTAAAGATCTGGGAGTCTTTGGAAGCACCGCGGGCTTTAAAATGATCCTTGCGTAGCGGATCGTGTGCGGCAAACAGGTCAGTCTGGAAGGATTTTGACCATGTGCTTTTGAGTTCCTAAGTTTGGGGAGGGCAGGCTTTTGGCTGCCTTAAAAATACTTAAAAATAAACGTAGGCCGGGCGCGGTGGCACACGCCTGTAACCCTAGCGACTCCGGAGGCAGAGGCAGGAGGATCGCAGCAGCTCAGCGGGACTGTCTCACAATAAAAAATAAAAAGGACTGGGCATGTAGCTCAGTGGTAAAGCGCCTCTGGGTTCAATCCTTAGTACTAATAAACAAACAAACAAACAAACAAATAATAAAACAAATAGAGGACCCCCCCCCCCAAACACACACACACCCTTTCCCCACAAACGAGATGAACAGGAAAAGCAGTGAAATAAAATGTGGCTGTGGTTGTCTCTCCAGACCCGGCAGGTTGCAGATGGAACCTCTGGTTCCAGCCCGCGAGGAAGGTGCTGGCCCTGCCTTATGGTTTGGGGGTTCGGTGGGCATTTTCGGAAAGGCGTGAGCTTTGTGGGGAGACTGAGGCCTGAGCTGGCCTGGTCCCCAGCCAGCTGGAGCCTTTTCGTACTGAACTCCGGATTCGCTGCAGGGGGAGGGAGCGGCCCTTCTGCCGGCAAGCGAGAGGGTGCTCCTGGTCCTAGCTGAACCCGGAGGTCGGACCTGAGGCTGGACCCTAAGCAGTTAGAATCTGATGTTTTACCCGGGATGAAGCCAGCACACACATCTGTTTGGTCCTTCGTGGGGACACTTTGAGGAATGGAAGGAGGCGATCGTGGAGGGGCAGGGAGAGCCCTGGGCAAGTTGTGCCTGTAAGGTCTGTGGAGGCGACGCGCCCGCAGGGATGAGCGAGGAGAAACTCTGGCGGTCCCGATAAATTCTAGAGAAACCGAGGACCAGAGGGGACTCCAACGAAGCCTGTGGGAGCCGGGAGTCAGCGCCGCTGAGCGGTGGCGCAGGTGGCCGGATGAGGCTGGAGGCTGAGCTGCGTGCACCTTAGCAGCTAACGACACTGATGCCAGACGCCCGCCCTCCCTGGGGATCCCTCCCAACCCACAAAAAGGGGGCGTCTGAAAAGGGGTGGCTCGTTTAGAGGAGCAGTGCATTGTCTCTCCAGACCCGGTACAGCCAGTTTCCCGTGTGGGGCAGTAGCGGTTTGGCTCCGATAGACTTGTACCCTTCCGTGTAGCATTAAGTGCAGTTCCACAACTGGGCAAGACTCTGAAGGGACTTTTCCTCCGCTCGCTCCTGTAACGTTCTTACATCTTTGAATGTATGTGGAAGTTTACTTCTCCCAGGAAGAGCCTCCCTGTCCCAGCACTTGTTCACAGTCAGCCTGGCCGAAGAAGAACAAGCCCACCTGCCATTGTGATTCCAGGGGATCTGTTTCCTTGTCTTTGTTCTGATTAGAGTTCACTTAAGCATCACACTTTCCTTCCTGGAAGTGTTCCCAACTTAATTAGACATTCCCTCTTTCTCCCAGATACAGATCATTTTTGGACATGTTACTATAAAATTTTATTGATCTCAACATTGATCAATAAAATTTTATAGTAACATGTCCAAAAATGATCTGTATCTGGGAAGTTTTACTCTATTTATTTTATTTTTTTAGACATCTAGACTTGTATGTGCTGAATAGCACTCTGCTGCTAGCTGTTTCCTCCCCAGTTTGACCCTTGGCTCTTTAAGAGCATCTTCTACTTTGGGTGAGGGCACTAAGAGTCATGTGGGCCCTGAAATTACTTTGGACCGACCAACAAAATTAATCCTGAGCCAGGAAAAAAAATAAAACCAATACAGCCTAGGTGTCCTGATTCCTCAACTAACAGACAGTGCGGTGAGGTTCATTCCAGTTTCTTTCTGGGATGCTGAGATGCTATCATGAGAGGGATGGTTGGGCATCAAGATGGGACAAACATTTTGAAATCCCCATTATCTCATAGTTCTGGCATGACAGTTGGCACAGCTTCCTGCCTGCAGAGTTCCAAGTAGTGTGGTCAGAATTTATTTCACTTTCATAAGTGGCTTGTTCCGACTCAGTAGCCTCAGGATCTCTGGTAAATAAGGTGAAGCAGGTTGTCTTCATTGTCAAGGGAGGGGAAACATGAACCCCTGGTCATTTTATTTCTAAAACTTTCCATGTTTATTATGGGACTAACCATTAAATGTCATTTTTAAAAAAATGCTAACACTTTGGACTTGGTAGTTATTATTTTAATTATTGTCTAGATGTTGTTCTTACAGATTGGTGGGTTCTTAAAATCCCCATGTCCCAGATTTCTATCACAGTTGTTATTACTGTTCTCTGCTTATTAGGGTAATGAGGAATGTTTCTAATAAAGGTGAAATTGAATTTTGGTGGAGGTGTGTTGAGGGATTTTTAATAGTGAGCATCTTCTCAACACTGGTAGACTTGATGTGCAGTTTTTTGTTTTTGTTTTTCTATTTGTGTGTGTTGGGGGGTGGTAATGGGGATTGAACTCAGGAGCTCTCTACCACTGAGGTACATCTCCAGATAGGGTCTCATGAAGTTGACCATGTTGTCCTTTAACTTTTGATTCTTCTGCCTCAGCCTCCCAAGCAGCTGGGATTATAGGCAGAAGCCCCAGCACCTGGCAGAATTGATACTCTGTCTCCAGTTAACTTCTGGAATGGCCACTCTTTGATCTTAAAAAAAAAAAAAAAAAAAAAGGAGTCTCCACTTTTTTAGATAATTGATCAGGGACCCTGTGCTAGCGACTGGGAATTTAAAGCAATTGGTCAGCATACTTAGGAGGCTTAACAATTTTAGCAAGTCTTGATAGAGATGGTATCATTTTCTTTATGTGCAAATTCATACCCAGAGGTAGATTTCCTGTGAAACTTTAAAAAGAAAAGGTGAAAAAAACAACTTAAGCTTGAGGTCCCTTCAGTGGCACCAGCCTCACCCAGCAATCCTTTGGGTGGCTTATGGCAGAGGGAGGCACAGCTCCATACACTGTGATGGGAGATAAGGTAACCCCTCTTTTTAATATATCCCTTCTGTATAAGATGATCCTCTCTATGAACATATGCGGTTACTATTCAGATTTTGGACATTTACCCTCCAAACACATTTTTTAGGAATACATTATAGGAAAGTTTAAATCATCCCTGTCCTAAAAGGAAGAACTGTCTCAAAGAGAGATAGTTTGTCTGATTTTCCATAGTACGTGATTGACTAGAAGTAGTTAAGAGATGGAGGGCTCGAAGAATACCTGCTCTGAGGTGTAGTGAATGGCCACACGACCTTCCTGCCTTCAGGAGTTTACTGTGGCTAAATTCTGTGGTCTTCCCATAGGCAGTTCAGGATTTTGCCACCAGACCTAAGGGGGTACGACAGTAGAATGTAACTGGAGTTTGTTTCCATCAAATAAACTCAGCAGTCTCATAGTACTGAAGGCCATGTGGGAGATGCCACTCTGTAGGCACATGCTGCTGGCATCCTTGTCCAGGCAGAAGACCCCGATGGTGATGAGAAAATGGATGGAGCTTCCCTTAAGTGGATTTGAGGGGTTGAGTTTTGTTGTCTGTTTTGTCTTCTGTGCTGACCAGAGGGAGTCATGAACGTCAAGGAAGGGGGTGGAGCTGTAGAACACAGTGGGGAATGTCACTTTTATCTTAGGTGTGGGCAGGGGTGTTGTGGATGATTTTGTTGCTTGATTGGAGCAGATCAGGTAAACAGAGCCAAATATATAGATACTGTAGTTATTTATGGCTGTGGTGTTGCCCAAGCTTCTTAACTGCTGGCCAAGTTCTCCCTAAGATCTTGAGCATGTCACAAAATTGGAATCTTAGTTGGGAACAGTGTGACATGCCTGTAATCCTCGTGACTCAGGAGGTGGAGGCAGGAGGATCGCAAGTTCAAAGCCAGCCTCAGCAACTAAATAAGGCCCTAAGCTATTTAGCGAGACCCTGTCTCAAAATAAAACATAAAAAGGACTGCAGTTGTGGCTCAGTGGTTAAGCGTCCCTGGGTTCAGTCCCTAGTATAAAAACCAAACCAAAAAAAATAAAATTAAAAAAAAAAAAGGAATCTTAGTTTACTCATCTATAAAGATGGGGATACCAAAAACATCTCTTTTCCAACACGTGTGTTAAATGAGATGTAGACCAAAGACTGTTGTATGTGTTTGTGCTTTTAAATTAACCAACCTCTTCTTTGATCTTTATGAGTGGTACAAATGATAAGCAAGCTGTTTTTAAAGTTAACATTTTAAATGCCAGCAGTTGAGGAGCAAGTCATTTTTCATCCCTCAGACTGATCCAGCAGCCTTGACTATGGAGGTTCTCCAGGCCTGCACCCCCCACCCCAGTCCTCTCCTATTGACCCCAGTGTATCTGGTGACATCCTCCCTTCCCCTTCCTCTTTTTGTTTTTTTATTTTTGGTGCTGGGGATTGAACACCCAGGGATCCCGCTAAATTGCTGAGCCTGGCCTTGAACTTGGGATCCTCCTACCTCCTGAGTTGTTGGGATTATAGGCGTGTACCACCATGTTCTCTGTTCTTCCCCTTCTTCCCCTTATTCTTAAAGCAGTTGCATTTAAAGCAGTTATGGTAATTTCTTCCACTTTTCTTGCCCCCTATATGAACTTTCAGTGTTCGATATCATTCCTTATTAGGTAAATGGACCCCAGTTTTTAGGACTGTAAACCTGTGCTTTAAGTTCATCAGTGACCCATGGTGTGATGGATGCCATTGTACTCTTCTTCCC
This sequence comes from Marmota flaviventris, assembly GCF_047511675.1. Lineage (NCBI taxonomy): Eukaryota > Metazoa > Chordata > Mammalia > Rodentia > Sciuridae > Marmota > Marmota flaviventris. The sequence goes on from NC_092510.1 coordinate 81,597,273, forward strand.
ATACTAGTGGGGATTTTCTGCAAGTTTTAGTAGCCAGGGATTTGCAAGTTGACTGTTTTCTAAATCAGGAATGTGGATTAAAATATAAAGTAATAACTTGCAATGAAGGTTAAAATGTTTGTTTTTTTTAAAACTGGGGATTGAACCCAGGGGTGCTCTGCCGTTGAGCTATATCTCCAGCCCTTTTTATTTTATTTTGAGATAGGATCTCACTAAATTACTTGAGGCTGGCCTTGAACTTGTGATCCTCTTGCCTTAGCCTTCGACGTAGCTGGAATTACAGGTGTGTACCACTGTGCTGGGCTGAAGGCTGAAGTATAAAAGGTTATAAAAGGTTTTCGGAAGAATCTGAGAAACCTAGTCAATCCAGTCCACTTTGTCTTATCATTTGATTTCTGACAGATTTGCCTAGAATTTGTTCCTGGGATGGATGATTTTTTTTTTTTTTTGGTAGTGCTGGGGATTAGAACCGAGGGCCTTGTATATATGCAAGGCAAGCACCCTACCAACTGAGCTATCTCCCCATCCCGAGGATGGATGATTTTTGTAGCACCATGCTGAGGTGGCTGGACATAGCAGAAACACTGAGTTCATTCTTCAGCATTAGAAGTCATTCTTTAGAAAATAACACAGAAAAACTATCCTCCACTCTTGGCCCAAACCTCTTCACCAAATGGAAGGATCCCGTCAGTGCTGTGGTCCTGGGCTAGGAGAAGTCTGTACATTTAACGATTTTTGTCCAATTGAAAAAGTAGCCAGGGATCTGCAGCAGTGTGATTGAAAAAGTAGAAAACCATAGCGCACAGCCTAGTTCGTGGTGCCTCTGTGCAGAGTTTTCTTTTCAGTTAGTGTCAGGTGGGGGGAAATTCCCCCTCAAAACTTCTGTGGAAAGGGACTGTCCAGCTCAGGTCTAGCACTCCATTGTCTACACCCTGCGCCAGACATTTGGTTTCCTGGGAATCTCCGCTGTTTACTTGGATGTGTGGTTCTGTCAGTCCCAGCGTCACCCAGGGAATCCTGAGCCCTGACACAAATGTCAGGATCACACCTTTGAGGAGCCTGGATTCTGGCTTTAAACCACCTGTCGTGGTGATGCCAAACGGAGCTTGACAACTTCCTGCCTCAAGGCACAAGCCTATAGTGGATCCTGAGTACTTCCCCACCAGCCCACGTGTGCTATCCTGGTAAGGAAATGCACCCTAGACAAAGGTCCCCAGGGGAATTCTTAAGTAAGCTAATAAATCCGGAATTGCCAGCCTTAGGTCTCGAGGGATTTCATATCTGGAACTCAGAGGCAATCCACAACAGGTCTCTGGATACTGCTGAGCTTTCTGCCTTGTGAAAACCCTAAATTCATCATCTGCTACCTGCAATTGGTGAGAAATTGAACGAATGTATGAAGATAGGTAATGCAGGTCCAGAAATATCAGCCTTCCTCTAAACTATGTAAAGACAAATTATTGCTTTGCACATACTTTAGCAAGGAACTGGCTTAATGCATCGGGCTGCTATGACAAAATACCATAGACTGGATAGCTTAAAAACCACAGAAAGTTATGTCTCACAGTTCCCAAGCCTTGGAAAATGTAAGCACTAGGCACTGGCAGGTTTGTTTAGGGTGAGGGCCCACTTTCTGATTCACAGGTGACACCTCATTGTGTCCTCAATAGTAGAAGGGGTAAAGAATCTCTGCAACCTTTTTTTCTTTTTCTTTTTTAAATGAGGGCATTAACCGCAGTTTCTAGGTCTCTACTTATAAAACCTAATCACCTCCCAGGTTCCTCACCTCTTAATTCCATCATTCAGACTACAGTAGGGACCTTAAGACAGTACCTGGAGTTGGTTGGGTGTGGGCTTTAGAAATTTGCCAGGATTTCCAGGTTTTAGTCTTTTGTAGGTTAGAAAAAGAGGGACTTCACATAACCAGAGAGTCCTGCCGTGTGCATGTGGCTGCCACCCATACCACACCAAATTCCAGGGAGAGGGTGAAGGTGAGGAATCTTCAGGAGGCCATCCATGCCCATGGCCCGTTCCTGAGGGACTAGGACTGAGCTAGTGCAGTGCTTCCAGTAGCAGAGACCCCAGTGGAACTTGCTAACCCCAAGGCAAGGGACAGGGGGACACTACCTGCCCTTCCTCCACCCTGCAGCTAGCTGCCAACTCCGTCTCCAATTCAAAGCTCTGCCAGTGTCCGCCTGAGCCCGGCACCTGGGTGAAGTACAAGGAAGGCCAAACCACACTTTCCTGGCAGCAGGTAGCTGCCAGCTTTCAGCCCCTGTCCCAGTGCCTCTGATGGTGTCAGCCCACGTTATCGTGACATCATGTCTTTGGTGGAAGAACGCCGAAACCTACCTTATATGGAGCAGTGCCTCACTCTTTTTTTTTTTTTTTTGGTATAGTGTACAAACAGACAAATACAATACACCATTGTTTAGCTATTTTTATGTGAGGGTTTGGAGGAGTGATTTTCCCCAAAGGAATACATTTTAGTTCATATTCTAAAAAAGTCTAGTATTTAACAACCCTGAATTCAAAAGTTTTTTTTTTTTTTGCATGTGAATTAAAATCAAGGGTCTTTGTGCCATGTGTTGTGTGATTCCAAAGCTATATTTAGCTTGGCAAATTATTGTTTTGCATCAGAACATTTTTACCCTTGCAAAGGATAGCAAGAATTCCCCTCTGATACAATTACAGGTGAGCAGAATTCATTTGAGGAAGAAAATGAACAAACCCTACTGGCAACTTAGATCACATCCAAAGCACTGTGATAATTCCCATTTGGGATCATTTTTCCTTTAGAGAAAAGTTTGGATCAGGGTCAAGTGCAGCTCAGAGATGGCCCTGGAGAGCAGGAGGCCTTGCTTTTGCATGCATTCACAGTGTGTACTGTGTTTTAAAATATTCTTTTCATCTTATGCTTCATTACCAAAGCAATCCACAGCGTCCAAAGGATAACCGATGTTCTGGTGGGAACCGCACAGGGGTGTTGAGATAGGGGAAGGAAAAAGAGAAGTTATCAATTGAAATGGACTGAGTTTTCTCATTGGGGGAGAAGCTATGGGGAAGGAAAAAGGAATAACAATTTTTTGAGTGCCAGATACCAACTTGCCCAGCCCTACCTTCAGCTCCCAGGCAGGTTGTGCCTGTCAGTGCGCCACCTGGAGGCCGGGGAGGAAGGAAAGAAAGTTCCAGGCTGGGCAAGGGAGGTGGCATACACCCTGCCACCTTCCTTTTTGCCCCCCATGGTCCCTGCTTCTCTATTCTTACTCAGATCCTTTGATTCCACCACCCTGGAGGCACCTCTGCCCGCGGACACCTCGCCTGCCTTCCCTCTTCTTCTCTTTTGCTTTAAAGCCTGGTCCAGAACATCTGGAACTATTTTTCTCTTCATCTCCCCTGCCCTTTAGCCTCCTCTTCTTCCTTTGGTGAGCTGAAAATCCAGAAAGTGAAACCAGGCTGCTTATTGTGTATTGAATGCAAAAGAAAAAAAAAAAGTTTCAAAATGAAATTACATCCAATAAAGAATCTCAGTTGTTAACCCCCAGTTCTAAAAGCCCTCTTGAGAATTGCCACAAATATCTCCACCTACTTTCTTGTTTTACTCTGATTAAACTTGCTTTTCTTCAAGGTCCAGAATTCTAACACAAGAGTTGTTTCTTGTTCTTCTTGTGTGCTTCTGCTTTCTTTGATTGTTGCTATTATGACGATCATGTTTATTTTCTTTTATCTTATGGTAATGGGGTTTGGACTCGGAGGTGCTCTACCACTGAGCCACATCCCCAGTCATTTTTATTTTGTATCTTGAGACAGGGTCTCACTAAGTTGCCCAGGCTGGCCTCAAACTTTCAATCCTCTTGCCTCAGCCTCCCATGTCACTAGGATTTCAGTTACGCGCCACCTCACACAGCATGTTCATTACTTGGTACTGGGGATTGAACTCAAGGACACTCAAGCGCTAAAGCCACACCCACAGCCCTGTTTTGTATTTTGAGACAGGGTCTCACTGATTTGCTGAGTACCTTGCTGTTTCTGAGGCTGGCTTTGAACTCACAATCCTCCTGTTTTAGCCTCCCAAGCTGCTGAGATCACAGGTGTGTGCCACTGCACCCAGCTTTACTTTTGAGACAGGCTGTCAGTAAGTAAATTGGCCAGGCTGACCTTGAATTTTTGGATCCTCCTTCCTCAACCTCCTGAGTAGCTGAGATTACAGGCATGTGTACCCATACCCAGCTAAAATGTCAGTCTTAAAGGTATATAAATGACTGAAAGAAAACTGAAGGTCAGGGTACCTGAGAGATGGCCTGCTATGCTATTTGTTATTGTAATCCATGCTTGAATGCTTGCTGTGGGCCAGGTACATCTTATGTTAGCCTCACAACCACTCTGTATTTGGGTAGGTTTAACCCAAAACTTTAAAGATGAAGACATTGCCACTGGGAAAGGTGAGATGAATAGGTCAAGTCCAGGCTTATATTTCGCCCTTACTCTGGTTCTGTGCTGGCTGAGAATAGGTGCAGAGACAGCTGTTAAGAGGAAGGAAGACAGACTGAACCAGGAGTTTTTGCCTCCAGTATGGTTAAGTTATTCATTCTAACTGCCTGAATATCAGTTGCCCCTGGGGCTTAGTTTCTTAATTTGACTTTATGTATTTATTTTGTTTAGAACTGGGGATCCAACCCAGGGCCTGGCAGGTGCTAGGCAAGCTCTCTGCCACTTCTGCAAGGTCCATTAAACCCTCTTTGTCCCAAATGTCACTTCTCAAAATCTGCCTGGAAAAATCATTATACAATGACTCTTGCAAATACCAGTTCCTGAAGCTGAAGGGACAGTGCATCCAAACCAAGCAGAGTCTGTAGGAAGAGAGGAAAAATAATGCAATGGGGGTACAATTTAGTGAAGCCTTGGCTTTAATAGCAGTTCATTTTTATCCACAGATTGTGATTAAACTTCTTTCAATAGGTGTAACTTGGACAAGAGTTACAAATTTGTCTATTTTTTCAGTGAGTTCAATCTTCCATAGAGTAGATACTCTTTGGTTCAAGGTGAGTTTAGGTTGCTTCCTGATGATCATGAATATTTATTGAAAGTCAGGCCCTGTTGTATGTGCCATGTAAGGATGGTCACCTTTAACCCCTGTGACAACCTCAGAGGGAGAAACCCTTATAATTTTTATTGTTACAGATGGAAGACATTGAGGACAGAAATTTAGGACCAGGGGACATAGCTAGTTTGGAAAGCCAGGATTTGAATCCCTTAGTCTGGCTTTTTAATATATTGTCTACATAATTACCCTCTTCATTCTGCCCTCTTGCTACTTAATATAGGCAAAGCTTGCCCTTCCTTCCTTCCTTCCTTCCTTCTTTTTTTCTCTGTGCTGGGGATTGAACCCAGGGCCTTTGTGCATGCAAGGCAAGCACTATACCAACTGAGCTATATCCCAGCCCACCCTTTCCTTTTACTGTGGCTGGAGGTGTGAATCTCTGTCCATAAACAAAAACTACGCTCAGAACCAAATCACACGGCATTTAATAATTTATCTAAATTAATTTTGTCTCTTGGGAGTTTGAGGCAGGAGGATTGCAAGTTGAAGGCTAGCCTTAGCAACTTAGTGAGACCCTAAGCAAATTAACCTGTCTCAAAATAAAAAATAAAAAGAGCTGCAAGAATAGCTCAGTGGCAAAGCATCTCGGAGTTAATACCCAGTACCAAAAAAAAAAAAAAAAAAAAATTTAAAAAGTTTAATTTTTGTCTCCAAGCCTTGAAGCTGTCCAACTAACAGAAAATTTAACCTGAGTAACTTTAAGAACACAACAACTTTGCAAGTATATTCAGGACCTGAGGTTTTGGAAGGTGTGCCGTTGAGAGAGGGGGCATCCATCACCGGTTTGCTGTCCAGTCCTTGATGTGTTAGCTGGCTAGGGTTGTCAGAGCAAAGTGTCACAGCCTGGGTGGTTCACAGAGGCTAGAATACCAAGATCAAGGTATTGGCAGGGCTGGTTCCTTTTCAGGGCTGTGAAGAAAGGATCTGTCTCAGGTCTTTCTCTTTGTCTTTCCTCTGTGTAAGGCTGTGTCCAGAAGTCCTCTTGTTGGAACAACACCAGTCAATTACCAGGCCCACCCCAAAGATCTCAGTGGCCTCACAATTGACGTCTTCACGTTAGGACTTCAGCATAATAAGACTTGGGCTACTGTCATGTATAACTAAAAAGAATAAATTAAAAAAAAGTTTTAAAAAGACAGTAGAATGAATCGGACATAACTTTCCTGTGTTCATGTATGAATACACACCTGTGTAACTCCACATCATGTACAACCACAAGACTGGGAAGTTATATTCCATGTATATGCGGTATGTCAAAATACATTCTACTGTCATGTATAACTAAGAACATATTGAAAAATTAAAAAAACAACTACAACATAAGACTTGGGGGCGAGCCGAGGTACTGGGTTCGTTCCATAACACATGTCTACATTGCCTTGGCCTCCTTCTGTCCACATGGTCAAGTTTGAGGCTCTCTGCTAGCCCTTGCAGATGTGGGTCAAGACATTGGACTCCTTGGGAGGTCTGGGGACCTGGAGCCTCGGCCTCCTCTTTGAAGTCTTGCCAGTTCTCTTAGGAGCCTTCAGGGAACAGAGACAAACACCCTCAGGGGAGGGAGAAAGGACCCTTTCTAGAACACCCTGCATAATCTCATTGGTGGCTTAGATTTTTCATGAAAGCCGGGAAGAACCTGGATTCCTGGATATCAGAGCCCAGAAGTGAGCAGTCAGCAGCTGAGCTGCCTATCTAAGGAGGAAGAAGGTGGAAATAATATGAAGGAAGATAATGTTTATGATAAAAACAACAACAGCTCAGGACAATAATTTTTGAAAGCCAAAGGAGAAAAGTCAGCTCAATCCTCCAGTGGTGAAGGGCCTGTCTTGCCTGACCTCTGAGCCCAACTAGCTCTGGAACACAGTGGCCCTTGAATGCCCTGTGGTGATTGGCTGAGGGTGTCTGAGGGTCCAAGTGGTCCATTCACTTGAAGAGCATTCAGTGGGACAAGGCTGGGTGGTGGGTGGTGTGTCCTCAGTGGAGGCTGTGGGGCTGTCATGTGTAGGAAAGGACATGGGGGAAGGGTTGCTTCCTGCAAGGCAGCTCTGACCCTGGGGCTGGGGCAGTTCCTTCTTTACCACACCCCTCATCCAAGGAATCAATCCCAAGCTGTTCTTCTGGCTCAGCCCTGTCCAGGGTGGAAGCAACCCCTCCCCATATATAGTTTTGCCTCAGTGACTCCGCGATAAGGGACATGGTGGATGCCTGGACTTGTCTTCTGCTATTCCGAGAGCTGGATATGGGAGCCCCCACACAGGACGGGCTTGAGGTCCCAAAGACGTACTTTTCTTGGAGTTTGATGTTTCCTCTTGCTTCCATGGCTGTTGGAAAGGGCATGTCCGGAGAGTGACCTGCGGATTGCGCTGCTGTGAGTGAACCCAGCAGTGACAGCCTCTAAAGGCTTGTTCCCTGCAGAGGGCTGCCGTGTCACACCAGCAGAATGACTTTCTGGTGGAGGATCAGCTTTGGGACATTCGTGACAGCAGTGTGACCTACCTGAAGGATCAACGGAGGGGAGGCGTGGTAGGGAAAAGGCATTCCTATGACAGACATCTGTTCTGGTGTTTTGTTTGTTTGGTTTTCGTGCTGGGGATGGAACCCAGGGCCTCCCACATGCCCAGCGTGTGCTCTACCACTGAGCTGCAGCTCCAACCTCTTCTAGTTTTTGCCTTCTGTTTGCTTGTTTTCTCATTCTAATTGTGGCCAAATACACACGATATAAAATTCATCGTCTAATTTTAAGGGTATAAATCTGTGGCATTGAGTGCATTCACATTGTGGAGCCACTGTCACCACCACTGTCCCCTTACAGAATGCTCTTGGTTTGCAAAACTGAAACTCTTCCCATTGAACAGCTCCCCCTTCCCCCTTCTCCAGCCCCTGGTGACCACCCATCTACTCTGTGTCTCTATGAATTTGTCCACCCTAGAAACCTAACGTAAGTTCGATCACTAGTGCTCGTCCTTTAGAGACTGCCTTCTTTCACTCCACATGATGTCTTGGAGATTTATCCATGGTGTAGCTATGTCAGAATTACTTTCCTTCTAAAAACAGGACAATATGGGTTCTGTCTCTAGCACTGAGGGAAAAAATAGAGAGAAGGAAAGAAAGAAAAGCTGAATAAGATTCCATTTTTGTGTGTGCGTGCGTGTGTGTACACCACATTTTTAAGTCCATTCATCCACTTGTTGGTCAGTTGCGTGCTTCCGTCTTTTGTCTTGCCCTTGTTTTGAGGGGCGTGCTGTATCCATCCCTGAGCTCCTCAGGGGATCAAAAAAATTCTCTGCCGGTGTTTTGAAGGAGTTCACTATTTCTAGGAAAAAACACAAAGTTCAAATAATGAGAAAAAGTAAATTATGGTGCAGAAATTATAGAATGTGAGACGCCAGTTTTGCTAGGATCTAGGTGCAGATTTGGCTTGGAGTTTTGGGGAAGAAGATGGTTTATACAGAGCATAGATTGAAATTCAGGATTCCAGAGTTAGGTAACAAGCTCATACCCTGGCTTTGTCACTTCTATGTATGTTACTGTGAGAACCCTTTGTAAGCCTTGGTTTCCTCATCTGCAAAAGGGGGATGCAGTACTCACATCCTAGAGTTTTGGGGAGGAATAAGTGATAAAATGTAGGTAAAGAGTTTAACAGAGAGCCTGGCACCTGGTTGGCACTCAGTACTTAGAATATAGAGGAAGCAACATTTTGCCTACTTAATGTCATTCTGTATGGCTCTTTTTAATAGCCTTCTTATCCTCATAATATGACCTGAAACATTAGTATCTGTTTTTGCTGCAGTTTTCCAAGTGTTCGGGTTTCCTATTCTTAAAATTATGGTAAGGGTAGTTTTTGAGACTCATTATCAAGTAAAGAGATAGCTCTTTGTTTTTATCATATGACTGATAATCAAAATAAATACAGCCTGACTTTCATATCATTGGGAGGATACAGAATGAGGAAGAAAAACTGTTAGTCTAATGTTCATCTAGTTCATATGACTGACCTGACCGGAAGGGAGCTTGCTTTCTCAAACTCTGTTCAGGCTAGAGAGAGTGAGAGGCTAGGGTCCAGTCTCTTGGGTGGACAGTGACTTCGTGGCTCTTCCTGCAGTAAAGACTTCATATTTAGATTATTTAAAGTTATAAAAGACTCTTTTTTTATTAATAATTAAGAAACATTTTTATCCTACTTTTTTGGGGGGAGGGGGTGCTGGGGATTGAACCCAAGGCCTTATGCATGCTAAGCACATGCTAACCCTGAGCTGTAACCCCAGCCCAAGAAAACTTTTTCAAGTTATAAATAAAGTAAAATTAAATAACTTTGTTGAAGGAGACATTTTGCTGCTAATGCATGCCTTAAAGTATTCTAGAAGTGAAGTGTAAGACACATCATCTGGCTGACGCATTACTTAACCTATTCTTGTTTGTCGGCTTGGTATTTCCCACTGTGGAGTTCATGGACTTTAAGGCAGTTGAGTCCATTATTAGCGAGGAGAAAAAAACATCTGAGTCTCCCCAGCCCCAACAATAGATTAAAAAAAAATGCGTTGTACACAGTCCCCTTTCAAAAGGCACTTGGGGGGTGGGTGGGTGTGAACGGAGGAATTTCCTCCTCCACCCTGCTGTTGCTAAGCTGTAAGCTAATATTGTGAGAGAGAAGAAATACCCAGGTCTCAACTTTCCTGGGGACTAAGCTCTGTATTTTTGTTTACTGGTGTTAGTTGTAGACTTCTTTCTCAATGATGTGTTGAAGCTGAATGGATTGTACCAGAATTGGCAGACTTCTGAGCTTTGCTTAGATTAGTGTGGGGCCCCTCAGACACCTCACTGGGGCCCTTTCTGCACCCCCCGCCCCCACCCCATGGTTTTCTGGCTTTGTCTATTAACATTCTGATCAAGAATTTCTTCTAAGTTGAGGATTGTCCAACCTCTCTGAAGTGGGAAGCGTGATGATGTGCTGCCTTGACATTTATTTTTATATTTGTCGTTAGAAGTGAAAATGAAACTGGGATATCTGTTTTATCTATTTATTTGGATGCTTTTTGCCCAAATCTCCTGACAGTGATGAGGTGGTTAAGGTTGAAACCACTTGTGTGCCCTGTAGGCAAGTGAGGATTTACAAGCTAGAATTTCCCGGATGGGGTTTAAATTCTCATTTGCTTATGTTCCAGACTTTTTGATAAGACCATAACTTAGAGTATCTGTAGAACTTGGCAGGCGGAATTACATGGGATGGCTAATCCTCTTGAGTTTATATTTTCTTCAATACACTTTCGTGATGGGTTGGTTAAGAAGGACAAAGTCTCCAGCAGATTTCACTTGGCTGATTTTTGAGTTTTGGTTCATTTCCTGTTTTCCTGATTAGGCTTCTGTAACTCTCCCATTTAAAGGGGCAGCTGAGGAGCATGGAAAGGGTTTGGGTGGTGGCGGAGTCGCTGAGGGCAATGACAGTGGCCTTGGTAACACTTCCTGGTGATGGTGAGTTGATGGACACACTAGAGCTCCAGCTGCTCTGGTGGTGAGCCTGAGGATTCCTGAAGGGAGAGCTAGGTGGGAATTTTCTTTAAAAACCACAGCTCCTCTCATAATTCAGAGTGACAGAGCATTTACCAAGGAAAGCTCCTATGACGTGGACATGAGAATATAGGATAGGAAGTGGACATTTTTCAGTGTCACCTTGACTTAAAATTTCCAGTAGGTTTTTTTTTTCTTTTCTTTCTTTTTTTTTCTTTTAGAGAGAGAGAGAGAGAATTTTTTAATATTTATTTTTTAGTTTTCAGCAGACACAACATCTTTATTTTATGTGGTGCTGAGGATCGAACTCAGCGCCGTGCACATGCCAGGCGAGCGCGCTACCGCTTGAGCCACATCTCCAGCCCTCTTTCTTTTTTTTTTTTAAATTATTTTTTTACTCGTAGGTGGACACAATGTCTTTATTTTTATGTGGTGCTGAGGATCAAACTCAGGACCTCACATGTGCTAGGCGGGCGCTCTACTGCTGAGCCACAACTCCAGCCCTCCCAGTAGGTTTTTCTTTCTTTTTTGCAGTGCTGGGAATTGAACCCAGGGCCTCATGCATGCTGGGCAAGCACCCTATCACTGAGCCACATCCTCAGCCCAAGATTTGATTTTTTAAAGATATAGAATAAACTACAGTGTTTATATAAACTACAGTGTCAACAAAACCAAATGTAGCCCTCTCTCTAAGAGGAAGAGGTTGTAGGGAAAGAGTCCAGCAGAGGCCGGGAGCCCAGGAGGACCTGATCCAGTGATAATACCTCTTGAAGCCTTGGTTTCGTAAACTGCAGATTGAGTTCAATATTCCCTATGACTGGTTATTGCTGATAAGAAATGAGTGCAATAATAAATCCAAAGTAGCTGGCACATACCAAGTTTTCAATAAAGGTAAATTTCCCTCCCCCAAACACTCAGAATCAAATGCATTGACATGTGTTTTGAAAACGATAACAATTATTAATTATAATTATTATTAATTATAAATCATTATTTGTGGATGCCTCATAGTTGACTTCAGAATATTGGTCCCAGGAACAGAAGAGAAATATCCTCTGGTTATGAGATGGATGTATTTCTAATGTGAGTCCTCTGCATATTGTTCTTGTGGCTTATTAGTGTGTTAATGTGGTTAAATTCTTCCACATTCCATATCATCCCCCACCTCCCAGTACCGGAGATTGAACCCAGGGCCTCGTGCGTGCCGGGCAAGTGATCTACCACTGTGCTACACCCCTAGAAGCCCTCCATTCCATGTTCTTGATGGAGCCGTACTGTGGTAATGACAGCTTCCACCTGATCCAGCTGCTCCTCAGATCTGTGTCTTTGGGGGGACAAATGACTGGAGATATAGCTGTGACCCAGTGACTCCCAGTGGTCACTTCCATGCATCAGTCTCCTCCTGCTCTGATTTTTCAGAAGGATGCAAACATGACTCAGAGGTAATTTTACAAGAACTTTTACTGGTTAAATCATAATCAAGTGACTGTTTCCATTCTCCTAATGTCACTTGATTAAGTCAAGGGTGCCCACCCTTGATTGCCCTGACTCACGGAGGGAGGCTGCCAGCTAAGGAATGGCAAGGCTGGAGAGGAAGAGGGTTGGCCTCATCCTCACCCCACGGGCATCCTGGCAGACTCCAGAGAGGGAAGCACCAGATTGTGACTCCTAGCAGAGTGACTAACCTCGCACAAAACCCACTGCGGAAACACTTTCACCTACTTTAAATCCGTTCATGTTCCCCTAAAAGGACGTTTTTGTACATAAAGAAACTGAGTTTCAGAGAAGCTAAAGGAGTGGCTCAAAGTCACACACTTGCATCTGACAAAATTCCAGAAGGATACAGACTGCCAAATTGGGGGAGCAGAAGAGAGAAACTTTTCACTATTGTTTGAGTAGTTCAGCAAAAATTTGACAATTTTTAAAATAGTAATTTTTTTCCTGGGAACCTAAAATTCTGTTTATTATGTTTGTAATTATTATTCACATTTTAGAAAATGTAAGAAGGACCTTATCAATCCTTTATTGAATCTTCTCATTTTTATAGACCAAAAAATTAAGACACGTGTAATTTGGTCGATGTGATAGCTGGGTGATGGTAGAAAATCTATTTCAAAACTTCATAGAGTATATGGGACGGGTGAAGTTTTGTGTTCTCCTTACTACGTATTTAGCTGCCTGAATGAACTCAGATGACTACAGGCTGTGCTGCTCGGGAGGGTCCTGATATTTGACCTTGGGGTCTGTGACCTCAGGTCAGAACATGCACTTTTTTCATACCTGCTTGAACCTTGGAGGTGTGTGTTCTTCTCTTTCCTTTCCCTTCCTCCTCTCCCTCCCTTCCTTTTTCTTTTTGGTTCCACCCAGCTGCACTCCCAGTCCTACATTCTTACATTTAAGCAGGGGCTGCCTGACTTAGGGAAACCTCTGCTCTCCTTCTCTGGCCTCCCCTCCTCATAGCCCCTGTGGACCCAGTCTGTTTTTTCTCTAATGTCTTTAACAGTCAGTAGCTCAGCTCGCTTTCTCACATTCTGATAGTGCTCACCTGGATGGACCCTAGTCCTCTGTAATTCCTCCTTTTTTACCCACATCAGTTATTTTTAGTTTAGGAATTTTTCTGTCCAGTGACTGCCCTGTTCACTGGTGCTTAGAGAGGGCATATTTTCACATTATTTAGGCACTGTCATGGGTGGTTTGGCTAAAACTTGGTCTGTAAAATTCTCCTAGGATGATCTAGTTTTATCAAATGGTAAAATCTTGGTGTTTTAGAGGCACCCGTGCTCTGTCCATCACTGTTCAAATGGACTTCATGTACATTGCTTATAAATGTACAAGATCTGTAAGATCATTTCAGTAGAAAAATCTGACAACTTGTGATTTTCTTGCTAATATATATATATATATATATTTAGATAGTGCAGACAGCAAGCTTATAAGGACACAGTAAAGGGTGGGTTATCAGTCATTCATTACAGAATTTTTCAATTTTTCCTTCTCAGGAAAATTTTCTGAACCAAATATAACACTAATCTCAGGGAAATACCATGCTTAGGTCAATTGGTGAAATGTCAGATTTTTGCCACGTTCCATTATAGCAGCAAACTTAATGTAGACAGAGGTGATGGTGGAGGCTGAAAAAGAAGTGGAAGAGAGAACGAGGAAAAAAAAAATCCAAGTCTTTATCATTTCCTTAGGACTTTCCCCAGTTGTCTCCTTTCAAAAGTAATAGGCTGAGCCTTTTTATTTGTTGTATTGTGAAATATTAAGAAACAGGGCCTCTAATATTGCGATAACGCTGTACTCACTCAATAGCTTTATATACCAAGTGGCAGCAGCATATCTCACTCTGCATACATTTTTGAGATTTATCTTGTTTCATTAAAACTGCGGATGTGTGTCACCTATTTTAATTGTCTGCATAGTTTCAGCACCAGGCATCTTACGGGTCTTATAATGTAGACAATGGCAGGAAATTGAAGAAATGGAAAAGGGAAATAAATTCCACCACTTCCATGTGTAATGATTTTATTCTATAATAGTCAGGGATGGTGCACATGAGATGCCCTGTTAAGAAACCAGATCGAATGCAGGAAGATTAAAATGTTTTGACAAATTTTGCCACTTATTTGGAAATCTCAGAAACGCAGAGGATGCATCTGGAGGTGGCTGTGGTGGTCCAAGTGCATTGAGGGCTTGGTGGGGGCTGTGGCCGTAAGGACCAGGAGGCTCATTCTCCCCTGACCTTTCATTTGACTTCTGCCTGGCTGTGTTCCCGTCCTTCCTCCTTTTGTCTTTTCTGGGAGGGTAAGATTCCACAGCAGCCTTCCAGGATCAGGCACTTAACATTATGCCCTGAGAATTTACCAGATAAATTCTTGCTTCTCGTAAGCAGTCGCTCAGTAGACAGGGTGGCACAGAAGAGAAACGGGGTAGGGTGTTTCTTTGTGGCACAGGCTGTCAGCGCTGAAGCAGGACTCCTTCAGTACAGCCCATCCTCCTGTGTGTGGAAGACGGGTGAGGGGCCAGCCCAAGCCAGGAAAGCAGAAGGGCTGCGCAAAAGACCCTGAAGTCAAACTTCTGCAGTTGCTGAGGATGGTGGGCCCACCCGCGACCACCTCCATGACTCAGCCTGGCAAGGGGCTGACCAGAATGGGTCAGAAGCCTCCACAAATTGCCTGCTGTTAAGCTTGGATCTTTCTAGAATCAGATGGATGATAAACATTAACCTGTGATGTCATTTGTGGAAAAGGAAGGAAAAACTGAAGCTGGACCTGAGAGAAGTGACTTGTCTTGTGTCCTCTCGTGTCTTGTAGAATTGCAGCAAAGGGCTTGTTGAAAGGATGGGGGTGGAGATGGGGAGACATTGGTCTGAGAGAGGTTTGCAGCTAGGACTCGTAGTCCTGGGGTGCAGGAACAGTGTTTTGCGGGGGAGAAACGCTCTAGAGGAGGGGGCACCACCTGGGGCACAGTCCTTCCGTGTGAGTTTTGCCCTTTAGATGCAGCCAGATAACCCAGCGTCTGGTTGGTTGATTCCCTCACCTCCTGGTTCCTCAGCTTGGCATCACCTCTCTCCTGCATTCTGCCTCCGGTCTCCCTCCATAGGACACCTGAAACGCCCCTTCTGGCTCACCTGGCTTGCTTTCTCCTCTCCTTCCTTGCTTTACTTGGCATACCCACTCCATTTTGATTTTTTAACGAGAACTGTTTAATTAGAAAATGGACATGTGAGGCCATGAGCAAAGGAGAAATACATCACGGTTTATTTCTAGACCCTTCACCCGGCACCACTGAGAAGTATCGCCTCAGGATTGGTTTCCACCAGCGTGCTCGCCAGATACAAGTGAGGAAAATTACAATCGATTCTGCACCTCTCAGTAATAACCTCATTATCAATTCCAGGGCTCTGAATGAGTCTTTCATGTGAAGCCCTGAAGCCTCTATCTGCAAGTTCATCTTCATGACAGTGTTCCCAGCAAGCATGCGTCATCATCATCGTGGGTCTTGTGTTTTCAGACAAAACACAAAGCTTTTGGGAAAAGAAGGCACTTGAGTGAAAAAAAACCAAACAACTACAGGTGGGTTCTCCCATGGGAGTTCCTGGAAGCCCTCTCAATGGGGACACTTGAAGGAAGGGAGCCTCCTGACCTGAACTGAGCATTGCCCCCGGCTGCTAGGACAATGTGACACTTTCTGGATCACTTTGTGCTGGATCCACACACTCAGGCCAGGGTTAGCCCAACTTGTTGTTTTTATCTCAACTAAAAGCCTTTTGTTCAAAAAGCAAACAAGAAAGTTCAGATGAGTCAAGAGTGTATTTCCAATGCCAGCCCCAAGGGTATAACTAGAGGGCAAATCATATTTATGTTTCAGTGTCCCCAGGGATTAAAGGTTCCATAACTAAATGTCACCACTTCTGTGACTTGTGCAGAGGAGAGATTTACCTTTGGCAAAGTGCTGTGTCTACAGTCTGGGACTTCTCCCCGGTATTCTTTTCTCTGCACGTTCTGAAAAACTGTTCTATATTTCTCAGTGTGATTGTTGTGAAGATGTGTTAGTATCGGGCTATTGTGCTCCTTACTATAAACTTCTTAGCTACTATTTTGTTCCAAATGTGGGAGGGGGGGGTCTGACAAAATAACTGGTCTATAATCTTTTAAAGTGTCAAGGTCAGGAAAGAAAAGTACATACAAGAGGAAGTGAGGGGAAGGGGAAAAATAATACAAGGGGGACAAACGAATGTCAGTAGAGGGGGCAGAGAGAGAAGAGGGGAGGGGAGGGGAGGGGTGATAGTAGAGGATAGGAAAGGCAGCAGAATACAACAGACACTAGTATGGCAATATGTAAATCAATGGATGTGTAACTGATGTGATTCTGCAATCTGTATATGGGGTAAAAATGGGAGCTCATAACCCACTTGAATCAAATTGTGAAATATGATATATCAAGAACTATGTAATGTTTTGAACAGCCAACAATAAAAAATTAAAAAGAAAAAAAAAAAAAAAGGTCAGGAAAGATAAGGAAAGACCTAGAAAATGCCCTGAATTGAAGGAGACTGGAGGCATGGAAATGAAATGCTATGTGGGACCCTGGGTATATTCTGTTGGCAAGAACATCATCGGGATGACTTAAAATTTGCATGGGGTCTTTGATTTACGTGGTAGAAAATTCTATCAATGTCAGTGGCAAGATTTTGAGACCAGATTGCGGTTAGGTAGAAAAATGTCTTTGTTTTTAGGAAATTTGCACAGAAGTATTAGAAAAAATGGTCATTACATTTGCAATGGACTCCAGTGGTTCAGAAAATATACATAATATACATACATGTAACTTTCTACATTCGCATGTCGTATTCTAATTTTTAGAATAAATAAGTAAAAAGACATTAATATAAGGAATGGATTAGAAGAATCTGATTTGGAATTCAAGCAGCTTTGATGTCCCTTGGCGATCTTGAGAAGGTTCTGGAAAACCATGAAGTGTCAAGTTTGTATACACCAAACCCTTGCTCTTCTGAGGTTCGAGTGGAAAGACATTCCAGATATGTTGTGAAATTTGCCAAGGTTATAGTGTTGCTGTACACAGGATTTAATCTAAGATTAGATGCCTTATCTTCAAATTCCACTGATGAGAAGTATCAAGCTGGTACAAGTGTTTGAAGACTGAATCAGATGTTTATGTGATTTATAGAAGTATGTAATTTTTCCTTTAAGAGTTCATTTTTCCTGATTAGAAAAGTAGTGCTTAGTTATCAAAAAGATAAATACAAAGCAGTATCAAAACCATGAAAAGAAAACTCAAACAGAATCTTAACACTCGTGAATGACACGCCACTGGTAGCGCCGGGGGCTTATTTCTTTGACTTTTGTACTGAGGATGGGACCCAGAGGTGCGGTACCACGAGCTACATATCCAGCCTTCTTTTACTTTTTATTTTGAGACAGGATCTCACCAAGTTGTTGAGGCTGGCCTTGAACTTGCAATCCTCCTGAGTCATTGTGACTACAGGTGTGCACCATCACACCCAGCTCTAATATACACTTTTTAAATTGCCTCCATTCTTGACATGTGCTGAATGTGTTCTTCTGTATCCTCATGTTTTTGCTCACTTCAACAGAAACTTTTTCCCATATAACAAAATTTCAAGTATATATCTTATTTTTTCATTTTGACAAATTTTTTTCTGGTACCTAGAATTGAACCCAGGGCACTTAACCACTGATCCACATCCCTAGCCCTTTAAAATTTTATTTAGAGACAGGGTCTCGCTCAATTGCTTAGGGCCTCGCTAAATTGCTGAGGCTGGCTTTGAATTTGTGATCCTTCTGCCTCAGCCTCCCGAGCCGCCATTCTGACAATTTTAAACTTAGAAAAGAATCACAAGAATGGTGCAGTTTTTGCATTGCCTTCGCCAACTGTTGATATGTCCCATATTTTCTCTTTCTTCATATTTATGTCTATATGTTATATATACATTGTGCATAATTTTTAATATATTTTTTTCTGAACCATTTAAAATAAGTTGCAGCTACTGTGCCCCTTTATATTACTTTATATAGCTGTGATAGTATTAAAAAAATTCAGAGCTGGGCACCATGGTGCATGCCATTTAATCCCGGTGACTCGTGAGGCTGAGGCAGGAAGATCATGAGTTCGAAAACAGCCTCAGCAAAAGAGAGGCACTAAGCAATGAGACCCTGTCTCTAAATAAATTACAAAATAGGGCTGGGGATGTGGCTCAGTGTTTGAGTGCCCCTGAGCTCAATCCCCAGTACCAAAAAAAAATTCAGGATACTGGACATTTAACATTAATACAATACTGTTATCTAATGTAAACTTTATCTTCAATTCTTTTTAATTTTTTTTTCCCAAAATACCCTTTCTAGCATTTTTTAAAAACTTCCAAACCAGGGTCCAATCTAGGATTACACTTTGCATTCAGATGCTCATTTCTTTAGCCCCCCCTTTAGTCTGGAAAAGTTCTCCAGTTCTTCTTATGTCTTTCAGGACGTGGACATTTGTGAAGAAGACAGGCTAGTTCTGTGTGTAGTGTCCTTCCATGTCAACTGGTCTGTTCCTACATGTAGACTTCTGTAGCTACCATATTGCATCGAATCTTAGTTAGAATCCTAGCTAGGTGTATGTTGGGTGACTTAGTGGTGTCCAGCATCTGACTTTATAGCTAGCAATGCAGCAGGCATCCTGATGTTTAGACTTTTATAAGCATTCTTGGACATTTCTATTTGATAGAATCCTGGAAGTGAAAGTACTGGATTGACATCTTTATATATCCTAAGGCCTATTTTCCTGTTGCTTTATTCAAAGTTGAAACTGGCCGTAGTAAAATCTTACAAGTAGCCACAATGTGTACATGTATGGAAGCATTATTTGGTACCCCAAAATATGTAGGATTTTCATGTTTTTATGTATCAATTAAAATCTGATAGGTTGCCAAATGAAACTCCATTTAAAAACCCGGAGATATAAAATCAAAAGCTATGGGATATAACCTATGTTGTTACTTTTTTTCTATAATGTCTTTGTCAGATGCTTTATCAAGGAACAAGGTAGGGTCTTAGATTATGCACACTTAATATCTAGACGTGTGCAGAGTGGAAATAACAGACACTGCCTCTGAGCTATGAGTGTGTCTCAAGCCACTTTTTATGTGTTACTTAGTAATTTGAAATTGATCCTGGCACCTGTCAAGGTAAGATTACTGTATCCTTGCTTGGGGCTCCCTTTCACCTCCCTGTGTAGATAGAACTTTAATGTTTATTTAATGGGCAATTCCTAACCTCTAGCACTTGAGTGAGGCTGTCACACAGATCATACCATAGCATGCTGGGCCCAGGTCTCAGAAGCAATTCGAATGGGTCTTTTGTTTCATGACATGGCTCAATTTGGGAATTGGAATTCCGGGAATCAGTGCTCTCAATAGTTAATAGACTGTCGCGGTCTTGGATTTGAGCCTTAGGTTAACCACTTATATAGTTATGTGACAATGAGTAAAGATCCCTTAATCTCTCTGATCCTTGATTCATTTATCTATGAAAGTGGATCATAATGGCACCCATCTAATAGGGCAGTTGTGAGGACTGGATGAAGTAACACAAAGAAAGCACCTAGTGTGGCACTTGGTACGTTGCAAACATACGTTCACGGGTTTGTAATTAGTATTAGAGTGCATTCACTTTGAGGTTGGGTTTTCACTGTGGCCAATACACTTTCACCTCTTGGAGGAGGTCCCAAGCTACTGTTGTTCTCCCGCTGGACTGGTGGGAAACCCCAGATGTGGAGAGGTTATGTGAGTGGTCTGGTAACTGGTGAGGCTGGGCATGCCTTTCAGGTCTCTGGCTCTTGGGCCCAGGGGCTCTCTTACAGTGGCCACTGTCTGTCTCATAACCTCAGTCCAAAGCTATCTGGGGAAGTGTCGGCTAGACCCTGCCACACTCTCCTGCAAATACTGCCTTGATTTAGACCAGGCATTAATAAGCACCTTCTGTCAAGGACTGGACAGTAAATACTTCAGTCTTTGCAGCCCTCGTGGTCTGTGTTGCAGCTACTCAGTTGTGCTATTGAAACTTGGAAACAGCCTTAGACATTATGTAGATGAACAGGCTTGGCTGTGTTCCATTACAACTGTGTTTACTAGAACCAGCAGCAGATTTGGCCGAGGGGCTGTCTTTACCCACCAGCCAGTGTATTTCTGGCATGGGCTGTGTGTTCATTTTATTATATTAGCCACATGATGTGCTTCTGTGGGGTTCTTAGACCTACTCAAGAATACTAGTGGCTTAGACCTGGTCAATAGAAGGCTTTCAGTAACTGTCTGCTGAATATTTGAGACCTATGTATTCTCCCATGATGAATTCTTCTGGAGTTATCTATTGCTCTGTTTTGAAAAACATGACTGTTTTATTTGGCACTTATGACATTTTTTTGGGGGGTGCTAAGGATTGAACCCAGGGGTGCTTAATCACTTAGCCTTATCCTCAGCCCTTTGTCATTATTTTTATTTAGAGACAGGATCTTGCTAAGTTGCTTTAGGGCCTCCTCGCCAAGTTGCTGAGGCTGGATTTGAACTTGGGATCCTCCTGCCTCAGCCTCCCAATCACTGGGATTTTAGTCATGTGCCACCATGCCCAGCTAGTGCTTATGAATTTTTAAAAATTTATTTTTGTTGTCTCCCATTGTTTGGGAATGTCATTAAAAGCAGATTGGGAAAAAGAGTTTTTAATCCCCCAATGCAGATGAAATAATATTTTCAGGATTTTCTTAGAGTTTATTATATATCCGTTTGTTATTCTATTTTCATTCCCTTGTGATGAGGTTAATTTTTGATCAAAACTCTCTTTGGGGGACTTTTTTTTTTTTTTGATTAGGAAAACATCTCACTGTGCCCTTGTACTACTGTTGACTCAAGTATTTAAAAATAATGGCTGAGGACACATTTTGCTCTGTAATCTGAGAGAGAATCTGCTGTGACTGAGTGTTTGCTCCAAGAACATCGCTCATGGCCGCGGTGGCCTCCTGACCCTTTGGCCAAAATACATTTAGCTGCACTTCATCTAAAAGGTGTCCAACAATAGCAACTGCATGGAACGACTAATTTTAGGAAACTTGTATAGTTCATTTGAAATATTGCCCTGAGCAGTTCAACCTTGGCTGAATAAAGACATTTGCTTTTAAAATCAGTACTCTGTGCCCTCAGTGATTATCTTACATTAACCTGCCAAGAAGTATTATTTCCCATTTGTAAGATTTGATGAAGTGCCTCAAAATTTCCTCTGGTCAGCTTTTCATCAGAAAGGAAGCAAATATGACACTCTGATGTCTGGTGAAGAGTGGGGACATGGGATGTATGTAACTGAGATGTTAGGAGCCTGGGGATGTAGCCCAGCGGCAGATCCCTTGCCTGGCGTGTACTAGGTCCTGGGTTGAATCCCCAACACCCAAAACCAAAACAAATGAACATCAAAAAAACCCCAAAGAAGCCAGGCGTGGTGGCCCATGCCTATAGTCCCAGCAGTTTGGGAGGCTGAGGCAGGAGGATCGCAAGTTCAAAGCCAGCTTCAGCAACTTAGGGAGGCCCTGTTTCTAAATAAAATAGAAAAAAGGGCTGAGGATGTGGCTCAGTGGTAGAGCATCCCTGGGTTCAATCCCCAGTGCCCCCCCCAAAAAAAAAAATCCCAAACAACAACAATAACAAAACCAAAAACTAAAAATTGCGATGTTAGGTTAATTTTAAGTTTCCTTGGTTTTTCTACAAGGAAAAGACCTGGAGGGAAAATTATTGATTCATCCAGTGGTGAGAGCCGCACGCTCACTTCTTGAGGGTGCAGAGCATGATGCTGTCTCTGTCCCTCTGTTCTAGGTCTATGATTGGAGGCTTGGCCTTCCCTCTCTTACAAAGTGACTGTCCTCTCTTCATCATCCAGTTTGATGCACAGACATCGAGCAGTACTGCATGGTGGGCACAGTGCTAGGCAGCCCCGTGAGAGAAAGGACAGTGAGGAACCGGGAGACGGGCGAGCGAGAAATGGAAGACGGAGGCCAGGCAGAGATACACGAGAGTTTATTACTATTGAGAGTTTATTATTTGTCAGAGCTGACAAATGAAAGCACATCTCTCCATAGAGGAGAGAGGCAATACAAGTTTCGGGTTTGAGACTTTTATGGGGGTGGCTCAGGGATTACAGCTGGGCGGGTCCTCATGTGGGTGATTAAGGGTGGGTTTGGTAGGAGGGAGTTGTGAGCCTTTCTCAGAAAGGCTCTTGGGTGGGAAAGCCTTAAAATGGCAGTTGTCACTTAAGATGGTCACCCAGATGCTTAGCTAGGACCTTACACCCGGGGCATACACACTCCACCTGTCAGCCCCGAACCCAGCTGGTGTCTTGAAAGGTGCAGCTGAGGAGGAGACTCATGCTGGTGATGCCAGTGGGCAGGGAAGGCTGCATTTGGATCCTCGGTGCCTTCTGTTTTCCTAAGAGAAAGAAAACTTTAGAGAGAAAAAGCCACTCATCCTGTCAGATTTCATCTTTATGCATGATGTCATATTATCAGGAGAGGGTTCAATAGAAGTTGCCATTAAGGTCGATAATTCTGGATACCAAAACCACAGAGGTGTGAGGTCAGGTGTGCTGTGACAGGCAGCTCATGAATGTCTGCTTGGCCCACGCTTCCTGGTTATGGGCGGAAGTGAGAAGCCTGTGCTCAGAGTGCTGGGGCAGCAGTAGCTGTTGCTGTCATTCCTGGTGATTTTCCATCTCCTAATGCTGGCAAAAGCTGTGTTAATTTTGTTGATAAGCCGAGTATTTAAAGCTTCTCAGAGAAACCAGTGAACAAAAGTTCAAGAATGCCTGGTTTGTGTGATGTCTTTCCAGAGACTGAATGAAAGATACATAGACATTTAAATGGGTGTAGCTGGGGGTGGTTGTGCACATCTAGAATCCCAGCTGCTTGGGAGGCTGAGGCAGAAGGATCACAAGTTCAAGGCCAGTCTGGGCAATTTAGTGAGATCACTCTCAAAAATTTTAAAAAGAACTGTGGAGGCCTGTGGCTCTAGCTCAGTGGCAGACACTTGCCTAGCCTAACGTGTGTGAGGCACTGGTTCTATCCTTAGCATCACATAAAAATAAACTAATAAAATAAAGGCATGCTGTCCATCTAAAACTACAAAAAAAACAAAAACAAAAAAACAAATAAAAAAAGGACTGTGGGTGTAGCTTATCAATGGAGTGTCCCTGGGCTCAATTTCCCAGTACTGGGTAGGGGGTGGTGGTGGTGGTGGGAAAGTAGGGAGGCCTGTTTAACATGGTAATATGCAGCTATTGCTTTAGGGGTCACATTTAAAAATTTTTTTTTTAATACATTTTTTATGGTCACAATACCTTTTTATGTGGTGCTGAGGTTCGAACCCAGTGCCTCACACATGCTAGGCAAGTGCTCTACCACTGAGCCACAACTCCTATCTCTAGTGGGTCACATTTTAATAAACAGAAGATAATTCTTCTAAGAGTTCACTTACTTGATTTTCCAGAGTCTTCTAAAGACATGAGTATTTTTTGGGGAAAGAAACAGTCAAACAAGTTCAAGTTAAAAGTTTACCTTTGTGAAAAGTGATAAATCCAAAGATATTTTTATTAGGAAGAAACAATTTCAGAACCCAGAGCATTTCATTGAGAATGACTGTTGATGTTTTGGAATTTACGTTTTAAAAAAAGTTGACTTTGGAAAGGCAGGGGTGGGACTGACCTTGTGGCCCGCATATTGCCTCTAATCATGTGTTCCTATTTTGAGGAGTATCTGTTTTTCTGAGTGGATCACATTCTTAAAATAGAGCATCCCTGGTTTCCTCTTGGCTTGGCAGGGTACAGCATTTTGATGACTGCTTGGGCAAACCCTTCATGAAGAACCCCAGGGCAGAAAGGGACCAGCAGCCCTTCCCCAGGGGCTTTTCCTGCCAACAACCCAGCTTCATTCTCCAGTGGTAGTCCAACTCAAGCGACAGAAAATTCTGTTTCTTGTCACTTATTTAATAACTGGAATTACTCACCTGGTGGCTTCTCTTCTTGGACCTAACCTTTATTGGGGCTTCACATCTGTGAGTCTCTCTTTCCTATGAGAGCCCTTCTGATATTAGAGATTTGGGGGCAGGTTTCTCCTACTGTATACGAACCCTCCCCTGCAACTCACCAAAACTTATTTTCCAAGCTAAATATCCCCAGTTCCCCCACCGGTTAAAGCCCTTCATCACTAACTTCAACCCTTGTAATATGTGGAGTTGAGAGCACATACTGTGTGCTGGTCCAGGACCTCACTGCTCTGGTTCTTATGTTTCTGTTAATATAGCCCAAGGTTGTACAGGCAGTGGCATCTACGTGGGAGGGCCGGATTCTAAAAGCTGATGTGGTAAAAAAATCACCCTTGAAATCAGCTATTAAAGTACAGTCTGTAGAAACAACACACAGTGTTATGTCGATAAACAACAACCAACAAAATCTTAGCTGTAAAAGACTTCTGCATAAAGATTGATTATAATCATCTGCTTTTGCCCTCTACCAAAGAAAACTTCATGAAGAATGATTAAAAAAAAGTAGTCTCTTTTCTTTTTTGTTATTCTAATAAAATCTGTGTGACATAGGATTGATCATTTTGTCCATTTTTAAGTGTATAGTTCAGGGGTATTAAGTTCTTCCACACGGTTGTAACCATCACAAACATTCTTGGCTAGAACTTTTTAAAAATTAATTTATTCATTTTAATTAGATATATGACAGCAGAATGCATTTTGATTCATCGTACACAATTGCAGCGCAACTTTACATTTCTGTGGTTGTACTTGGATAGAACTTTTTTATCTTCCCAATCTAAAACTCTGCACCTGTTAAACAGTGATTTTCCACTGCCTGCTTATCCCAGTAACTGGAAACCGCTATCTTTCTTTTTATCACATGGTTTGGCCACTCTAATGTAAGTGCACCACATGTAAGTGTTAAGTGCACCACACAGCATTTGTTCTCTTGTGACTCGTTTATTTCCTGAAGGGAGTTTTTAAAAGGTGGCTGTCCACAAGTGCAGAGGTAACAGGAGAGGAAACAACAGCAGTGAAATTTTGGGCAGCAGGTTGAAGCTGTCCGTGTGAGTAAGTAAGGATGCCTGGTTAGTTTTAAGAAAGTTGACATATTCCCGAGCCTTGTGTACTATGTCATATACATCAGTTGGCTTTTAGCCTTTCCCATTAACAACTTTTTAGGATGTTGCTCTGTTTAGGTTTGCAGAATTACAAAACTTCAACTTTAAAGTCATTTCCTTTAGATATTGTCAGCAGCAGCACCAGCATCAAGAGGGAAATGATTTTAAAGCTGAAGTTTTATACCCAGCAAAACTTTCACCCAAGTGTGCAATAGAATAATGACATTTCAGATATACAAGTTTTCAAGAAGCAGCTAGAGAAGGTAGCCCACTGAGATGGAGTAAAACAGGAAAGGGAATGGGGAGCGATACAGGAAATAGGAGATGTAACATGAAACAGGCAGGGGAAGCTTCTAGATGCTGATGGTAGGAACTGTGCTCCTTGTGTTGTCAGAGGCCCAGGAGGTGATTTTCTTTGTAAGGTAGAATTGATAGAATTGATGCATCTGGATGTCATGGTAAGGGACTTAGAGATATGAGAAGTTTAGATTTAAATTATTAAGACCTATAGATAAAATACCAATCAAAAGAGAGGGGAAATAATGTTCTTAACTCTGAATAAAACAGTAAGATGCTCAGGAAAGTACATCCTAACCCCATTGCTCATCTGGAAGTAATTTTTCATTATTATAATCCTATCTTTGAAAATTTTCATATGATAATATTGGGAAAGTTACCTTCATGTGGTGAGGGCATAGATTGGAAACATCACTAAATTTTCATTTTTCATATTAGGAAGTAATGAATAATGCCAACAATAAATTATCACAAAGAAACAATATAAAGTTTTTGCCAAAAATCACCTAAAAGATGTTAAAGTCTTGGAAGAAGAATTGGAGGGAAGCAGACTGAGTATGGGGACTTGAGGAATTGTTTTCTGTAAAAACCATAGAACTGTTAGGTGCTTTAAACTACTAGTTCAAATTAAACCAAATGTGGGAAAAGGAAAGAGAAAGGTATTGGTGGATATGCTCCAGCAAAATGAGGGAATAAGTTAAAGAAGTGGAAGGTGTAGGTTGCAGAAAACCAGGGATCTAAGCTTGGGAGAGCGTAAAATGAAGTCTTAACAATCCGCTAAGGAAGGCTGAGGTAGGAAGACAAGGATCCATGGGACAAAATGGAATATAGTTTTTTCTACTGTACTGAACTATTTAGAAAATGTCATTAGGAGGTTTCACAGATTTGGAGCTTTGAGAGAAGTTAGTAATATGTACATAGAAAACTAAACAATTGGCATATGAGGTAATTATTAACTTCAGAGAAGAAAAATTTGAAAAGAACATAATTATAATATGCTTCTTAGGTCAGTGGAATACAAAACTTACATAATCCTAATAATAAGTGCAATGAAGAATAAGTAACCATAATTTGTGAAGTTAATAAAAATATTGGGAGAACAAGCAGATGGGAAGTTAACAGATAAATGTCTAAAT
This sequence comes from Marmota flaviventris, assembly GCF_047511675.1. NCBI lineage: Eukaryota > Metazoa > Chordata > Mammalia > Rodentia > Sciuridae > Marmota > Marmota flaviventris. Next base: position 81,624,006 of record NC_092510.1, read on the forward strand.
TTGTATATAACTGAAACATCTTACTTAGAGAAGTGTAGAAATACCCAAAGAAATAAAGAGTTGAAAGTGGTATAAGGCTGAGGAGAGGATGTGGGGCAAATTTAACTATTAAACTACTATTTGATTTTTTTTTTTTTTTTTTTTTTTTTTTGGTACCCGGGATTGGCCACTGAGCCACATCCCCAGCCCTATTTTGTATTTTATTTAGAAACAGAGTCCCACTGAGTTGTGTAACGCCTTGCTTTTGATGAGGCTGGCTTTGAACTCATCCTCCTGCCTCAGACTCCCAAGCCACCCCACCCAGCTATTATTTGATTTTTAAAAACTATGTGCTTGCTATGTGCATTTTTTATTCAGTGAAGGTAAAAATTAATTTAATTATAAAAAGTGAAATGAATTGAAATATACAAAATTAATTGCAGCTTTCTGGGCAATGTAACAACTGTTTAATCTTATCAGTACATGTGTTTATTGCTGTAATTATTGAGGGGATAATGTCTGTGAGTACATCTAGCACAAATGATAAATAAATGTTTACTAGATTTGAATCTAGAGTACCTTAGCCAGACCCACACAGAGGTTCTTGAAAAGCTGCAGAGAACGACTTAGTCACTATTTGCTGGCTGGCTGACTTTCTTCCTTCCTTCTTTTCTTTTCTTTTTTTGTATCAGGGATTTAATCAAGGGGTGCTTAACCACTGACCCACATCCCCCAGAGTCAGGGTCTCAATAAATTCCTCAGGGCCTTGCTTTTCTTTTTTTTAAAATTCTTTTTTAAAGCTCTTTTTTTTAAGAGAGAGAGAGAGAGAAATTTTTTTTTTTAGTATTTATTTTTTAGTTTTCGGCGAGCACAACATCTTTGTTTGTATGTGGTGCTGAGGATCGAACCCGGGCCGCACGCATGCCAGGCGAGCGCGCTACCGCTTGAGCCACATCCCCAGCCCAGGGCCTTGCTTTTCTTGATGTGAGTTTTCTGATTAACGCTGTTGTTCCTGTAGGCATTGGGCTCAGGAGAGGTGTGTGTGTGTGTGTGCATGCGCATATGTGTGCACATGCATTAGCTTGTAAAGTCAGTCCAAATGACACAACTATACCAGCCTGTCTTTGGCAGCCGTATCGCTTTGGGCCATCAGACTTCTGGACGCACAGGTGGCATTTTCTTTTTTTTTTTTTTTTTTTTTTTATTGTTGGCTGTTCAAAACATTACATAGTTCTTGATATATCATATTTCACAATTTGATTCAAGTGGGTTATGAGCTCCCATTTTTACCCCATATACAGATTGCAGAATCACATCAGTTACACATCCATTGATTTACATATTGCCATACTAGTGTCTGTTGTATTCTGCTGTCTTTCCTATCCTCTACTATCCCCCCTCCCCTCCCCTCCCCTCCCCTCCCCTCCCCTCCCCTCCCCTCTTCTCTCTCTGCCCCCTTTACTGACATTCGTTTGTCCCCCTTGTATTATTTTTCCCCTTCCCCTCACTTCCTCTTGTATGTACTTTTGTATACCTCTGAGGGTCTCCTTCCATTTCCATGCATTTTCCCTTCTCTCTCCCTTTCCCTCCCACCTCTCATCCCTGTTTAATGTTAATCTTCTTCTCATGCTCTTCGACCCTACTCTGTTCTTAGCTACTCTCCTTATATCAAAGAAGACATTTGACATTTGTTTTTTAGGGATTGGCTAGCTTCACTTAGCATAATCTGCTCTAATGCCATCCATTTCCCTGTAAATTCTATGATTTTGTCATTTTTTAATGCAGAGTAATACTCCATTGTGTATAAATGCCACATTTTTTTTATCCATTCATCCATTGAAGGGCATCTAGGTTGGTTCCACAGTCTAGCTATTGTGAATTGTGCTGCTATGAACATCGATGTAGCAGTGTCCCTGTAGCATGCTCTTTTTAGGTCTTTAGGGAATAGACCGAGAAGGGGAATAGCTGGGTCAAATGGTGGCTCCATTCCCAGCTTTCCAAGAAATCTCCATACTGCTTTCCAAATTGGCTGCACCAATTTGCAGTCCCACCAGCAGTGTACAAGTGTACCCTTTTCCCCACATCCTCGCCAGCACTTGTTGTTGTTTGACTTCATAATGGCTGCCAATCTAACTGGAGTGAGATGGTATCTTAGGGTGGTTTTGATTTGCATTTCTCTGACTGCTAGAGATGGTGAGCATTTTTTCATGTACTTGTTGATTGACTGTATGTCCTCCTCTGAGAAGTGTCTGTTCAGGTCCTTGGCCCATTTGTTGATTGGGTTGTTTGTTCTCTTATTGTCTAATTTTTTGAGCTCTTTGTATACTCTGGATATTAGGGCTCTATCTGAAGTGTGAGGAGTAAAGATTTGTTCCCAGGTTGTAGGCTCTCTATTTACCTCTCTTATTGTATCTTTTGCTGAGAAAAAACTTTTTAGTTTGAGTAAGTCCCATTTGTTGATTCTAGTTATTAACTTTTGTGCTATGGGTGTCCTATTGAGGAATTTGGAGCCCGACCCCACCGACTGTAGATCGTAGCCAACTTTTTCTTCTATCAGACGGCGCGTCTCTGATTTGATATCAAGCTCCTTGATCCATTTTGAATTAACTTTTGTGCATGGCGAGAGAAAGGGATTCAGTTTCATTTTGTTGCATATGGATTTCCAGTTTTCCCAGCACCATTTGTTGAAGATGCTATCCTTCCTCCATTGCATGCTTTTTGACCCTTTATCAAATATAAGATAGTTGTAGTTTTGTGGATTGGTTTCTGTGTCCTCTATTCTGTACCATTGGTCCACCCGCCTGTTTTGGTACCAGTACCATGCTGTTTTTGTTACTATTGCTCTGTAATATAGTTTGAAGTCTGGTATCGCTATACCGCCTGATTCACACTTCCTGCTTAGCATTGTTTTTGCTATTCTGGGTCTTTTATTTTTCCATATGAATTTCATGATTGCTTTCTCTATTTCTACAAGAAATGCCGTTGGGATTTTGATTGGCATTGCATTAAACCTATAGAGAACTTTTGGTAATATCGCCATTTTGATGATGTTAGTTCTGCCTATCCATGAACAGGGTATATTTTTCCATCTTCTAAGATCTTCTTCTATTTCTCTCTTTAGGGTTCTGTAGTTTTCATTGTATAAGTCTTTCACCTCTTTTGTTAGGTTGATTCCTAAGTATTTTATTTTTTTTGAAGATATTGTGAATGGAGTGGTTGTCCTCATTTCCATTTCAGAGGATTTGTCGCTGATATACAGGAATGCCTTTGATTTATGCGTGTTGATTTTATATCCTGCCACTTTGCTGAATTCATTTATTAGCTCTAATAGTTTCTTTGTAGACCCTTTTGGGTCTGCTAGGTATAGAATCATGTCATCTGCAAATAGTGATAATTTAAGTTCTTCTTTTCCTATTTTGATGCCTTTAATTTCTTTCGTCTGTCTAATTGCTCTGGCCAGTGTTTCGAGAACTATGTTGAACAGAAGTGGTGAGAGAGGGCATCCCTGTCTTGTTCCAGATTTTAGAGGGAATGCCTTCAATTTTTCTCCATTCAGAATGATGCTAGCCTGAGGCTTAGCATAGATTGCTTTTACAATATTGAGGTATGTTCCTGTTATCCCTAGTTTTTCTAGAGTTTTGAACATAAAGGGATGCTGTACTTTGTCGAATGCTTTTTCCGCATCTATCGAGATGATCATATGGTTCTTATTTTTAAGTCTATTGATGTGGTGAATAACATTTATTGATTTCCTTATATTGAACCAGCCTTGCATCCCAGGGATGAATCCTACTTGATCATGGTGCACAATTTTTTTGATGTGCCTTTGTATCCGAGTGGCCAGAATTTTATTGAGGATTTTTGCATCCAAGTTCATTAGAGATATTGGTCTGTAGTTTTCTTTCTTTGAAGTGTCTTTGTCTGGTTTAGGTATCAGGGTGATGTTGGCCTCGTAGAATGAATTTGGAAGTTCTCCCTCTTTTTCTATTTCCCGAAGTAGCTTGAAAAGTATTGGTATTAGTTCCTCTTTAAAGGTTTTGTAAAACTCTGCTGTATACCCATCCGGTCCTGGGCTTTTCTTAGTTGGTAGTCTTTTGATGGTTTCTTCTATTTCCTCAATTGATATTGGTCTGTTTAGGTTGTCTATATCCTCCTGACTCAATCTGGGCAGATCATATGACTTAAGAAATTTATCTATGCCTTCACTATCTTCTAATTTATTGGAGTATAAGGATTCAAAATAATTTTTGATTATCTTCTGTATTTCTGAAGTGTCTGTTGTGATATTGCCTCTTTCATCCCGTATGTTAGTGATTTGAGTTCTCTCTCTTCTTCTCTTCGCTAGCATGGCTAAGGGTCTGTCGATTTTGTTTATTTTTTCAAAGAACCAACTTTTAGTTTTGTCAATTTTTTCAATTGTTTCTTTTGTTTCGATTTCATTGATTTCAGCTCTGATTTTAATTATTTCTTGCCTTCTACTTCTTTTGCTGTTGTTTTGCTCTTCTTTTTCTAGGATTTTGAGATGAAGTATGAGATCATTTATTTGTTGGTTTTTTCTTTTTTTAAGGAATGAACTCCAAGCAATGAATTTTCCTCTTAGAACTGCTTTCAATGTGTCCCATAGATTCCGATATGTTGTGTCTGTGTTTTCATTAATCTCTAAGAATTTTTTAATTTCCTCCTTGATGTCTTCTATAACCCATTGATCATTCAGTAACCTATTGTTCATTCTCCAAGTGATATATTCTTTTTCCTTCCTTCTTTTATCGTTGATTTTCAGTTCCATTCCATTATGATCAGATAGGATGCATGGTATTATCTCTACTCCTTTGTATTGTCTAAGAGTTTCCCTGTGACATAATATATGATCTATTTTTGAGAAGGATCCATGTGCTGCTGAGAAAAAAGTGTAACTGTTTGATGTTGGGTGGTATATTCTATATATGTCAATTAAGTCTAGGTTATTAATTGTGTTATTGAGTTCTATAGTTTCCTTATTCAACTTTTGTTTGGAAGATCTGTCCAGTGGTGAGAGAGGTGTGTTGAAGTCTCCCATGATTATTGTATGGTGGTCTATTAGACTCTTGAACTTGAGAAGAGTTTGTTTGATGAACATAGCTGCACCATTGTTTGGGGCATATATATTTATGATTGTTATGTCTTGTTGGTGTATGGTTCCCTTGAGCAGTATGTAGTGTCCCTCTTTATCCCTTTTGATTAACTTTGGCTTAAAATCTATTTTATTTGATATGAGTATGGATACTCCTGCTTGTTTCCGAAGTCCATATGAGTGATATGATTTTTCCCAACCTTTCACCTTCAGCCTATGTATGTCTTTTCCTATCAAATGCGTCTCCTGTAGGCAGCATATTGTTGGGTCTTGTTTTGTGATCCATTCTACTAGCCTGTGTCTCTTGATTGGTGAGTTTAAGCCATTAACATTTAGGGTTATTATTGAGATATGGGTTGATCTTCCAGCCATATTTGTTTATTTATGTTACTAAACATGGTTTGTTTTCCACTTTGATTATTTTCCCCCCTTTAGTGTCCTACCTCCCACTGTTGGTTTTCATTGTTATTTTCCATTTCCTCTTCCTGTAATGTTTTGCCAAGGATGTTTTGAAGAAATGGTTTTCTAGCTGCAAATTCTTTTAACTTTTGTTTATCGTGGAAGGTTTTAATTTCATCTTCCATCCTGAAGCTTAATTTCGCTGGAAACACAATTCTTGGTTGGAACCCATTTTCTTTCAGTGTTTGAAATATGTTATTCCAGGATCTTCTAGCTTTCAGAGTCTGTGTTGAAAGATCAGCTGTTATCCTGATTGGCTTACCCCTAAATGTGATCTGCTTCCTTTCTCTTGTAGCTTTTAAAATTCTCTCCTTGTTCTGTATGTTGGGCATCTTCATTATAATGTGTCTAGGTGTGGGTCTCTTATGATTTTGCACATTCGGCGTCCTGTAGGCTTCTAGGATTTGGGGTTCTGTCTCATTCTTCAAGTCTGGGAAGTTTTCTCGAATTATTTCATTGAATAGATTGCTCATTCCTTTGGTTTGAAACTCTGTTCCTTCCTGTATCCCAATGACTCTTAAATTTGGTCTCTTGATGTTATCCCATATTTCTTGGATGTTCTGCTCATGGTTTCTTAACAGTCTTGCTGAGCTGTCTATGTTCTTTTCAAGTTGAGATACTTTATCTTCATTGTCTGATGTTCTGTCTTCTAAGTGTTCTACTCTGCTGGTAGTATTCTCAATTGAGTTTTTAAGTTGGCTTATTGCTTCCTGCATTTCTAGGATTTCTGTTTGTTTGTTTTTTATAACCTCTATTTCCCTGTATAGTTGATCTTTTGCTTCTTGGATTTGTTTATGTAATTCATTGTTGAAGTGATCTTTCATTGTCTGATTTTGCTGTCTGATGTCTTCCTTGAGACTCCAGATCATCTGAAGCATGTATATCCTGAATTCTTTATCTGACATTCCATCAGCTGCAGCTATTACCTCTTCTAAAGTTGAGTTGACCTGCAATGCTTGTGGTCCTTTCTTTCCTTGTCTCTTCATACTGTTCGCGTTCCTTTCTTCTTGGTGAAACTGTTGTGCTATTGAATTTTCCCCCTATATATTTATATTGGTCTTGTATAGTTGCAAAGTCTCCCTCGCAGGCACGGGCGGCGGCTCTGCCCCTCCGCCAATTGGGGCAATGTGCCTACCACGCCGGCAGGCCGCTGGGCCTGCTCTGCCAGTCGGTAGCAGGTCCGCCGTCCTTGCAGGCGCGGGCGGCGGCTCTGTCCCTCTGCGGGCCGCTAGGCTTGTTCTGTCGGTGGTCGCCGTTCTGCCTACTTTGCAGGCGCAGGCAGTGGCACTGCCCCTCTGCAGGCCTCTGGGGCTGTACTGCCAGTGGGTCGCAGGTCCGCCTACTTTGCAGGCGTGGGGGGGGGGGCGGCTCTACCCTTCCTCAGGCCACTGGGCCTGTTCTGTCTCTCGGTTGCAGGTCTGACCTGTTCTGATGGTGGTCTCAGTTCCGATTACCTTGCAGGCGCGGGGGGGAGGGGGCGGCTCTGCCTCTCAGCAGGCCGCTACTCCTCTTCTGCCGGTGGGTCGCAGGCCCGCCTACCTTGCAGGAGTGATTGGAAGCTCTGTCCCGCCGCGGGCCACTGGGCCTTTTCTGTCGGTGGTCACCCTTCCCCTACCTGGCAGGCGAGGGGGGTGGGGGGCGGCTCTGCCCCTCAGCAGGCCGCTGGGCCTGCTATGTGTTTGGTCCCAGTTCCCTCTACTATGCCGGCGCAGGGGGAGGGGGCGGCTCAGCCTCTCAGCAGGCGGCTGCTCCTCTTCTGCCGGTGGGTCGCAGGCCCGCCTACCTTGCAGGAGTGATTGGAAGCTCTGTCCCGCAGCGGGCCACTGGGCCTTTTCTGTCTGTGGTCACCCTTCCCCTACCTGGCAGGCGAGGGGGGTGGGGGGCGGCTCTGCCCCTCAGCAGGCCGCTGGGCCCACTCTGTGTTTGGTCCCAGTTCCCTCTACTATGCCGGTGCAGGGGGAGGGGGCGGCTCAGCCTCTCAGCAGGCGGCTGCTCCTCTTCTGCCAGTGGGTCGCAGGCCCGCCTACCTTGCAGGAGTGATTGGAAGCTCTGTCCCGCCGCGGGCCACTGGGCCTTTTCTGTCGGTGGTCACCCTTCCCCTACCTGGCAGGCGAGGGGGGTGGGGGGCGGCTCTGCCCCTCAGCAGGCTGCTGGGCCTGCTCTGTGTTTGGTCGGCATTTTCCATCCCTGTCCTACATACTGTATTTGTCTTAAGTGCAATGCCCTTTTCCTGTTTCTCACCACTAGTCTATCCCTGGGGTCATGAAGTTCATTTAAAAACAGGTAGTCATTACATCTCCTTATTTGAAGTCTCTCTCCCATTGCTCTAAGAATAAAATCCTGAGCCCTTGGCATTCAAGACCTAGGAGTGGGCCCCACCCATGCCTCTGGACTTATTTCTTGCCCTCCCATCCCCTGCTGAGTCAAAGCTAGGCCGTAGTATTATGCCATTTCATGTGTAGGTGTCTGTTTTTGCTGTCCTTGCCTCCAGAAATAGCTACCTCCCTGTCACACTTGACCTCCTCACCACCTTGCCAGTCCTTTCTAGCATGGGTAGCTCTGCCTGGCTTCATCAGCCCTCCCTCAAGGAAGACTTCCGTTCCTGTCCCTGCTGAGTGAAGTGTCCCCTTTTGTGCTTTCATGGAGAGCATGAAAGAGCCTGTCAGCAGAGCCACAGAGCTAATGCCTTACCTTGATGCTACCGATGTGGGTCTCTTTGAGGAGGTGGTACCCTCCATGGGTTGGTGGACCATGTCTGTGTGGGTCAATGTGCTGTGCCTAGTACCTGCCACAACTTGTCCCCACTAGGGCTGGGACTGATCATATGGCCTTCAGGGTTATGGCTATTTGTTCTAACCCACTCCATGAGGGGAACTTCGTGTCTGTCCTTGCAGAATCTTAAGTCTAAGTCTCCAACCTTATGACCCTGGTTTGCAGGGTCCTTACCCTTCTCGCCATTTGGATGTGGGATTAGATGCTGTGAATGAGCTGTGGACCGTGGCTCACTCTGTCAGAGTCCCGGTGAAAGCAGTTCACTAGCCACGCTGGTGGATTTCCCTTGTTTTTCATTCCACCAAGACGGCACTTCAGCCAGATAAGCTGTTTTGTTCATTGATTAACTCAACAAAGATTTCCTAAGTGCTCTGTGCCAAACACGGTTCTAGGTATTGGGATACGCAGGAAGCGAGATGGACAAGGTTTCTGTCCCAGGAAGCAGCTATAGACAACATCATTTCGGGTGGTGGTAAGTGCTAAGAAGGGAGAAAGGGAGTGTATCCAGTAGACAATAGCCAAACGTGTGCTTAGTGGCTACCATCAGGACAGTGTAGGGATAGATAGGACACTGCTGAGCCCAAGGAAGAGCATGGAAGGGGGAGGAAATGGCAAGTAGAAAGGCTTTAGGCAGACCCAGACCCAGACTGTACATAGGAGTGACGGGAGGGAGGCGTTGACAGGCTTGATGTAAGCAGCCGGTGAGCAGGGGAATTGAGATTACTTGTGGAGGAGCACGTGGATGTATTTTGAAGCACTGCCTCCTTAAATTTCACTTGTTGAAATTGGGACTGAAGCCAAGACTAGATATGTCTTATAGAATGAAAATGATCTCTAGAGATAATATAAAGCATTCGAAAAAATGAGAGGATGAGGCCAGGGTCCTAGTAGCCCTTCAAGGGCCTCCTCCAGCGACCTAACTGCTCCCCATTAGATCCCACCCCCTAAAGGTTCCCACCGCCTCTCCCCATACGCCCAGACTGGGACTACAATAAGAGGTCATACTGACAGACTCCAGCAGCCAAGGATGAGGTCACCAGCTTACCCCTCGGCTGTAGCAGGGAGCCAGCCAACGTAACTGATGCCCAAAGCAGAATTTCCCATATCTTTACTCAAATCTCAAAAGAGGATACTGGGAAAACAAAACAAAACACATCAACAACAAAACTTTTAAAACAGTTTTTGATAAAAGTGGGATTGTTTTGGGAGGGGGGTACCAGGGATGGAACTTAGGGGTTGTGTCTGAGGGTCCTAGAATTAGATTCTTATCCCATTAACAGGGGCATCGGTGTCTTGGCTTCATCTTGTGTCCCTTTTCACGAGGTGCCCGTGTCCCTTTTTGCTCCTGCCACTTTGCTAAACAGGTTTTCTTCCTCTCTTTGTAAAGGTGCCTTTGTGTGAACCAATAGAGTTACTTCTCTTTACTGTAAACACAGTGTCCAGTGACTCTTCCTTATTGTGGAGAGCCAGCAGCTTTACAGGAGGAACACTCCTTGAAGGTCACTTTCTGCTGTTTGTATTATAGAATAAGTCATGGTGACTTCATGAAAATAAGAGCAAAATGAACTGCCCGCTGCTTACTCTGGGCTTGCCATCCCCTTACCGTTGAATCCAATTAGCACCTAGCATTTGTTGAATCATAATCGATCTAATAAAAATGTAATCTGATCATTGGTAGCTGTGTAAAAATAAATACAGTCGACTCCTGTTTCATTTGCCCTTGAAGGCTCCAACGTGGTTCCAAACTGCACCTTTGAGTTGGAGAAGTCAGGCCGGTTCACGTTGCAGTCGGTGTGGTTTCTGGGGCAGTGACCGCCAGGTACCTGTGCACAGGTGCAGGATGCGGGCTCAGTCCTGTTTCACCTGAAACGCTGTGACCTGGCTGAGGGCTGTGTCCTTACACTGGAGGTGCAACCGAAGAAAGGGAAACCAGGGCGAAGCTGTAGAGCAGCTGGTTCTCAAGATTAGGTGCAACCGAGGCAGAGTTAGGTCATGATCGCTACCTGGATGCTCTTCTCTCTCTTCACGGTAGGTCACCGCGGTTCTCTATTGTTGAGTTCTGCTGCTGGCTGTTGGGAGAATGTCTGTTCACCTTTCATGCCTCACTCTCCTTAAGACACATTTCCCCTTTGTCCTTTAGGGACATTGCATTTCTGAACTCAAGGTGTTAGGTCACCCAGAGAGCAAAAGCATTTCAGACTGGAAGTTTAAAACAGCTGAGCTGTGCTCCTGCCGGCAGGGTTTCTTTAAGAAAGCAAAAGCAGAATAGCTCAAAGGTTACACAAATGCTGCTGCTCTTTAAATTTCGGTAAATGATTGCTCTTTCCCTGGCAACCACTGTTAACACCTTACGTAGGGCTTTCTTTTCAAGGAGGTAGAGCTTTGGTAGAAGTGTTCTCTGGGATTTTTACCTGATTATTCAGTGCTTCAATGATTCTAAACTAGCTATTAATGATCTTAGATGCACTTCTGGAAGCTAGGCAGATAGCCCCTGAGCCGTGGAACGCATGGAAGGTATATCTGCTCTAGTTATTTGCCATGACCTTGAATGTGCTGCCAAAGTCGGCAGGCATGGGTAAAGCTATGAGTATCCTTCTTAGGGTTTGAAAACGGTGGCATGAATTCCCTCTCAGACCCTCTTCTGGCTAGGTGTCCTGGTCCTTGCAGGGGTTTGGTGGCAGTTTTTATTTCTGTGTTTCCCCGAGCCTGCATCAAGAGTGGGGAAGATAGCTGTGTGACCTGTGTATGTAACCACGGAGTGGTGGTGAAGGAGGGATGGGAAGCATGGAGCCGCCCAGGTGCACGTTTTTAAGCCCACAAAGGCCCTGGTCATAGTCACCAGCAGTGTCTCAAGAGAGGGGACTTAAACTTAGAAGTTTTTCAGATTTACATGTGTTGATTGGTAAAATAATGTGTGTGATCTCTCTTGCTTTTCTGAGTCCACTTGGTTTTGTGTGTGTGTGTGTGTGTGTGTGTGTGTGTGTGTGTGTAAAATGGGTTTTCTTGTCCTTGTTTAAGAATTATTCATTTTCTATTTACACAAAGCAAAATCAAGATTATAGAACAGTTCCAATATCCCCCATATCATATATATATATGTGATTGTGTGTGTCTATATATCTATATATATATCTATATATTTGCAGTACTGAGGATTGAACCTATGACCTCGCACTTGCTAGCCCCAAATATATTTTGTTTTTTCCAAATTTCTGTTGGCCCATTTGGGTATCACATTTACTGTTATTTCTGAAGATAGAGCCGAGCCATTTCATATCCTGGTCGCACAGCCGTGTCTTGACTTTTTTATCCATAAGATTGAGCGAGAGGTCAGAACAGATTTGAGTTGCTGATCCTTCTCTCAGAGAGTTATAAATGGGAAAATACTGTGAACTGACTAGTTGTTTCTTTATATGTGAACTCATGAGTGTTCAATGGTATAGTGTATTATATATATATTACATATATATTTAACAAATTTTTATTGATGCCTTATAATAGTGAGATTCATTGTGATATTTATACATGCACATAATTTGGTCAGTTTCATTCTGTACAATATAATAATTAAAAACCTGAAGAAATTTCTAACAAATAGTATAATTAAACTAAATACTATAAATAATATACTGACAATGAAAAAAAATCAGTTTTTTCAGTTTGTTTTTGTAAGCTTAAACAAGAACTTTATATATATATATATATATATATATATATATATATATATATATATATATATATATTTTTTTTTTAGTTGTCAGTGGATCTGTGTTTTTATTTCTATGCGTGCTGAGAATTGAACCCTGTGCCTCACACATGCTAGGCAAGCGCTCTACCACTGAGCCACAACCCAGCTCAAACATGAACTTTTTATGTAAGTTCTGTGTTGTTTTAAAGTCACTGAAATGCCACTAGAAACAAGAAGTGTGGCTTGCCTAAGTCAACCTGGCTTAAGAAGAGGAATTTAATGGCTCATATTATTTACTGAAAGGTACAAAGATTTATGTACCTTCAGGAACCGTGGGATCCAGGAGTTTAGATGACATCTTCACTGTCCCTCTTTCCCCATTCAGCTGTGTTGATTCTTCCTGTGTTGACTCTAGTCTCTGGCAGACTCTTGTTTGTGGTGTCAAGACAGCAGCTTCAGAATTTTAAATCTGATTTTCTCAATTCCTTGAAGTTCCAACAAGTCTCAGAATGAACTCTCATTGGCTCTGATTGGTCCTCCTGCCCCTGATGGGTATGGTGGGGATAAGCGTTTTGACTGTTGAGGCTTGGGTCATGTACTCATCCTAGAGTGTGTGTGTGTGTGTGTGTGTGTGTGTGTGTGTGTGTGTTTCCCTAGACCACAGGGCAAAAGGCAGAGACTGGCAAAAGGGAGAGTTCTTTAATGGAAATAGTGGGATGTGGGTGTCAGATCAAAACAACACATGTCCTCTACATTCAGGCCATGTTGCCAGATTTTTTTTTCCCCCCTCTAATAATCTTAGAAACATTTACTCTAGGCTGACCTTCCAGAAAGACAAACATTTTCAGGACTGACTGATCAATTGTTTTTTGACTTATTAGAAGATAACCACTTTTTCTATGTGAAGGGCAACATTTTGGAGAATAGTGGAAATCAAGTGGCTGTGGGACTCTGCTAGCTAGGGTGACAGGGCATGCTGGAAGCTGCTCTTGTGCCTGTCAGGGCATCAGTGAGGACGGGAACCTGGCACCTGAGAATAAAGAGCCAAGACATAAAAAGAGAGGAGATCAGATCCGCAGTTGGCACCTGATTTCAGCACTGATTACTGTTGCCAAAAGAGCAGAAATATTGTCTTGGATCTAAACATCAGAAACATGGGATGAGGATTCATGGAGGCTGAAGACTTGGGGCTGGGGATGTAGTTCAGTGGTATAGAGTGCTGGCCAAGCACGTGTGAGGCCCTGGGTTTGATCCTCAGCGCCCACAACAAATAAACACAAAAGCAAAGCCAGCCATAATTAGTCTAATGATGCAAAGGGCGGCTGTCTCTGTGACCTTCATGATCCAGCCCCGCCCTCCTCTCTAGCCTGGGCTCCCCCAGGCCTGCCTTGCACTTGGCCCTGGCCTGCTTGCCATTCAGAGTGGTGTTGCACCACCCTGTCCCATTCACTGCTCATGTTGCCCTGCCTAAGACTCAATTCAGATGGCAGGCTCTCTGGGAAGCATTCTTGAACTAGGCCTTTCTAGCTTACGAATCCCTGTCCTGCGATCTCCTAACACCAGTCAGTGTCTTTCCCACCAGTCTCAAGCAGGAGCCCTTTCATCCCAAAAAGGTAATGCGGCAATGTGGGGAGACATTTTTGTTGATCATGACAGGTGGGTGCTGTTGGCTTAGAGGCCAAGGATGCTGCTAAATATCCTACAAGGCACAGAGTGATCCCCACAGGGAATCATATAGCCCTAAACATCAATGTACCACAGCTGAGGACCCTGGTCACCATTGCATTTGCCACCTTGTTGGATGCTTCTGTCTTGGGGCCTGTCATCACCACACAGTGGGTGTGTGTATGACATCTTTGCATATCTGATACCACAAGGCCTGGCACAGGGGATGTCCTTAGAAAGAGTAGTTTAAAGACAACCGAGCCCAGGAGAAGATGAAATCATTTCCTGGTTTAGTAAAACAAGGAACAAGACAGCCAGAGGCCCTGAGCAGGGCAGCCCTTGTGCTGGGCAGCCCTTATTAAGCCTGAGAGCTTTCCTTTATCTTTTCATGCCTTTGTCCTCTCAAACTTTTTGAAGTTTGGAAGAAATTAAAGAAATGTTGTGCGCAGAATACTTTGACACGGTTGTATTATTAGGATAATATCCCCTGGTAAAGAACGACTTAGGAATGGGCAAACTGTTCAGAATGAATTGATTTTCAAAGATTCAGAATCTGAGGAAAAAAAAAAAACCTACTAAACCCTACACCCCCGAATAGTGGATTCCTAGCACGTGGTAGGTATTCAATAATTGTTAGATAAATAAATCCTTAGGCTTTAGTTGAGGGTTTTGCAATAAATTGCCTCAAAGACCTCATTCAAATGATGTATCTTTAGTAAAATAATGGTGTCTTTGAAGACTCATCAAGAACTATTTTTCTATTCTTGTGCCAAACAGGTGTGTATTTGGGACCACATTAGTGTTCATGACCTAGGTTATCATGCAAACATTCAGTTTCTGCAGACAGAGAAAATCTAAATGAAAGGTCCTAGGCTGATGGGCAGAAAGCTTTCGGAGAAATGAAACCCGATGGATTTTTTTTTCCTTTGTCCTTCTGCAGGTGGGGTCATTTTGGGAATTGTTGGAGTGATGCTTTGATCCTGCAGGATCCCTGCTCTGGCCACTGGGGGTGCATGGTAATCTGGTCAGCATTAACTTCACACCCAACCTCCTGCGAAGAAGTAGCTTTGCAGGGTTTTGGTGGAGTTGCTTCTGTTGAACTAGAGGGTGTAAGGTGCTGGAGCTACAAAGAAGACGTGTGTGTATGTGTGTGTGTGTGTGTGTGTGTGTGTGTGTATGTGTGAAATATACATAACATTAACCAGAAAACTCAGTAGCATTAACTACACTCAAAATGTCATGTAACCATCCTCATTATCTATTTCCAGAATTTTTTTCATCAACCCAAACACAACCAGACAACATCTGTCCTTCTGTGTCTTGGCTTCATTTGTGTAGCACAATCTTTTCAAGGTTTGTCTTTATTGTTCCTTGTGCTAGAATTGGTTCCCCCCTTTTAAAAAAAAAAATATTTTTAGTTGTAGTTATACACAATACTTTTATTCTATTTATTTATTTTTATATGGTGCTGAGGATCGAACCCAGGGCCTCACACGTGCTAGGTGAGCACTCTACCGCTGCGCCACAACCCCAGTCCTTCATTCCCTTTTATGGAGGAATTCTATTCCATTGTCTGTATACACCAAAGTCCGTTAATCCATTCATCCGTGCAGTGGGTGTGGATTTTCCCCTACCTTTTGGCTGTTGTGAATAATGCTGCTGTGAATGTAGGTGGTCTGGTACTTGCTGGAGCCATTGCTGTCCTTTGAATCTAGATCCTAAGTTACTCTCCAGTTGTACATTTTGCACAATGGACTAGGTGGCTTGGCCACACCCTTTAGCTGCTTCTGGCAAAGATTTCTGCTGATATGTATCCTTACTTCTGACTATTGTGTTGTTTTTTTTTTTCCCCTACCAATATTTGGGTGTCTGGTTAGTAAAATTTGATGGGGGGAAAAAAGAGAAAAACCAGAAAGTAACAGTTCTAGGCACAGAAGAAATAATGAGCCTCAAGTTATCTTGGGGCTGCTGGACCTTTTTCTTCTTGTGCCAAGCATCAGTGCGAGGCTGCAGCTCCCTTTTGCCCTGGGATTTTTGCATAGGAGCAAGGCACTGCCAGAAAATCCCCGTGGAGATCTCTCTGAAGACCATATCAATGGGGGACATTGTGTAAAGGGCTCATCCAGAATACATGATGCAGGATGGAAACTTATTTGGTTATTGAATATTAAAACTGGCTGTTTTCCTTTGCACACTCTTGGTAGCTGTGAGTCCTGGGGGGTTGGCCTGCTTTTAACTTGAGCTGTTTGTGTTTGGGCCTGTGATTTGCTTTAGAAACAGAAATGGGCCAGCCCGCCCCTGCAGCCACTCAGGCCTCTGGCTGTGCTTCCTTTTAACCCTGGGATTTCCTTTGGACCCTGAGCTCTGAAAGCAGATCACATCTGGCCTGCTGTCAAGCCTGAGAATTGCCTTTTTGTTCTTGGGGAGCTGTATAAAACAAGTGGGAATTGGGGGAAGAAGACCTTTTTTTTTTAGCATAAAAATACATGACTGTGATTCTTCCCTTCCATCCCCCTCCCCATCTTGAGCTATTTTGGAGCACCAAGGCTTTTGCTGTCCCCCACACCCTCCCATGGCAGGGCACAGTGGTTGTTAAGAGTCTCAGAAGAAGGAGTATTGAGCTTCTAGGATCAGAGCATCTTGGGCAGGCCACTTGTTATCCTGGTTGGGGCTGGGACCAGCAGAGTGTTGAAAATAGTCCATCTCTAAGTCTACCCACCTCTTTGCCTGCTTAAATCTACAGCACTATTCAATCAATCCCCTGAACCAGTGAGTCTGTGATGTCCACAAGTACATGCGTGTGTCTGATTTGCTATTAGAGTGTAGAGAGCTGCCAGTTCCTTGCTATTTCTTCTATGCATAAAAGATGAGGTATTTCTCCTTGGCTTATTCTGACCAATTTATTCTTATCACTCCAAAAAGAAAAAAAAAGCAGCCTTAATATCAGATTCAAAGGCCTCTGGCTCTGCTGATGTGATTTGGGTCTGTTTTCTGTTTGATAACTGTCACAGCCACCTGACTTTTCCTTCTGGCTAGCAGTGACCTTGATGGAGACATCTAAGTGGTCCGTGTGTGGCGCAGTGGCAGGCGATGTTGGTTTGGTGCTGTTCAGACATTGGTTGTGTCGGGTGCTGGGGCCCCCAAATGAGGCAGATGCCTTCCCCCACCTAGGGGTGTATCATCTAGCAGTCTTCTTGCTACTTCCTGGGAAAGAGACATTTTTTTTTTTTTGGCACAGGACAAATTCATCACAAACATGAACAGGAAGCCTGTTGATATTTTGTTTTTATTCATAGCATGAATGATGTCATAAATAAGGAACTTCACTGTGTCAGCGCCTCTTTTAATAGAAGCAGAAATTTCAGGCTGAAGCACAGAATTTTAGAACGCCAGTTCTGCAGCCAAACTGCCTATATCCAAATCTCAGTTGACTTTTCCATAAAATACGCTAATAATAGTACCAGTTTCATAGATTCCGAGGGGTGGGTGGTTACATGAATTAATTCATAGAATGTGTTCAGAATGCAGCCTGGCATTTTAAAGCTGTGTTACGGATAAGCTTGTGATTCATTCCTTCATTGAACGAAAATTACGTAGCGGTGATAGTTGCACAAATCTGTGAATATACTAAAAACCAAAGTATTGCACACCTTAAAAGGGTGGATTTTAGCCTGGCTTGGTGGCACATGCCTGTAATCCCAGTGGCTCAGGAGGCTGAGGCAGAGGGATTGTGAGTTCAAAGCCAGCCTCAGCAAAAGTGAGGTGCTAAGCAACTCAGTGAGACCCTATCTCTAAATAGAATACAAAATAGGGCTGGGAATGTGGCTCATTGGTTGAGTGTCCCTGAGTTCAATCCCTTGAGGCTGGTTTCTGTTCTCATGCAAAATCAAACCTTAATAAAGAATAGTGATATGACCTAAGGACCTCGCCATCCCACCTTCACTAGCTCTTTTCTTACACTTCCCATACTCCCCTCCATGTTCTCCAAGACTTCACATAAATACATTGCAAATACCTAAATAAATACACTTCGAAAAATAGGCCAACATATTCACCACTACCTGCTTCCCTGAGCTTTGGATATAGAATAAGTATTTTTCAGTTAGATTTTCTGGGTATAATATTGATTTCAGTTTCCCAATTTTTGACATTTAAGAATTATAGCTTTCTATTGCAACAGAGAGTCTTTAAAAATCACCTCCCTGAATGAATGCTGGGTGCAGTAATCCTAGTGGCTTGGGAGGCTGAGACAGGATAGCATGTTCAAAGCCAGTCTCAGCAATGGTGAGGCACTAAGCAACTCAGTGAGACTCTGTCTCTAAATAAAATACAAAATAGGGCTGGGGATGTGGCTCAGTGGTTGAGAGTCCCTGTGTTCAGTGCCTAGTACTGCCCTTACCCCCACCCCCATTAGCAAGAACCGATTGGAAATTTTGTCTCCATGGTAAAGAAAAATCTTACTCATTCCCGATTTCCTGGCTAAGTCTAAAAGTCTCAAATATGTAAGAGAGGAGCGCTTTAGAAATAAATAAGGCTGTTGTTTTTTCCTACTGAATCCACGTGTACAGTAATAGAAGCAGAAGTGGATTCAGAGTTGCCCTGCGGCCTTCTGCTCCCATCAGCCTGTGCCATATGCTTTGTTCTGGGATTTCTTCCTTCTGCTGACATCTGGTGCCTAGGAGAGGGGGAAACTGCTTCGCCTGAACTGGTGAAATTACTATCAGGAAAAAATGCTCAAGTTTCTAGGCAGCCAGGAATGGATGTTTTTCTGAGCATCCTGAGCAACTATCTTTCAGAAGGAAGCGTAAGAAGGCTCAAGTTATCAGCCTTAAGTTCCCGAAGATGAACTTGAAGCACGTCTTCCCGCAGGAGTCCAGACAGCACACAGACTTTCCCTAGCAGCTGGGCAACATTACCTCGGTGACATTTAATGAATTGCTTTGCCCCCAGGGAGTGGAATTGTAGCAGGGTCTATTATGAAATCTCATTTGCTTTGTATGAATCAGTTCAGGAGTCCCAAGAAAATAAAATCTGAAAAATGAGAAATGGTCAGATAGAACTCTAACTTCCAGATACTCATTCAAATCAGGTTTGCCCTGAAATTGCTCTGCCTTGGCAGGTTAAAAATTATAGTAATTTTGTATTTCTGTTATGGAGAGGGCTTTTAATTGATTCCCATTTCTTGTGTGAGTAGGAGCAAAACCAGTTGTCAACACCTTTTGGCTTCCTCCCTAGCACTGTGGCACATAATGGAGCTCTGAAAGCCAAGGGCTGGGGGAACAGTAGGGGGAGGGGCAGGCCAGAGGAGAATCACACACAATGCATGTGTGTGTGTGTGTGTGTGTGCGCGCACGCGCATGAAACTGATCGGATCCAAGGTCTTGCATGTGTGAGGCAAGTGTTTTAGCACTGAGCTGCATCCCCAGACCCCTTTTCAAAACACTTAAGCACATTATCAAGAAGATTATTAATAACTGCATGGTATGGTTTGGATCTGGAATGTTCCCCAAAGATTCAGATATTGAAGGCTTGATCAGAGGTGGGGCTCTTGAGAAATGTTTGATGGATCCTGAGGCTCTGATCTCATCTGTGGATTCAAAATTTGGAGGTGGAAACTGTAGGAAGTTCAGCATCCTCGGAGGAAGTAGGTCACTGAGGGGCATGGCCTTGAGGGGTGTATTGGTGTGTCTTGTCCTGGTGCCTAGCACTTTGCCCCCCTACCCCCACCGCTGCCAACTATGGACTGAAACCATGAGGCAAGATAAATCTTCGTCCTCATTTAAGTTGTTCTTCTCAGCTGTTTTGTCATAGTGATGAAAAGCTGACGAGCACTGGGTCATAGATTCATTCTAGCAAACAACCTTCTATAAATCCAAATTAACAAGTGTGAGAAATTTGAGCTTAACCCACACTGAGGTTTGGGAGGACAGGGTGGGCATCATGGGGGTCCATAGAAAGACAGAGGTTGCCTTGCTGCTGTCCTGGAGGTTGAGACAGTGGTCAGGGCCTGTGCAGCAGGCCCAGACCCTTCTAGAAGGAAGTTGGTACTTGGCTGTTTGTTCCAGTGTCCGTCTCTGGACCTAGTCTCTTCCCAGTTATCTCAGGGACACTGAGGCAATGTATCATGACACTGGCCAAGTGGTTGATTTAAAAAAAAAGGGTGGTGGAGGGGACTCAGGTTGTCCTCCAGCAAAGCCTCTGCTTATATAGGGTGAGGCCAGGAGTCTGAGAAAGCTCATGGGAAATGGATGGCTTAATTGTCCCTCTGTTGCTGTGTCCCAGATAGAAAGCACCTGTACCCAGAAGAGGTAGAAAACTGTGTCACCTGGCTTCTGATATGTAGTAACCCCACACCGACCCCTTGAAGACTAGGTGAGCCCTTTTGCAAAAGGGGGATTATATTTAGGCTTTATGTCAAGGAACTTTTTGTAGAACTCCTTCTCGGTTACCACAAAAACTTTCCCAAGTGGACATATGGTGACAAAAATGTGTGGCTGGACCGAGCCCTGAGGGCTGGGAAAGGGGATTCTCCTACCTTACTTGAAACCTGTTTGAGGACTCACCACGCACTGATGGCCTCTGCTGAGTGAGCCAAGGGTCGTTTTCAGGGAGGTGAGTGCCTGGAGAATGTCACTAGGAGCCAAGTCATGATGCTTCCTGACTCAAATAGGTGCTCCATCAGGACTTTTCTGGAAATCTAGCATACAGTAAGTGTAACTAGAGATCATAAAGAATGCTTGATAGGCGTTGAAGCTTCTGAGAGCCAGCGAGTGTCCCTGGTGTATCTGAGGGTGCATGGATGGAGTATGACTGTGAAGTTTTCTACCAGGTTCCATCCTCTGTGTTAGTCAGCTCTCCATCGCGGTAATGAAATGCCTGACATAATCTGCTTGTAAAGAGAAATGGTTTATTTTGCCTAGCAGTTTTGGAGGTGTCTGGTCCATGATCCATTGGTCTCAGTACATGGGGTCTGTGGTGAGGCAGCCCATCATGGCAGGAATGGGTGGTGGAGAAATGCCACTAACATCATGAACTGGGGAGCAAAGAGCAAGGAGGGGCCAGGGTTCCAGAGTCCCCTTCAAGGGCACATCCCCAATACCTCTTCCAATGGCACCACCCTGGGGACCAAGCCTTTAGCACATGAGCATTTGAGGGTTAGTCAAGATCCAAACTGTAGCATCCCCTCTTTTTCTACCTTGTGAGGGAATCAAATCTAGCTAACACAGAAATCTTTAAAAAATAAGGCCTTCAGGACACTGGGCTGCCCCTGGGAGTTTTGCCATGGTGTACTAAGGTCCACACCTTCCACTCCCCATGTGTCCCCAAAGTTCGAGGATAGGTGTCTAGAAATTGAGCCTCCTACTCCCCCCACTGAAGGGTCTCCAGAACATTCACTGGGAGCTAATCCCCCTCTCCTTGTCACTTTCTGGATCATTTGAAAGTCAAATTGAGGGTAGGAAAACTTGCTGCCGACTCTCCAGGCATGAGCTCTGGGACAAGGCTAATGGCTTTGTCCTCTCCCCACTTGACATTTTGGGGTAGCTGTTGCCGTCCTTTTCCGCTCCAGGGAGCACACGGCTGACTTCTGTGGGTCTCAGAAATCACCTACAGCTGCTTGCGTGCTTTTAAAATGTCAGTCCAGGGGTTTTGGCAGGAGGTTCATCTGGGAAATCCTCTGTATGAAATATTTTCCTTTTGTATATAATGCGTGACCTGCTTACTAGGCAGCCTGTTGGATCCATCCGGAGGACCTGTGGCATCCTCAGATTACTTCCACAACCCCCAGTGGCTTTGCCACCATGACAGCCCTGTCAGCCGGGCACTGCACTGTGTGTTACACACACAATCTCCTGTGACAACACACAGTTACACTGCAAGGACCACATCCTGTTCCCCTTTCAGATAAGGAGATTGAGACTCGGAGATCCTACAGTGAGCAGGCGCAAAACTAAGACCCAAAACTGGTTTTGGTTGATACTAATTTCAACTTTTTTTTTTTTCTTTTGGGTACTGGGGGACTTAACCCAGAAGCACTTTACCATTTAGCCATATCCCCAACCCTTTTTATTTTTTGAGACAGAATCTTGCTAAAGTTGCTTAGGGCCTCACTAAGTTGCTGAGGCTGGCCTCAAACTTTCAATCTTCCTACCTCAGCATCCCGAGTGACTGGGATTATAGCATGCGCCACTGTGCCCAGTTCCCCATCCTCTTTCTATCTCTGCGGTACAGTTGTTGTCTTAGCAGCACCTGCAGCCTCAAATGCTTATCCAGTACCTTCTGAGAGCTGTGATAGTCATATTAATGGAACAGTGCTTAGGCTTACTTCTCTATCTAGACAATATTTACTGAGCTGCTAGAAAGACGTAACTTGTTAAGAAATAATACGGGGATTTATTATTATGTATTAAACATCTAAACTTTATCAAATGGAATCTATTTGTCATACAGTGTTATTGGCTTCATAGGTGTTTTGTTGGGGCTAGGGAAAAATCAAATAGTCAAAAGTTGATAGATTATTTCAAGTCTGGCTTCACTGTTTATATAGGGCTTGGAATTGTAATCTCAAAGTCCTCTGACCACTGTCTCTTGGAGACCCAGGGCAGTGTGCGTACAGCCAGGATCCAGGGCACTTGGAGCAGAAGCCAGAGTCTTATCTCTGACCAGACTCTTAGCCTTGGGGTTGGTGGCAGCTAGACCAGCAGGCCACAAGGAGGACTGACTTTTCTACTTTTTCTTGCACTTTTGTCTTGAGGGAAAATGTCCACTTATGTATCCATGTGACATACATAAGTTGCCCTAACAGGTTTATTTGCTTGAGATTTGATCTGTTATCAGTGGAGGCACTGAAACTAAGGCCTCCAGAATTTCATGGGCCCTTGCTTCCAGAGCCTCATTCAATAGAAGAAAGTATTTGCTACATTGGAAAAGATCACACACACACACACACACACACACACACACACACACACACTTTCTTTCTTGCTCAGACTTCTCTCTGGCCACATGAACTTGGATCCATCTGCTCCCTTCTTTCTGGCCTGTTGTTTTAATCCATCTTCTGTTGCTATAAGTGAATATCAAAGGTCGGGTAGGTTATAAAGAGTAGAGGTTTGTTCTTAGGGTTCTTGAGGCTGAGAAGTCTGAGACCATGGCGTTGGTATCTACCCAGCATCCAGAAGAGGGCCTTCCTGCTGTGTCAGGTGTGGAGAAGCATCATGAGGACAGGTTGAGCAGTGCCACAGAGGGGGCTCCGTTTTATGACAGAGCTACTCCTTTGATTAATCCATGAGTGGATGAATCACCTCTTAAAGGCCCCACTCGCAACACCTCATTGTGGGCATGAGATGTCAGCCATGGCACCTGCCTTGTGATCCCTGGAGCACCTCGAGTTGAAGTTCCAGCTGCTGCATTTTTAGGACCACGCAGGGGTCTCCACACCAAAAAACAGTGGAGCCTATTGAATTTCCCACAGGAGGCTGCCCATGTTGGTTTGTCACTTGGCCACCCGGTTCTCCTTCTCCCTCCTTGTCTGTGATTTCAGTGCAGGCTGGGAAACTTACAAGAGTGTTGCTTTTTTTTGGTTTAAAGGGCAAGGCATCCTATTTTAAGTTCATTCCAGCCTCAGACTGGAATCTGTCCAGATTTTTGTTGGGGTTTTAGATATTTACCACCAAACAAATTGAGATTTAAGTTGAAACTGGTCCAGATTAGGTAATGCTTAAAATTTGTCCCAGAACACAAGTCATCGTCCCTTGCTTGACGGTCTGGTAAGTGCGATTCTTGAATCTTTGCATCCTACTCAGGGCAAAACAGTTAACGATTAATCTGCTTGTGTTCCAGTGACTTGAAAAATAAGCATTTAAGCATCAGCACTCCAGAGGCCTCATCTTATCAAGTCCTGAGGAATGGTTTTTATAACTAGTGTAAGCCCTTGATTTATCAGCTTCAGTGGCCTGGAAACTCCTTAGGCCCGAATATTTGGGATGAGCAGAGTAGACCTAGCTTCGGAATTCCAAGAAGGCAGAACCAAGATAGAGAGCTGCCAAAGCTCACAGATGTGGAATGAAATCAATTTCAAAACCTGATTCTTCTGCTTAGTTGGAATGCGCTGGACTCACTTGAGATTTTGTGCACCTGGTTAGAATGTTTCAGACCTTAAATTCTGCTTCTCTGTGTATCATAGAAGTTTCAACCTATCTTCTCTGCAGTGCCATAGAAATGCAAAATAGTAGCAGGTGTGTCTTATGTTCCTGAGGCTATCTTGAGTCTCACTCTCTAGAATGCAAACCCTTAGAGATTTCAGCGAACAGATTGCCAAACTCACTTTTGTTAGTGATATTATCTTGTAAGTTATATACTGTGTCACGAGTCATCCCAAATAAATAGCCCTGATCTTACTACAAGAGAAGAGATAAAGATGGTAGAAGGAGCAAAGCTACAATGCCTTTTTAGACTTTAAATTCAGGCAGGGCTCTGTGTACCTTTCAGTGATGAGCTTTTAGAAGAATTTATCTTGAGGGCTAAGAAATGAGAAGCTTCAGTACACAGGTATTCTGTGCCTTCTTTGGAATCTGGCTTGCAGGAAAGCCCTTGGGTTAATTATACCAGAATGGAGTGTTCAGAATGAATTTGTGACATAATGCATGTCTTGAGGCGCCTATAATAGCATTCATCTATGCTAGGGGTTCCATTATAGCATCTAAATGCTTGTTTTATTGTTACTTAATTGGGTTGCTTTATAGATTCTACTTGGGAATTGAATTAACTTCATTGAACCTAATGGGTATGGCATTTTTCTCTCAAGTTTTGGGCAGATTTTGTCATTGACATCAGGTGGCTATTGATTTACTTCTCCACATGTGTACATGCACTGTGTATTTGTCATTAAAAAATAATTAGGAGTTAATTGTCAATAAGATTCATTTGGTGACTACAAATTAATATGTTTAAACCCCTTGATACTTGACCCTATTCATATCCTGTTCATTGGTGCTAATCCACAGAGTTAATGAGATGCCTATAAGTGTCAACTCACTGTTTATTATTATGTAGGGGACTAGATCTCTCTGTTCACAAGTGGGTGCACAGAAGATTCACCAACAGTCACATCAAGGAAGAATTAACTTTTTTATAAGTATCCTTTGGACTTGCAAGCTCTGTGAGCTAGTTAATTTTGCACAACAGCCTGTGTGTTTGCATTCCAAAGCTTTTTTAGCCTGAACTATGCTGTTAAGAAGCACCTATCCAATAAAGTAAAGCAGTCCGGGCTGCGTCTCTCTAGCGCTCTTATTTTCTTCTTCAGATTCTTTCTATTAGAGCCAAATTTCCCAAGTCTTGTTTTGCATAATACAAATATATAAATCATTAGTCGACACCAAAGTCTTAGTTGTTTTAGAAGTTATCAAGCGGTTATCTCTGCATGTCTTTGCATTGATGAACATTGGCTTCTTTGCAAACATAATTTAGTATTTTTTTAATTGATTTTATTTTTTTAAATACACGACAGCGGAATGCATTACAATTCTTGTTACACATATAGAGCACAATTTTTCATATCTTTGTATATAAAGTATATTTACGCCAGTTCATGTCTTTATACATATACTTTGTTATGATTTAGTATTTTTGATGAGAAAAACCTTGGGTCCATCAGGTTAGCTAGAGGTGGAGACCTGGTTGGACCACCCAGCATCTCAGCATGGTCATGACTCTGACCCAGATGGACAAATATATTTATGACTGTAGGTTGGGAGATTTGACCATGAAGGAGACCTGAAGTCCAAAGAGCTTGTCTCCTCAGAGGAGCAGCTTTGTGGAGTGTGAAATGAAGCTGCTAAATAGGAGGGGCATACTTAAGAGCTGGTCTGGACTTTATTGTTGGGGGGATGTGTAAGACTGCTGGGGCGGGGGTGGGGGAGCCTCCCTCTGTGTATGCATGAAGGACAGTGTTAATGACAGAGTGGTAATGGGTGCCCAGTGATCATGGAGGAACCCTGTGCTGGTCCCAGGAAAAGAGGAAAATGCAGGCCTAGGCTGATCCGGAAAGGCTGGGAGGACAAAGCCTCATGTTGATTTGTGTGTGTGCACAAACGCACGTGGGCATAGGCGTCCATCAACAGCCCAGGAATTGGATTGCCATTTCAGTTCTCAAACAAACCGGCTTTTTTCCTAAACTGAGATCCGCTATCTCCATTAGGAAATACTCAATTCCAGCAATTAGGCCTGAGGGTTAAAGAGCCTCCTTCCCTCCAATCTGGTTTGCTCTGTTCCCAAACAATGCTTTGATGTGCTGGGGGCTCCTAATGGAAGATAATTCATCAATTAACCCAACTGAAGGTTAAACTGAAAACTAACTTTTCAAGAAGGGGATTATCTCTGAGTGTTAGCCACTGATTGACATTATCTATCTGGGGATATCTTCTTATGCAGGATAATCTCCACCCAGGCAGGAGGTTACAAAGATGCAAAAGTATTCTAGTTATTTGGTTTGTTTGAAAAGTGAGTTTAGAAATAGGATCTTAATATCAATTGAGGCCGACGTGGAGATGACCAAAGTTTACTTTTGAAACAACTTATTTTAACTCCTTCAACAATTTTTGGTTATAATTTTTTTTTTAAATTTGCTATTTTTTAAAATTTAAAAGTAAGAAGAACCATATATTTTGTGCTAGGAAGCTGGAATTAACAATAAGCAGCACAGTGCAGATGAAGACAAATTTGTGTGCTTGAGATTTGCAAATTAAATTTCTTTCTTTTTTTAAACTTTCAGATACCTTAAACTAGTAACCAATGAGTATTAATGGCCAAGAGTATAGAAAGTGAATTTTGTGTTTTTTCTTTATTTTTTTAAAGTGATGTAGAAAGTGGGTTTTTTTTTTGAAAATATTTATTTCTCATAATGATATAGCCAACAATCATTTTATTTCCTTTTAGTCATCCCAGCTATGTTTGCTACCAGGTAATCCATTTACCTAGATTCTGTGTCCTAATTAAACTCTGAATATTTCAGAAATCATGACCCACACTGCTGAGTGAGTTCAGAGTTTCTGTGTTGGGTGATGAAAAGTTTTGGAAATAGTGCTAATGATTGCACTATATTGTGAATGTAATTAATACAGTTGCAGTGCACACTCTACATGGTTAAAATGGCAAATATTATGCTGTCTGTATTATAACCCAAAATTTTAAAAGTCTATAAAAATTATTTTCCCCAGTTGTTTTTTTTCTTTTTCAACAAGTAAAACATTTCAGAGTTAACAGGTGTAGTGCAAGGAGAAAATTTTAGAATGGAGTTTATTTTTCATGGGGTTCAAAAGCCAAAGCCTTTAAATACTCTTTTTAGTAATAGCAGTAGTGGGCCTGTAATTAGAAGAAAAAATTTTGGCAGCAGAATAGCCTGTTATTAAAACTTCAGAAACATCCAAAGTAGAGGTCATGTTTTGAGGTTAGAGGTCACGGGCTGAGGTATGTAAAACCCACTAGGAAACACAAAAGCGGTGGTGTCTGCATCCTCTAGGAAAGAGGGCAGTGGTGGTGACAGTCCTTAACTGTGACAGGTGAATGGCTTCCTGAATGCCAACCCTGCCCCCGGGGAGCTCCTGTCATAGCCTGCCAGGAGTGGCAGTTCTCTTCATTCCAGATTTAGGAGTGTTTTTGGTGTAGTTTTTCTTTTTCTTTCTTTCTTCCTTTTTTTTTTTTTTTTTAAAAGCAATGAAAAATAGAACTATCACATTATCCAGCAATCACATTGTCACCAGAGGAGTGCCCAGAAAGGGGGCCCTCAGCTCAGGATGATGGAGTCCTTGACGTACATGATGATAAAGAACTTAAGCACATCTCAGCTATTGAGGCACAGAGATTCATTCAGGAAAGGGAGTGGTACACGTCCAGATTGGGGGTGGGGGTGGTGCAGCCTATCTTGAGAGTAAAGTGCTTTGGGGGCTCTTGGGCTCTTAAAGGAAACTTGGTGAAGGGTGTGGGGGTGTGGGGATAACGTCAGTCTGGTGATCACAGATGGTTTACGGAGGTTTGGCAATTCTTAGGATCCTTAAATTGATGTCTTCTCCATTATCAGATCAATGCGTAACTTTGGGAAAGTATCCAATGTGACAGGATTCTGGGGAAGTACGTATATCACAGGTTTGCTCAATCTGCTCTAAAAATAGATGTGTTAGTGGGCTAATTAATAGTGCACAGGGCAATTTTCCTGAGTGGGTGAATTCCAGTAATTTTAAGATTGTAAGTGAATATTTGAGGGTTTCCCAGAAATGTGGGAGTAGAAAGGCTTGGTAGAGAGAGCTGACATGGGGAGAAAAGGTGGGAGGAACTTGAGCATAAGGCTTTCAGATAATAGTTTCCTTTTTCATTTTTTTAATACCTTTGTTTTATTTATGTGGTGCTGAAGATCAAACCCAGGGCCCCACACATGCAAGGCGAGCACTCTACTGCTGAGCCCCAGCCCCAGCCCCTCTTCTTCCTTTATTTAATATTTATTTTTTATCTTTAGGTGGACACAATATCTTTATTTTATTTTTATGTGGTGCTGAGGATCGAACCCAGTACTTCATGCATGCTAGGCGAGCACGCTATCACTGAGCCACAACCCCAGCCCCCCCCCTTTTTTTGTCTTCTTTTACGTATCTTTTTCATTTCCTTTATCCTACCTCACCAGGTCTGGATCTATAGGCAAAGGAAATGAAATCAGTATGTCCACAAGGTGGCTGCAGTCAAATATTCACGGTGGCTTTATTCACCATAGCACAAATTTGGAGTCACTCTAAGTGTCCATCTGCACATAAATAAAGAAATGTGTCAGCTGAGTATGGTGGCTACACACCTGTAAACCCAGCAACTCAAGAGGCTGAAGCAGGAGGATCCCAAGTTCAAGACCAGCCTGAGCAACTTAGTGAAAATCCTGTTTCAAAATAAAAAGAGCTGGGGATGTGGCTCAGTGATAAAGTGTATCTTGGTTTAATCCCCAGTTTAACCCTCCCCCCACCATAGACAAATGTGGTGTACATACACAATGGAATACTACAAAGTCTTAAAAAGGAAGGGAATCCTGTCACTTGTGACAACATGGATGAAACTGGAGGGCATGTTATTAGGTGAAATAGGTCTACATAGGAAGTCATGCTACATGACCTCACGTGCAATATAAGAAAAGTTGAACTTAGAAGCACCATCAAATGGTGATAACTGGAAGCTACTGGAGAGGGCAATTTGAAGTTTGAAGTATACTCTTGACTGAAGCCCATTGCTTGTACACTATCAAAAAACTCCTAAATTAAACTTTCATATACATTGAAGACCTTCAGTACATCAAAGCACAATCTTGGCTCCTGTCACCCTTTTCCCCCCAGTGCTTCCAGCATCTCACAGCTTGAGATGTTTGCTGGTTGGGTTCCTGAGACATTGAAGCCCCACCATCCCCCAGCCCCTGCTATTTCCTGTTCTTAGATCAGCACCTTCTTCTGTGCTGCTTGTTTGGGGAGGGTCCGTGTCCGGAATGGACTGGCTGCTCTGAGCTCCCTGCTGGAGCCTGTGTACAAGACAAACACAGACCCTTGGGAGTGGCCAGACACTATCTGGAGAATTCCAACCACTCAGCTGAAGAAAAGTCACTCACCTAGAGTGTTAGAGGACGAGGAGAATGCCAGGCATCTTAAGTAGGGGTGCATGGCAGGCACCATCTCTGGACTGTCACCTAGGAGCCCGGTGCATTCTTTGACTCAGCGAGCCCTGCTGGGAAGGCAGGAAAGACCTCAAGATGTGCTTTGGAAAGCCACACAGCTTAGATCTCCACTTGGGTCCTAGCACTGGGTTTGATCCTCAGCACCACATAAAATGAATAAGTAAATTGTGTCCATCTACAACTAAATAAAATATCTCCACTTGGCACTAACTTGCTTTGTGTCTTTGGGCAAATTAAGCTTTGAGCTTCAGTGTTTTCATATACAAAATGGTGATAATCACTATTCTTCAGAGTTGCTGTAAGGTTTTACTGAGACAGTGTATCTAAGGAGCATAGTAAAAATGCCCACAAATCTAGGTAATTGTCCCATTATCATCCGTATATATCCATGAGGGATTGATTCCAGGACCTCCCTTGGGTACCAAAACCAAGTCTCTTATACAAAATGGTATAGTATTTGCACATACATTTAAATACTCTGTAGGTTACTCACAATACCTAACACATATGAATGCTATGTGATTAGTTTGCTACTGTATTACTTAAGGAATAATAAGAAAAAAGTCTGTTTATGTTCGGCACAGACATAATTAAAAAAAAACATGGTGGGTTGAATCTGTGGATGTGGAACCTTCAGATATGGAGGGTTGCTTGTGTATAGTAAGGTAGAAAAAGGATGTAATGATTTTTGCATTGGCCAGAGGCAAGTCAGTGGTTAAAGTCCTTGAGCCAATCTGCCTCAGTTCCAGCTTTGCCACTTACTGCTGGAGCCCCTGAGCAAGCCGAGCTCCCTGAACTTCACCTCCTGAGCTATGCAATTGAGATATCAAGAGCACTAGCCTCACAGGCTTGTTGGAGGAGTCCATGTGAGTGAATGACCTAGACTTAAGCCTGGTCTATCATAAGTATTCAGTAGAGGTCATGATCAACAGGTCACCAGTGCTGGCCAACCCCTAGAAGGACTGTGGACCCTGTGCTCCTTCTCCAGTTAGTGATGAGCCCTCAGCCTTTGCTTTCTTATTCAATTGTTTTGGCTCTTCCTATCTTGTCCCCAAGTTTTAAAACAGCATGAGCCAACCCACCTGTGATAATGCTTGAAATATCCTACCACCAAGAGGGGAGAGCAAGCCTGAACTAGCCAGTGAGGGACATTCTGTGCCGGCCCAGCTGCCTCCCTGCATCTCCCTCACAGCCTTATTAGGAAGCTGTGTTCATTTCCTAGCAAGGGACTAGCAACAGAATGGCTTAAAACAATCACAGTTTATTCTCCCATAGTTCAAGAGGTCATAAATCTGAAATGAAGGATGGCAGGCTCAGTTTCCCCTGCAGACTGGGAAGGAGAATCTGCTCCTTTCCTTTCTCCCGATTTCCTGCTGGTGCTTATAATAAGACTTGGCATTCCTTGGCTTGTAGATTCATCACTCCAATTTCTGCCTCCATCCTTTTGTTTTTGTTTATTTAAATTGGCTACTGGGGACCGAACCCAGGGGTTCTTGACCATTGAGCCACATTCCCCAGCCCTACTTGGTATTTTATTTAGAGACAGGGTCACACTGAGTTGTTTAGCACCTTGCTTTTGCTGAGGCTGGCTTGGACTTGTGATCCTCCTGCCTTAGGCTCCTGAGCTGCTGGGATTACAGGCATATACCACTGTGCCCAGCTTCTGCCTCCATCTTCATTAGAAGTTATCCTCCTCTGTGTAGGTGTCTGTATGTCCTCTCCTTATAAAGGGCACTAGTCCTTCAAGTTAGGGCCACCCTTGCCCATTATGACCTCCTCTTGACACATTACATCTGCAAAGACCCTATTTCCAAGTAAGATCACATTATCAGGTTCCACCAGTACATGAATGGGGGGGGGGCACAACTCAATCCTTGATATCAGACCCATTTCACAGATAAGGAGACCAAGTCTCTGGGGAGGAAATTTCTTCTGTAAGTGTAACACAGTCAATTTGATACCAGAAGTTTCAAACCCTGACTTTTTCTCCAGTGGGTCCTTCCTAACTGGATCATCTTCCCACACACATTGAAGGAGGAGATAGTAAGGTATAAGGCCACAGCAGCAAAATGGTCAGCAGCAGGTGGCCTCAGATCAAAGGGCCCTCTGGAGGGTAAACAGGATGAAGCAGAGGCTGTGTGAGCAGAGGCCCCTTTCTTGTTACTGGGTCTCAGATTTTATCCTGTTTCATTGTTAGTCTCTCTCTCCCATCTGAGCTATATCCCCAGCCTGTTATTGGCTCTAAGACAAGGACAGGTCTGCTGGCATCAGTGATGGGAAGGAGCACATTTCTTTGCGCAATGCTTATTGGCCTCTATTGCTCCCCATATTACTGTACTTGGGCTCATCATGCATCCCCCTGGGGTATGGAGAAATTCCTGTCTTCCTTCTCCTGCAGAGGTTCCTTCCTGGCATTCAGAGCCACAGAAGCAGTTGTCGGAAGCAGGTGACTAGCCCTCAGCTGTCCCCAGAGTTGGGCTGCCTGAACTTCCCAGAGTGTGGTCTGCAGAGCCGGCCCAGGTGCACTTGGGAGCGCAGAGGTGTGGACAGAGGGATGAGACTCTAGGAATTCTCCTGATTTGGGCTAAAAGCAGGGACTGAGGCACACTCGAACCAAGGTCAGGTCCTCAAGGTCAAGGGTACATGTCTACAAGTGTACCCCGGGTACCAGGCTTAGAATCCCCTGCAGACAATGGCTTGAGTCTTCACGGTTGGTGGCTGCCTGCCATGCCCTGTCCTTCATCAGACTGGTGTCCCCAGTGCCAGTCCTGATCTAGAATGGCTGCTCAGTCCCGGCAGAGCAGCACTCTGGACATCTGGACTTTCCTGGAGTTTTCTTTCCTTGCCAAAGTGCGTGGAGTGGATTGGGTCAGACCTCTGCTTGCTGCAGAGTCTGGCTTCACATGTGGCTTTGAGCTTTTGAAGAAAAGGCTGTTCTAGAGCTCACAGAGTGGGAGACAGTTCATGGTGATGTTCCTGCCTGCGTTGGTCGGACAGTGGCTGGAGGGCTAAACCTTCCAGAGCCTTCCACCGGTTTCCTTGTAATCTGTGGGCATTTAAAACACCTTGTCTTTGGGCGGGAAAACACTTGGTGGGCCTGATCCGTTTCCTGGACCTGGCTCAATCTGAGTACCTTGTTGACCTCAATCCTTACCTAAGGACTAGGAACTGGGTGACAGAAAGGCAGGGAATCGCCTGGCAGACTTAGCACTTGGTCCTGGGGTTCGAATTGCTAAAGTGCAGAGTTGTGGTCTAACACCCAGCATTTACTTTAAACATTCATTAGAGGTGTGGTGCTTTTGCTTACAGAAGACTAAATTTAGCAAGCCCAAAATATTATTAACTTTGCTCAAAGCTTTGAAATATTTTAGTTAAACAAAAAATGGACTCCAATTCAGTGGACCTGTGTGTGTGGTATGTGTGTGTTTTGTAGGTGGATCGGGAGTTTGCCAGATTGGCTTACACATACATTTGGGGGTGGGTGGGTACCGTGGATTGAACTCAGGGACACTTGACCACTGAGTCACATCATCAGCCTTATTTTGTATTTTATTTAGAGACAGGGACTCACTGAGTTGCTTAGTGCCTCACTTTTGCTGAGGAGGCTGGCTTTGTTTTTGTTTTTTAAAGAGAGAGAGAATTTTTTTAATATTTATTTTTTTCGGCAGACACAACATCTTTTTTTTTTTTTTTAAATGTGGTGCTGAGGATCAAACCCGGGCCGCATGCATGCCAGGCGAGCGCGCTGCTGCTTGAGCTACATCTCCAGCCCAGGGGGCTGGCTTTGAACACACGATCCTCCTTTCTCAGCCTCCGGAGCCACTGGGATTACAGGTGTGCGCTACCGTGCCTGGCCATACATTTAAGTTGAATAGATTGTAAAAAGTCAGCCCCCAATTTTTGTTCTCTCCTTGGCTGATCAGATCTTGGGAAACTGGTCCATGGGGGTTTCCTATGACATTCTGTCTCTGACATAGTTCATGAAATTCTGTGACATTTGACACACCCCCCCCCCTTCCAAATTTGGTTACTCAGAGTGTTTCACAACTTTTCTGGGAATGGGCGGCTCATGAAAGGGAAATGTCTATGCATCATAGACAGCCAGTGACCTCTCTTCCATGTCCTCCAGTTGTGAGAGTGAGAGCCGGCTCACATAAATGCCTGATATATCCAGCAGCAAAGCAGAATCTTCCAGAGAGAAGGTCAAGCTCTGATGTGCCTTTGTTTGTCATGGCTGAGTGAAGAAGGCCTTTACATTCCTTACGTGGAGATTTGAGAAACCTAACAAGTAGACACACCCTGGCCTATTCAAAGTCTAAATGTATTTAAAAATTCAAATTTGTAACCTTTATTAATGCATGGTTATTTTCAATTATCGCTTCTCTAATTACAATAGTAATATGTTCAGTAGCATAAACCTTTATAAATTACAAGGTATAGGCTTAACTTCACCTTTTCATCCCACCCCCAACATTGGTTTTCCCTATTCCAGCTCTCTGGGGTTAACCAAGGTTAATACGTTGATGTGATTCTTCTAAACAATTTATATACAAAGGATATCCTTTAGACAGTGAATTAATCTCCAGGTGCCTAATTGCCCATTACAGGTGCCGTAAATCCTGTTAGTTCTCACCTACTTAACTATTTATATTTTTATGTGCTTAGTTCTTTTTTTCAGAAGGTAATATTTGCACGAAGTTGAAAATTCAAAAGGTGTAGAAAAGGATACAAAGAAGCTTAGTTTGTTTGGCCTCCCTGCTCCCCGTTCTGGAGAAAACCTTTGCTATAGGTTTCTGAGGACCTCTACCATAACCAGTCTCTCTCTCTCTCTCTCTCTCTCTATATATATATATATATATATATATCCCATATACTTGTAAAAACAGATAAAAATATTCATGAGATTGCATTTATTTTGTTAACATGAAAACTAGTGCACTGTATCCAATGTCCTGGAATACTTGATACTTAAAAGTTGCATAATATTCCACCTCTTGACTATATTAGTCTTCTGTTAATGTAGATTATTTGTAGTCTTTTTATAGTTGCAAGCAGTGTCACCTGGGAGATCCTTGGGTATAGATCATTTTAGACATGTGCCACCATGTCTACTAGATTCTTGAAAATAGAACTACTGGGCCAAAGGCATGGTATATTTGGAAGTTGGGTACATATTGTCAAATTACCATCCAAGTTCCTGAAGCTGGATGAGGGAAACACTTTCCTCACATGCTGATAACTAATTTTACAGGTGGAAAACTTACCATTTCACTTTGTGTCTCTCTTGTATAAGTGAAATTGAATATAAAAAGACAAAATGGAGAGAGACCTCACAAACAAGCAGGCTTCACTCAGCACCAGAGGGCACATCTTCAGAGGGAAAACGGTGGCGGGCCCCCACAGGATCTGGCTTTTTTATATGGCCTTAGAAGACCCAGGTCATGGGAGGAGCTAGTTACTTTTGGCAGCCAGGGTCAGAAAATGAGGAGGAGTTTAGGGTGTGATGGGAGGACAGGTCAGTAACCATACCCTTCAAGTGGGATTGAAGATCTTTAATATGTATAAGAATAATTTATATCTCTTTATGGCCTATATCTTTTTTAAAAAACTTTTTTGAGTTATTGATTTCTTTGGGTTATTGATTTGCAAGATTTAAATTTTAGATGGACACAGTATCTTTATTCTGTTTAGTTGTACGTGGTGCTGGGGATCGAACCCAGGGCCTCACACATGCTAGGCAAGCATTCTACCACTGAGCAACTATGCCAGCTCCTATTCATATATTATTATTGGGTCTTTGGGATGTATGCTGCAAATATATTACCAGTTTATTTTAACTGCTACTCACTGGGTCCTTTTAATATATGGCATGCTCACCATAGGCCAGCACTTCTGAAGTTCTGTCCTTCAAACTTGATGTTTTATGACTGATCTAAGAGAGTGCTGTTAAACCATGTAGAAAGAAGGAAGACCCTGTTGGATACTATTCACTGACACACACTTCTAATTTTTTCCTTGGTACTGTGGATCGAACCCAGGGCACATCCCTAGACCTTTTCATTTTAAATTTTGAGAAAGGGTCTTGCTAAGTAGCAGAATCTAGCCTTGAAGTAGCCTGTCTCAGCCTCCTTAGTCGCTGGGATTACAGGTGTGGGCATACATATTTGTATAGCATCTTTCTAGTTTGCCATGCGGTTATGATAAATATCCTTTCTACAGGTTTCATAGCCTTCTATGGGCTTCACAGATCCTCATTTTTTGAGATTGCTACGCATTTGCGTTGCCTGCAGGTGTTTACTGTTCTGGACCAGATGGCAATGCCTTCTTCTAAAGGTCTGACCTCCGAGATACACTGTGGTGGTGCCAGTGCTCCTGCAGGGGACATGAACATATTGTCTGAGGTAGTGAACAGAGGGATTTTTTGAGCCTAAGATCCTTGACTGAGGGACTTATGAAATGGGGAGCAGGAAAGGGACAGGGCACTGTATGGGCTTGCTAGACGCCTCGCCCCTCCCCCTTAAGTGTCACCACTAGTTTCATCTGCTTCTAGAATGAAGCATACATAGTAGGGCTCCAGGCTCCCTTCCCTCCTGTTGGAGCAGTGATAATGGAGATGGTAAAGGATACAGAGCTAGGGCCTGGGAGTTGGTTTCTCTCGCTGTAGAATAATGCTTCTTACAGAAATAAGGGAGGTGACAATGTCCCACAGAGCTGAGTGGTTCACATAGTTGTACGGCCCCTGTATTCGTCCCAGGCCCCTGCTCTGTGGTTCAGTGTCCTGAGCACCAGAGAGGATGTTCCTTGGGTCTTTCTAAGGAAAGTCCCTGTTCCTAATTGCCTTCTCTCATCCATTTCCCCTTAATACATTAAGGGCTGGCTGTCGAAATGTTTCCCACACTTTATTCAATTAGGGATTCCTCTGGGTAAACAAGTGCCTATTTTAAATTGTAAATAGTCTCTTGGGATTCACATCTAAGTATAAATTGCTTTAAAGATGTGGCTCCATACTGAGATGTCGGGTCTTTGGAAGCCTGGGCCTCTGGGGAGGAGGGGGCAGCTCTGGCCATTCAGAAGAAGCATCTGGAGATGCTCAAGGCTTAGGCTTCCTTCAGCATGTGCTTGAATGGGGTCTTGGAACAGTATAAAAAGCTGCAAAGAAAGCTCCCAGAAACCTTCCCAGAGCCAGCTCTCTCCCTTCCCCCCCACGCCAAGACAGAAGGCCAGGTGTTGCTGGCTGCTTTTGAAGCCAGCCTGCTACATTGCTGGGCTCTGTCCAGTTCCCCCTGACCCCGTCCAATCTGATTTTGGAATATTCTGTCACTCTAAGGTACAAGTGACTGATAACTGCTAGAAATGGGATGGTTACATTCAGTAAATGGCAATCCTTCCTCTAAAAAGAAAGTTCTGGCAAGGGGCATGTCAAAGAATGTTGATCTTATTTCTCAACTCTTGAAATCTCTCTTGGCAGAAGCATCCAGGACTGTTCTGTCCCGGCTCCATTGACACCTGCTGCTTCTCGACTCTGCCCAACAGAACCACTCATGTGCCCAAGGTTCATTCTGAAACCACAGAATTACAGAGACTAGGGGAAGTGAATTTTGAGAGTTTACCTAGTTTAATTCTCTCATTTTGCAGGTCAGAGCACCAAGCCCCAGGCCTTCCCATAGCGCCACAGCAGTGGGCCAAGAGCTCTGCTGCCTTATAGTACATATGCCTTTTAAATTTTCCTTTTGCCTCTTCTGCTTTAATTTAGCCTACTTCCTGGGCCTGCTCTCCCCTGCTCTTCCCAATGGCTTCCCTGGGGGCAGAAGTCTGATCCTGCACAGCTGTGTGCCTGTGGGGAGGGGTTGGCCACCATGGACTGGGGTCTGCTGCTGTGGAGAGGGGGTGAGAATCCCCATTTACTGGGAAGATTAAATAGAAGGTGTGTAACAATAAATAGCACTGACCTGGCACAGAGTAGGTGTGCAATAGATACCAGCTAAACAACAATCATAAGGTTATCAGCTGTTGCAAAACCCCAGCTGCTGGGCCCTTGCCTTGCTTCCCAGCCAATCAGGACCAAGTTTCAAATGGCTTCCTTTCCCCCTAGTGCAAGGCTCCCTCAGAGACTAACCAGAACAGGTTGCAGCAACGGGAGGATCAAGCTGGCACTACAAATTTATGTGCATGAACTAAGAAAACCTCCCCAAGCCCAGAGTCTGTGCCTGGGAGGTGGCAAAAGGACAAGCAGCAGCCAGGTGTTGCTGCAGATTCTGTTCTGCCCATGTCTGCCCAGGGACTCAGGTGTTAGCAGAGGTGGGCTGGCTCTGTGTGCTTTTGCAACCCAAACTTAACCTTGCCGATGTCATGTCTCCCTCTTCCTCTGAGTATGAACCACTGTATTGAAGAACCTAATGGTGACTTTGCTGCAGAATATTTTTTTTAAGCTCTACCGCCCCCCCTTTTTTGGCAGCTGGGCAGGGGTGTGTGTGCATATGCATGCATAAATATGAGTATGAGAGCATGCATTTGTGTATGTATTATTTTTTTCAGGCTGCCCTAACAGAGTTCCACAAATTGAGTAGCCTACAAAACCGAAATGTATTTTGTCTCACGGCTCCAGTTCTTATTCTTCCTCCTCTGTCCTTCTTCCCTTTTTTTTTTTTTTTTTTTTGAGATAGGGTCTTGCTATGTTGCCCAGGTTGGTCTCCAAACTCCTGGACTCAAGCAGTCCTCCAGCCTCAGCCTCCCAAGCAGCTGGGACTCCAGGAGTACTCGTTAGAATGAGGAACTGCACCCAGCCCTGGTTCCTCATCCTTCAGCAGAGCAGTGCCATCCCCCTGGCATGTGATTTTCCCTCCTTGTTTTACTTTAGACGAGCCGACTAAGTCGAAAGTAGATAGACATCTTGAAATGTCTTTGGCTACACCGTAGAACATTCCATTTATTCAGTTATTCCAAAGAGCCACATGAAGTCTGAGTTTCCAAAGAGCTCTCTAGTGACTTGGTCCTACTAGGTTAGTCATTGAGCAATTCCTCGATGTTTCTAAATAAATTGCAGCATATGAAAAATGTTGGTTAGATATTTATCTGCAGAGTTTCAGCTTCCTTTTCAAAGGTTCCGCCTGGGTTCCATCTACTCTGGTTTTTCCTTCCTTGCTCCCTGTGTTCCAGAGCGTCCTGGGAGCTCTGTGTTGCTGGCCAACTCGCAGGCCACAGGGGAACCCTGCTGCTGTCTTTGGCTGTTTATGCCACTTTACCAGAACAAACTGCTCCCAAACTGACCTCAAATCCCCTAGCCCCAGAGGGCCATGCATAGCATTTGTAGTCCTTTCCACATTTAGCTTACTGTAAATCTGTTTTCTGTCTCCTCCAAAATCTTACTGAAGGCAATGAATGTCTCAGTGCACCGAGTTGGTCTGAAATTCTGACTTTCTAGTCAGCTGGACCCTTAGCTATGCCTCCAATTTTCCAGATCATCCTAGAGCTCCAGGGAATGAGGTGGGTAGAACCTGGGGACAGAGATGGAAGCCAGTGGGTGTCTGCAGGTAGGGGACACTGATAAACACCACCTCACGAGACTGAGCGAGACTGTGGTGAACAAGCAAGAGAGGGACATCTTTGTGACACTCATGTCTCTCTTAATTTAAGGCAGACACAGATTTGTTTTCCTGGTGGCAGAAGATTATTGGTTAGCTATGCAGTGGTGGAGCCATCTACCCCAGTGCTCCTTGAAATGGGAGCCTCACCTCTGACTTGAGGCTCACCCGCCCACTCCAGTGTGGGCCTTCATTTAGCCAGTTAAAATACATCGTACAGAAAAGACATTCAATTGCATAAAAAGTGCTTATGAGATAATGTGAAGGAAAAGCAAAAAAGACTACCAAATTGCATATACTGTCTGGCTTCAAATACATTAAATATGTATTTTTAGAAAGAAGCCAGTGGTGGCCCATGCCCGTGACCCCAGCTATCCCAGGAGTCTGGCATGCAGGGATGCTAAGTTTGAAGCCAGCCTGGGCAACTTAATGAGACATTTTTAAAAAAGAAGAATGCAATTAGATATTAACTATTTTTCTCTTTGAGTGGAGATTATAAAAGCTGTCCCGAAAAGTCGGTTTAACTGGAGATTTCTCCAGGATCTTTCAAATTTTTTTTTTTTCAGCCTCAATACCACTGGGATAGTAATTCCTTGCTTGTCCCAAGGCCCATCTCTGAATTTTCAAGAAGCAGTAACTGGTTTATATGGAAACCTGCAAGCTCTTGCTTTGCTGCTCAGCCCCTGAGCTTGACAGAAGCAGGCTGGAGCTGCCCTCCAGGCCTGGCCAGCTAGGGAGGGGCCAGGCCTGGGGGGGGGGGGCGGCGGTTAAAGTCCTTCTTGGTATGAATGGCCTTTTAGGGAGCAGAGGGAGGGCCGATGATGACATCACAGTCTTCAGTCAGGAGACTCCAAAGGAATTTGTCCAGCTCCAGCCAGTGTGTGCCCTGGAATCTGTCTGGAAAAAGAGGCAGTTCTGACCGAGAGACACACACTCTTGGGCTTTTGCCCTGGGCAGGGTAAGCATGTCTGCTGACCTATCTTTTGTCCTTTTCTTTCTCATGTAATAGGAGAGTGTTC
The DNA here is from genome assembly GCF_047511675.1 of Marmota flaviventris. Taxonomy (NCBI): domain Eukaryota; kingdom Metazoa; phylum Chordata; class Mammalia; order Rodentia; family Sciuridae; genus Marmota; species Marmota flaviventris. The sequence continues at coordinate 81,663,973 of NC_092510.1, forward strand.
TTCTCCTATTTGAGGCCTGTGTCTTTACATGTAGAGGAGGGGTTTTGAGTGGTGTGATGCTGGACCGTGGAGGCCTTCCCTTCTAGAATGTGGGCAGCTGAGCTCGGATTGGCCATTTGGCGTGCTGCTGCTGCTTTTATTATTATTTATTCTTATTATTTTTGCAATCTTGTAAAACTCCTGGCTCTCATGGTAGAAAGCAAAGGAAGCTCTGCATCTTAGTGACAAGCTACACAAATCGTCTGTGCCAGGAGAGGCTTTGAAGACTGTTTGAGAGTGTGTCTGTGACAGAGTTGTGTACGTTTTTCCAAAACAGAATCTGCCTTATGAAGGGACCAGTGACTCTGTGACTAGTTTTCTATTCATCCTCTTGTAGTTGTCCAAGAGATGCGCTGCTACTCTCCATCCCGCCTTCTGCTTCTGTGTTGTGGGGCTCACGGTGTCCACAGGTGGACTTGTGGCTTCAGCCTCGGAGGTCCCGTGGGGATGGAGGAGCACCCCCTCAGCTCTGCTCATGCGCACACAGTCATCTCTGCTCTTGGGCACAGAGGGTTAACACTTGAGCACTCCTCTCTCCTTCCTCTGGGCTCTACCTCAATGTAGTGGGTTCTGGTGGGTCCACAGTGGTGCTCAGCTTCTGTCCCTGCCATTACTGATTGGGCCAGGCAGGAACCCAAGATCCTGAACTATTTTAAAACCAAGAGGGATGTGACTAAGTTACAAAGATCTGGAGGCAGGCTTGTGTTTGCTTTCAGTGGAATCGCCTGCACTAGAAGTTTCAGGCTGCAGGGGCCAGAATTCGCTCTGTGGCCTTGATCTTGGTTTATTCCAGAGGTGGGGACTTTGCTGCAAAGTAGTGTCAGTGCAAAGGGACTTTGGTGACTAGAGCATTGGCAGCCACCCCTAAGGACTCCTGCAAGTCTCACATTGGGGGAAACAATAAACTTGCCTCTCTTTTCATTCAGGGGAATCCAGAAAGCTCCCAGCGCCTCTCAGCCACTCTCTTAGGGGTGGGTCTCCAAGCCGGGAAAGAAATAACCCTTTCACCAGTTGCCACAGCTAAGGCAACAGTTTCCTTCCTTTCTTCCCCTCCCCAGCGCTCACCCCCTCCACACGCACACAGTCTCCAGTTTATTTCACAGAAAGCCCAAGCTGTAAATGTGTTAATCAACTCCTTGACATAGTCCAGATGCACAGCTTGACATTTGCGCTGGCGCCTTTCAGCAGGGGGTGGGGGGGCGTTCTTACCTTAAATGTGAACCACTTTTCTTCATGGGAATGTGAGTCAACATTCTTCATGGGAATGTGAGTCAACATAGGTGAACCCTGTTCCCCATGCAGGGGCTTCCAGAAGGGGGTTCATGTCGAGCTGGGCCTGAGGCACGAGCCGGGGGAATGGCAGGACTTGACCACTGCTCTGGCCAAACCCACAGAAGCTCTCTGAAAAAAGGCAGAGCTTGTCTGAGGGGGAGTGGGACTTTGGCCACCAAAGAGTTGAGGTTTCTTTTTAGAACTGCCCTAGTCATGTTCGCCTGTAATGGCTCCATGACCCAGGAGACATTGTTAGTGTTAGCCGGGGGTCAGGGCGTTGACCCCAGCCAGCCTGGTCTAAATTTAGCCTGCAACTGCCCAGGAAGGCTTGGGGTCTGAAGCCTGGCCGCCTGCCTTCCGTCAGCCAGGAGAGGTCTCTGGCCTCCTTGGGGAGGGGTTGAGCCTGGTTTCCCACAGTCTACACAGGCCCTCAGTTTTATTGGCCGGAAGCAGCTCTGCTGGGGGGTGGAAGAGGAAAGGCTGCCTAGTACTGGAATGTGGCCCGTACTCATTACCACCAGTCCTCTCCTCTGCATGTCCTGCTGGGACGTGGAAAGAGGAAGCCAGCATTCCTGCTCTCTGTGCTTCAGGGGTGGCCGAAGAGGCCACCGAGTCCCACTCCTCTAGCCAGTCTTCTTCAGCAGGGAGGGCCAGAGGAGTGCAGGACAGCCAGCCTGGGGGGACTTTGGTGGGTTCAGCTTTCTCCATGAATTCTGTGTAGCCTGCACTGCCAAACACCATTGAATAGGCCCAGAATCATCTTTCCAGTTATTGCTGAGCTTCCTTCACCTTGTGCTATTTGTTCTTTTTATGTGAATTGGTACTTGTTCCCTCCAAGCCTGGTGAGCTCCATGCTGGGTAGTGGGCAATCACTCAACTCAGCTTTGGGGACACGCATGGCCCCAGGTATAAGACATGATGGAGGTGTCGTGCAGGTTGCTGAGCATCCGCCCCATCCAGTTTCACTCCTTCCTCCCATTGGCCTTTGTGACGGAGACATCTGGGTCCAGAGAGTTAAGAGTCCAGAAGAACCACTCTTGTGGCAGCCACGCAGGGCCTGCCTAGTTCTTTGCTGGATGGTGACTGTGCCCTGTGTGCTAAACAGGGGACTTGAGAAAAAGAAAGAGGGCGGAGGTAAGAAGAGAAAATGGGTGTGCTTTTTGATTTCCCAACTATGAGGAAGTTTTTATTTCCTAGCCTCTGTTCCTAGGCCAAGAGTGAGGGTATATTTCTGATGGAACTTAAAATAACTGGATTAAAGGATCGGGTCACCTATTACCTGGGGAAAGCTTTTCTAATTTAAATATCATGGCTTTAGAAGGAAGTAATCTGGGTTATTCAGAACTGAAAAGCCTGGCTGTGCAGCGGGTACCTGATGTTTGAGTGATTTGGGTCACACGCTGTGCATTTAGGCTAGGAAGCCCGGAGGTGGGGTCCTGGTGGGGAAGAGGGGAAGCTGTGAACCAAGCAGGTATTCAGAGTGGGTAGGAGCTTCAACTTTCTGGTCTGGTGGGGAAAGACACTGTTCTGATGTCTGGACCCAGCCAGACCTGCTAAGAACATTCTTTCTGGTAAAGAGGTGCCTGGCTCAGGCCCAGGTTCCCTGAGGAGAAAGAAAGCACATTGGTGTCCATCGCCCAGCAGAGCAGGGGCCCCGGCTTCTAGAATCTCACTTGTGCCCTTGACTTTGTAGTGTTGGTGGGAAGTCACAGCCCTTTCCCACTGTGATGTGGGATCTTAGTATTTCACCTTTGGGAGGCTGTCAGAGAAATCAGAGCATCCAGTTCCGAGGCTAGCCCACAGGGTGAAATGCCTGAGACTGTGCAGGAAGTTTCTATCTGGAGGACCTGACAGGCGGAAACTGAAACTGTGCCTCTACGGAGTCTCTCTGCCTCAGTCTGAATAAAGAAAGGGGTTATTGACTCTTTAAAGCCAAGTTCTGAGTCTCACATCACCTACAGAAATACAGGAGAGCAAAGGTCAGCCAAAAAGCCAAGTAAATATTCTTTCAATCCATCAATTCTTAACATTTCCCACGTTATTTGGGAAGCCTACTGTCATAGAGAATACCTTTGGACAGACTGAGATAGAGTTAAGGACTGACTTTTCAAATCTGTTATGCCAGTTACTAGCCAGGTGTGATCTTAGGGAAAAGTCTTTTTATTTCTTGAAACTTCTTATTCTGAGTCTTAAAACTGCAGTAAGATCCTTGCCTTTCCCATTTAACAGAGGGGTCCTGTTTTTTTTGTGTGTATGTCAGCTGAGACTGTGTACGTGTGTGTACTGTGGGAGGATAAGCCGTCAGACTTACATCAGCAACTGCATGAGGTATGACATTCAGTGTCCACAGGACAGGCTTGCTATACTGCTTCATTCACTCAGACATGCATGTGGCTACCTGAGTCCTGGGGGTGGCAGCTTCTGTTCCATACTATGTGTGACACCACCTTCCTTCCCATGTGAAGGGACCCCCAGGTCTGGGTGGTTCTTGACTGGCCATAATATTGCATCTTCAGTATTTGACTTTTGAGGACATTTTACAAAATTATTCACTTTACATCTTCCTAACTGAATTTAGCTGCAAGTAAAAGTAACACTTAAGGATCTGGGGTGGGGAAAGATTAGGGAGATTAGAGAGGTACCTTGGGATTTTCCTTTTAGTCTTTCCTGGGTCTTTTTGCCTTTAATCTCCTCATGTTGACTGCTTTTCTTCTTAAAGTTAAAACTTCACCATTACCCATTGCTCTTTCCACAAAAGAAAGTCATTCTGCTCCCAGAAAGAATTTAATATGGGTAATTTACTCCTCTGTGTAAAATCATTTAATAATAATGAATATTCACATTGACCATTTTATCATTTTCATAGTATTTTTAGATACGTTTTCCAATTTAACTCTGAAAAAGATTTGAGATATTAGCCCTGCTTAAAAAGGATTTAAGAGAGATTTTTATTAGCCCTGCTTACAAAGGCTTTCAGAGATACTTATCATTAGCGCTGCTTACAAGTTCTGCTCTCAGAAGAGTTCCATAATTGTCAAAGAACTTTTATAGTAGAACAAAGAAATAACCCCAGATTCTGGTCCTTCAACTCCAAACACTAAATTACCACATTTTCTGCATCACTTAGATGAAGGAGTCCTAGGCATCTGTGTTGTCAATTCACCCAAGCTAATTTGCTTCATATAACTTTTAGGACTTTTAAATAAATTAATAGTGACTTTAGCTGCCAACAGGTTATCAAGTTATATTAAAAGCAGGTCATAGGGCTGGGGAGTGTGGCTCAGTGGTAGAGCACTTGCCTAGCACTTGTGAGGCACTGGTTTCGATCCTCAGCACAACATAAAAATAAACAAATAAAATTAAGGTATTGTGTTTAATCTATAACCACAAAATAATAATAATAATAATAATAATAATAATTTAATAATAATAGATCAAGTTCTGGTACTCACACTTACATTTGTTAAGTAAAACTCTTAAAAATAGGCATAAAAATAATTTTCTGTAACCTCCCTGGTCTCAGCTTTCTGAGATTAAAGAGGCTCTGGTCCCACCTTGAAGGAAGATAGATGTGGCAGTTTTGCAAAGGATGTTATTTACTGGTTATCGGGTGTTAAACCACTTGGGTCCTCTGAACCGCAAACACCAGCCATAAGTCTGTAGAAACCATAACAGGGCTCACCCTCTTTAAATAAAAGGGTGGGGTGTTTGGCTAGTCCACAAATTTGAACTGCATCAGTTTCCGTCCACTTCTGACATTCATTATGCTAATTGACAAGCCACTAATTTCACTAATGGAAACCCATTTCTCACTTTAATTAGCAAAGCTTCAGGGGTCCTGGAGAGTTAAAAGGGAACTGAAATCCTGGAGGAAACAGCACCTATGGAGCCTGGGATTTCTGATTAGATCCATCTATTCCTAGGATGGTTGTCTGTCCCAGAATGTAATTTAAACTAATTTCAGAAACACATAGCTGCCTTATATTGTCTCTACCCAAGTGTTTTAAAGTAAATTTTAGACATCCTAACCAGCGGTTAGCTATTCTGGGAAACCAGGAAGAGGGCAGGTTCTCTGTACCATGGTATTAGGGCTCCACCTGGAGGGGTGGCTGTGGCAGGCAGAGGATCTCCCACAGCCCCCTTGCCACCCTCATTTTTCTTAGCAGCACCCTAGTTTTTTCTTTGACCTTAGAAAACCCAATTTGGTGGTTCTTTCATATCTTCGTCTTCTTTGCATTGGGGCAGTTTATATCAGAAAGGACTTTCCAGTTGATTTGATGAATGCATATTTTATCTGATTCTGGAGTCAGGGTCACTTTATCTGAAGCATGGGGAAAATTCTGGTCCTTCTTATCTTCAAAGGGAGCAATAAGCATTGCTTGGTTTAAACAGGACATCATTTAATGATGCTCAGTCCAGACACATGGGATTTCCAGTTCATTTGCATTTACCTGGTATAGTTTCTGGTGGCTTTGATCACATTGGGTCATCATGCATAAAGGTAAATTCTTCCTGCCCAGAGTAGAACTTAAGAATTCACTCTTGTTAGAATTGTTGCCTAACTTCACCAGAACTCAGGACCTCTGATGCATGACTGTGAATCAGTACAGTTTGTCTCATTAAGTACTTTACTGAGTAGGGCCTAGAGCCAGCGACTCTCAGAAGTAGTTGGAAATTGAGTTATCAGGAAGAATTTTCTAAATTTATAGGAAGTACAGGGCTGGACCCCAGGTAACTCACAGGAAGGGAAACCCCTTTCCTGTTTATACCTTCCAGTGTTTAGATTAGAAGGAGGGAAAAAAAGTACTGGAAAAGAATCATCTCAAATTATAATGGGACACCAGAATTAGATTTTTTGGGGAGGGGGGTTACCAGGGATTGCATTCAGGGGCACTCGACCACTGAGCCACATCTCCAGCCCTATTTTGTATTTTATTTAGAGACAGGGTCTCACTGAGTTGCTTAGTGCCCTGCTTTTGCTGAGGCTGGCTTTGAACTTGGAATCCTCCTGCCTCAGCCTCCCGAGTCACTGGGATTACAGGCGTGTGCACCACCCAGGCTTACATTTTTAACCAGCAACCAGTATTTTTAATATCTTGGGTTGACAGATCACAGAACCTAACTTACTATTTTTTTTTGTTGATGTAATATTTGTACATCTTTACCTGGTATATTTATGGTAATTCAACATGCATCAAATCAGAATCATATACACTTTCATCTTGGGGAATTTCATATACTTGTTATCATTTATGACTCAAATAAAGGCAATATTTTTTAATATTTATTTTTGGGTCATAGTTGGACACAATATCTTTATTTTATTTTTATGTGGTGCTAAGGATCGAACCCAGGGCCTCGCACGTGCTAGGTGAGCGCTCTATTGCTGAGCCACAATCCCAGCCCCAAAGGCAATATGTTTGACACTAAAAACACATACCACCAAATACTCTTTGAAGATTTAAAAAAATTATATCGGGAACAGTTGTTTCTAGTTCAAAAAGGATGCGTTGAAAAAGTCCATATAAACTTTGAATTCTAAAACGAAAAGGCTGACTTGTATCTGCTCATCCATAATGGACCACCTGAACTTCGAGGCCTTTGGCGGGGAAAGGGACAGGGATGACTTGAGGCTCAAGAAGAGAGCTCAGGGAATCCTGTGAAAATGGGCCCCGTCACTGCCACCTCCGATCAGCAAGGAAACACAGAGAGGCAAGTTCTTCACTTTGTCTGACTCTAAGTCAACTCTAGAATAGGGTCTTGCTTCCTGGGAAGCTTGGGAAGTCCAGTTTTTCTTAAGGATCTCTCTTCTGAAGCTTATTGTGGCTATTAATTCCTTTGTGGCCCTGAAGAAGAAGCCTCCTGCATGTTGAATGAATGGACTCATGAATAAATGAACTAGAGAATTATTTGCCTTTTGTCCCTCCACATTTTCCTCCTTCCCTTCCTCAACTATTCTAAAGTGTTTTATGTTTCAGTAGGGCAGTGATTATTGGACCACATTTCAATCCCAGTAGCTTCCTGCTGTTTCCTAACCCCACCTGCCAAAGCTGAAAGGGTTGAGGGAAAACTGCTTTCCCATGAATTAGTGGCCAGATGAAGCTGGAGTTAACGGCAATGTGACCTGTGTGGCTCTTGGTTGGCCTGTTTGTTCCAGTAATAACTGTACACAGAACCGGTTCATTTTGGCCTAGATTGACTTGAAATTGAATGTCAGCCAGTGTGTTTCAGGCATTCAGATTTTTTGTAATTCTTAATGACTTATGAGAAGTTACTGATAATTTTCTTACCAAAACATAGTTTAGCTCAGTGGTTTTATTTTATTTTATTTTTTATATCTTTATTTATTTATTTTTTATGTGGTGCTAAGGATCGATCCCAGTGGGTCACATGTGCCAGGTTTTATTAATTTTTTTTTTCAGTACAAGGGATTGCATTCAGGGGTACTCTATCAATGAGATACATTCCCAGCCCTTTTTATTTTTTATTTGGAGACAGAGTCTCCATAAATTGTAAAGCCTGGCCTCAAATTTGTGAACCTTCCACCTCAGCCTCTTAGGTACCTGGGATTGATTATAGGTGTGTACCACTGTGAACAGCTAGCTCAGTGGTTTTAAAGGGGCAATAAAACGTTCTTTGATATCTTTAGTTCATTCTAAAGATAAAAGAACCGTTAGTTATAATGATCGAAAATGAAGACCTTGGCTGAGGTTATAGCTCAGGGGCGGAACGCTTGTCTAGCATGTGTGAGGCACTGGGTTTGATTCTCAGTACCGTATGTAAGCAAATAAAATATAAAGATCCATCAACCACATATGTGTGTGTGTGTGTGTGTGTGTATACCTTTAAAAAAATAAAGACCTTAATGATTATAGTCATTAAGTACAAGACTTTGACAAAGGCCAAACTAAATCTGGAAGAACATCAAAGATCTAAAGGTGGGCTGGGGATGTAGCTCAGTGGTAGAGTGCTTGCCTAGCATGTGTGAGGCACTGGGTTTGATCCTTAGCACCACATATAAATAAACAAAATAAAGGCATTCTGTCCATCTACAACTACAAAAAAAATTTTTTTAAAAAGATCAAAAGGTATTGACAAAGAAGGAATAGCTGTTATTGTTGCCTGTTACTAGCAAAAAAAAATACATGCTACTTGATTGATTCAAGTTTGAAGGAGAATGTGGTAAGTGAAGGAGGTCCCTAGTTTCCGCATAATTATTAGAGTTTTGCAATCCTGGGCATAGAATGAATGCTCAAGCTCTTAGACCTCATGAAATAAAATTTTAATTTCCATTTCCTTGGAAGAATTTTGTAATCAATCCCTGATAATCATCATAAGGTGGTGTTTTAATATTATATTTTAATCCTCTAAAATTGTTAAAAACTTAAATAAATGAAAATTGTACCATCTGAGAGTTTTGCATTGTACCACATCAGTAGTAGTTCCTGGAACACCCTAGGAAACAAAGCTGACTAAGCTGTTAAGGAAATCCTTGAGGGGAGCTCAATTCAAGTTCATAATTTATTGCTGGAATTCTCTGAGATAAACCCGAGTTCTTTGATATTAAAAAAAAAGAAAAGAAATCCCAGAATATAAAAAGTACTCTTACTAAAACAGTGTCAAATAACCGATTCCATGAGCTCAATAACTGATGGAGAGCTATGACATGTTTAAAAATGCATCAAGAGGGGCTGGAGTTGTGGCTCAGTGGTAAAGCACTTGCCTGGCATGTGTGAGGCCCTGGGTTCCATCCTCAGCATCGCATATAAATAAATAAGATAAAAGATTCATTTATAACTAAAACTGCATCAAGAAGACATGATTTTCTTAACCAACTGCAAATTGGAGATATCAAATACAAAGCATTTTAGAAACCAGAGGGGTGGTGTCAGGGGTGACTGGCTTTTCAAACAACAGTCCACTAAGGAGTATTGTTTTGATGCAGCCCCTGAGAACAGAACTATGTAGACAGTGGCTTTGGTTGTGGTGTTTAATGCACACGGTCAGTTACGGCCATGGCAGTGTGGGGCACTCCAGTGAGAAGGGCCACTGAAGGGATCTACTGTTTTCTAGTATTTTATGATGGAAAGATTTTCCAAAACGTTCCTTGTCTCTGGCAGAGAATGGTGTTTTTAAGACTTGTTCATGCAAAAAGACCTTCTTTTTATAACCGGGGACATGTACAGAGCCCAATGACAAAGCCTTAGTAGTTGGCTATGAACTATTTTGGAAGGCCGTGGTGCATCAATTATGTAACCTCTTCCAAGTTAGGAGATCAGATTTTAAAATGGAGCCAACATCCATTGAGCATCCAATAAACAAGATGGAATCTGTAAATTCGAGAGGGTTAGGCACCTGTTCCCACCACAAAATTAATATTTGAGATATTACTAGGAGGGAGATCTCTACTTAACAACACTTGCTGGTATTGTTTCAGGTTTTCTTCCTGAATGAATGGCTCAGCAGTCACATACCTAAGAGAAGCAACATTTAACCCTGACTTTTGTTTTCTCTTTATTCTAGAAGCCCCCGCAGCTTTCTGAGGATGATATCCAGCTGAAAACCGAGAGAGACAGCTGTCGTGCCCATCTCCTGGAGCCTGCTCCCAGATCTCTTCACTCAGATCACCAAAACATGGAAATTGAGGTGTCTGTTACAGAATGTAAAAGCGTTCCTGGAATCACCTCTACCCCCCATTCCGTGGACCACCCCTCCCCATTCTATTCACCCCCTCACAATGGCCTCCTCCCTGATCACCATGAGTCCCTGGATAATGATGTGGCCAGAGAGATCCGATATCTAGATGAGGTGCTGGAGGCCAACTGCTGTGATTCTTCGGTGGAGGGAACCTACAACGGGACATCCTCCCCAGAGCCTGCTGTGGCCACCCTGGCGGGCAGCCTGAGCCCACCAGCCCACCCAGCCACCCAGCCGGAACCTGCCGAGGGAGCCGCGGGCAGGCAGGCACCCCCGCACATCGAGCTCAGCAGAAGCCCCTCTGACACCATGGCCGAGACGGAAAGAGTGAATGGCCATCCCCCCGACCAGCCCCGGGACACGCTAGGGGACAGCCTGCAGGCCCCTGCGAGCCCCAGCTCCTCCACCAGCTCCCGCTGTTCTTCCCGAGACGGGGAGTTCACGCTCACCACCCTGAAGAAGGAGGCCAAGTTTGAGCTGCGCGCCTTCCACGAAGACAAGAAGCCCTCCAAGCTCTTCGAGGAGGACGAGCGTGACAAGGAGCAGTTCTGTGTGAGGAAGGTGAGGCCCTCGGAGGAGATGCTGGAGCTGGAGAAGGAGAGGAGAGAGCTCATCCGGAGTCAGGCCGTGAAGAAGAATCCCGGCATTGCTGCCAAGTGGTGGAATCCCCCGCAGGAGAAGACCATCGAGGAACAGCTGGACGAGGAACACCTGGAGTCGCACAAAAAGTACAAGGAGCGCAAGGAGAGGAGGGCCCAGCAGGAGCAGCAGCAGCTGCAGCAGCTGTTGCAACAGCAGCAGCAGCAGCAGCCCCCTCCAGAGCTCTGCACAGCCCCTGCTTCCGCTCAAGAACGTCCAGGCGGGACTGAAAAGGAGGACATTGTCACAGAACAGATTGACTTCTCTGCCGCTCGAAAACAGTTCCAGCTGATGGAGAATTCCAGGCAGACGGGGGCCAAGGGCCAGAGTACACCCCGGCTGTTCTCCATCAAGCCTTTCTACAGGCCTCTGGGGTCCATCCACTCGGACAAACCCCCGACCATCCTGAGACCGGCTTCTATTGGGGTAGCTCCAGAGGACAGTGGCGTGTCTGCAGCCAAGGGGCAGAAAGCCCCCTGTACGCTGGAGAGCCAGTTGGCGGGAGGAGGCCCTGGCAGCACCGCCCCTCAGGGAAAGGAAGGGCCCTACAGCGAGCCCTCCAAACGCGGGCCCTTATCTAAACTGTGGGCCGAGGACAGTGAGTTTACCAGCGCCCGGGCCATCCTCACCGTGGTCAAGGATGATGAGCATGGCATTTTGGATCAGTTCTCGAGATCGGTCAATGTCTCTTTGACCCAAGAGGAGCTTGACTCAGGTTTGGATGAGCTGTCGGTGAGGTCCCAGGACACCACGGTCCTGGAGACCTTGTCCAACGACTTCAGCATGGACAACATCAGTGACAGTGGGGCGTCCAACGAGACAACCAATGCCCTCCAGGAAAACTCCCTGGCTGACTTCTCTCTGCCTCAGACTCCACAAACAGACAATCCCTCTGAGGGCCGAGAGGGCGTCTCCAAGTCATTTAGCGATCATGGTTTCTATTCCCCGTCCTCCACACTGGGGGACTCCCCGTCGGTGGATGAGTCCTTGGAATATCAGGCTGGTCTCCTGGTGCAGAATGCCATTCAACAAGCCATAGCCGAGCAGGTGGATAAGGCCACGCCCCAGGCCAGCGAGCCTGGAGCAGAGCAGGGGAGACCTGACACAACCCTCGAGGGAGCTGAAACCAGAGCTGCTGGCCCCGAGAAGCCCCAGAGCATGTTTGAGCCACCTCAAGTGTCCTCTCCTGTTCAAGAGAAAAGGGATGTATTACCAAAGATTCTGCCTGCAGAGGACAGGGCTCTCAGGGAAAGGGGGCCCTCCCAGCTACCACCAACCGTGCAGCCCAGTGGCCCAGTCAACATGGAGGAGACCAGGCCCGAGGGGGGCTATTTCAGCAAGTACTCGGAGGCTGCTGAGCTGAGAAGCACAGCCTCCCTCCTGGCCACTCAAGAATCCGACGTGATGGTTGGGCCCTTCAAGTTGAGGTCAAGGAAGCAGCGGACGTTGTCCATGATCGAAGAAGAGATCCGAGCAGCCCAGGAGAGGGAAGAGGAGCTGAAGCGGCAGAGACAAGTCTTGCAGAGTGCACCGAGCCCCAGGACCAGGAACGCCCCATCGCTGCCCTCCCGAACCACGGCCGGCTACAAAACCGCCCCAGGTAAGTGGAGGCTGCCTCCTGCACTTGGACGCGCGGGAATCTGATTCCAGCATAGGAGTTTCTGTGTGGAGCCTCCGCTGCGCGTGTGGCAGGGGGCACTGGCATGAGGCTCTCGGCGCCAGGAGGGTCAGAGTGCCCTCTGGAGGAACCTGGAGCCCCGATGGTGTCTCCCACTTCCCAGCAGAGGTGGTAGCTCCTCGCCTGTGGTTCCATCTTGTCCTTGGCTTATTACACAAAATCGTTTTCTGTTATCGGAGGGGCGGCCTCTTGGCAGGGATCGAGTCGTGTATGACACAGAACCCATCAGGGTGGGCCCACCTGTGGACTGTATGAAGTCAGTAGCTTGACCTTCAATGAAATCAAACCTATTCGATTTGGGGGGACGTGCTCTGCTAACCCTCAGGGGTGTTGGGTCCCTTCCTAGCAGTCCTAGTCGCGAGTCCGTGTTGCAGACTGACCCATGGAGGACGTCTCTCTCCATCTTCTGGGCTATCGGATTTGACTTCTCTTACGTCACCACACACCAGTTATAGGCGTGAACAGCTTGGTGACGGTCAACAGCAGACTGGTATGTGCCATGGTGGTTCCACGAGTATCTATCACCTGGTGACATTGTAGCCGTTTCTTGGGGTCAGTACCCTCTATGATGTTCATACAGGGATGAGGTGACTTAATAGTGCATTTCTCAGAACGTGTTCCCTGACCCTACGGGATGCATGCCTGTACTTTGGAACCCGGAGGGGTCTCATCCTATTTAGGGGGATTGAGTTAGGGTAAGCAAAGGCTGGCCTTCAGTCTCCTCCTGTTGTTCTCCCCACCCCCACCCTCTGCAGTCCCTGTCTTTAGTAACTGGTGTAGATGGTTGATGTTAGGGTAATTGTTGTTGCTCCTGTTATGGGTAACAGTGCATGTGAATTTGATGGGAATTGGGGACCCATGCAGTTTTTCTTAGAGAAGAGCTGCTCCTATGTCACCAGTCCATGCTGAGATCAGTGCAGACATTGATAGATACAGCATTTGAAAACTCCTGCAGCAATTTTCTATCGTCCTGAAATCCAAATGTGGGGTTTCGTATTTACAAAAATATTGGTCCACAATGGACTGGGGGCGGGAGGGATGGGTCCTTTGCCAGAGATAATTTTAGAAGCATTACTTTATAGTAAGATTGTCCACCCAGATCTTAAGTCATCTTGACGCTTGGCTTCCATTACATCTGTTATGACGCAAAGTCACTCTTCAGTATTGATTTTTAAATTTCGAAACCACTTCAAACCTTAAGAAAAATCCCCAAGTACAAACATGTTTCTGAGAGTGGATTGCCAAACACAATGCCCTATGAACCCCAGTTTTGTAAAATGCCCCTCAGTTTGGGCCTTTCCCATGATGACATTCAGGTTGTGTGCGTCTTTGGTAGGAACATCATATATTTGGTGCTGCATCCTCATTGTCTCCAAACAGGTAGTAGCTGGTATTAGTGTGTCCCATGTCAGGGGCAGCTTTTAGCTCTGATCATTTAATATTATGATTATTATTTTGGTGGTGCTGGGGATCGAACCCAGGGCCTTGTGCATGTGAAGCAAGCACTCTACCAACTGAGCTATCTCTCCAGCCCTCATTTTATATTATTTTTGATCTCTTCAGTGAGGGAGAAGCTGCGAGGCTTCCACACGGTAAAGCTGTCTTTTTCCATTTTCTTTGTGGGAGATACTTTGATTCTTTTCCCCACTCCTCTCAAATGTTAAATCTATTACTTATATGTCAGTATGGTCTTATGGAAAAGTATTACATTCAATAATTCAATAATTTATCATCTGTTTCTTGTTTTGTTTTGGTACCAGGAATTGAACCCAAGGGCACTCTACCACTGAGCCACATTCCCAGCCCTTTTTATTTTTTACTTAGAGACAGTGTCTTACTAAGTTGATTAGGCCCTTGCTAAGTTGCTGAGGCTGGCCTTGAACTTGGAATCCTCCTGCCTCAGCCTCCTGAGTGGCTGAGATTGCAGATGTATGCCAGTATGCTTAGCTCGTCTATTTCTTTTCTTGTTTTTATCCTAGTTTGTTCAGAAAGCTCTCATAGGAGTCCTTTCAGGCTAACTTCAGTTCCTTTTGAGATGTCCTCATTCTTTGAGCATCACTTTTTAAGGATGTTCTAGTTTCATCTTATGCTTTTTCCAACCCTGAAATCATTCATATCTTCAAAGAGCACTTCAAAGAATGGTATTTAGAAACCAAGGTCTGGGTATCAGGTGTGCTCAGCGAATTGTCGCTGCTCCCAGGTACCCTCAGTGGACAGATTTAAAGATCAACCGATCTATCTATCTATCGAACCCTAAGTTAACCCTGAGATATTTTAATTCTATTCTAGTACAAGATTCATTCATGTTTTCTTCCTTTCCATATTTATAGCCTCCTTCGTGATAACAAAATGCCTTGATTATTCCAGTTATCCCCAATATTTCATTACTTGGTTAATTCCCCATCCCCACCATATAGCCAGTCTCCCATTTTCCTCTTCAAACATCGGTACCAACATCACTTTCTGGGTGGCCCCTGCCCACCCCTTCACCACTACCTCCTTAGCCCACTTGGGCTCCAACCCTCCCTAGGGAGTCACTGTTGTGCTCTGCCTACCTGCTTTGGGCACATCCCTCTAGGCCACTGTAGCTTCTCCCACCCCCACTGCAGGCACCACCTGATGACTGTTGGGCTGAATTGTTTGAGAAGAGAAGGGAAGAGGAGGAGGAGGAGCACAGGGATCTCCTTCAGGTCATGGCCACAGAGCCAGCTGAGTGCTTGAAGCAAGGAGAATTTTGAGAGAGGAGTTTTTGCCCAGGCTTGAGAGTGACAAGTCACCTTTTTGCAAAGATTCTTAGTTGTCAGGTTTACTTAAAAATTTTTAATTGTGACCTGGCTTGGTACAGAGATCTGTCGTGCATCCTGTCCTGGAAAAACGTCTTTTGTACCAGCTTGGTTTCAGCCCAAGCTGGAGAGTCAACTACATGAGTAAGTGATACTAAGGGAACTTGAAGTCTCACTGATGGAGGAAAGTTCTTTGGGCACCTGTTCTCCTTCTGCTCACCTGAGAAGCAGGTACATAGATTTCCTACACATACCAGTTAGAGCTGGCTTTTGCCTTCTTTTGTACTATCTTACTGGAGAATCTTCTCTGACGCACGTATGACCAGCACTCTATTAGTCTATTCAGGTTGCTATAACAGAATACCATGGACTGAGTAGCTTATAAACAACAGAAATTCATTTCTCACAGTTCTAGAGGCTGGGAAGTCCAATATTAAGGTGCCAACAGATTGGTGTCTGGTATTTCCTGGTTCATAGATGACATCTTCTCTTGGTGTCCTTACATACTGAAAGGGAAGAAGCAGTCAGCTCTGTATGGCCTCTTTTATAAGAGATCTCATATATGCATAAAGGCTCAGCCTTCAGGGTCTCATCACCTTCGAAGGTCCCCACCCTGTTGGTAATTAGGCTTCAGCATATGAACTGGAAAGGGGAGCACAAACATTCAGACCATAGAGGTGGGTATTTTGGTTTTTTTTCTACTCCATCTCTTAATTGAACACTCACCATATTGCCTCCCAAATTACTTCTAGCATGTAAACAGTTGCCTGATATAAAGACATTTCTTGTCATCAAGATTCACCACCAGGATTGAATTGGCCTTAAAACAAGTCAGGGCTTAATGTTGGCACCTGGCATCCAGCAACCCAGGACTACTTTCCCCACAGCTTCCCTCTGTGCTAATGCTGATCTCCTTTCCCAAGTCTCACCCCCACAGGATAGATTTTGGTCCCTTTAGGAAGATAGTAATTCATCTGTGTGAGTCTTAACTCTGTCCTGGTCTGGTTGTCACATTGAATGCAATCACCATTATGACGTGTGTGCCCCTTATTCCTCCATGCTTATTTCGAGAACATTTAAAGAAGATACCAGTCTTCCCAGAATTACAACATGGATAAAAAGAAACTGAATGCAATTGCAATTTTTTTTTTCTGCCCATGCCTGGAAACCTTTGTAGTTTTGCTTGCCAACCAACCTCCAAGTTTGAGATGAAGGAGGAAGCTGACACATTAGTCTGAGAAGTCAAACTGAACAATCCATGGCCAGGGTCAGGACCGCTGGCTCTGACTTTGGTTTTGTGAGAGGTATTGCTAAGTCCCTACAGCATGCTTTACATTTCCTGCCAGAAGAAGTGACTCAGCTGGTTTTTTGTGACTCAGATTGATGATTCAGTATTAGGTGACGAAAAATATAATTTCTAACTTCTGGTAGAAATATGCTGGAATCTTTAAACATTAAGGCAGATAAAATTTACTGATATCAAGATGCCATATGGAAAAAGAGATGTACTAACCCTTCCCATTGATAAATTATCTAGACACAAACCCTATTCCCTTAGTGTCAAAGAGGTTTGGTTTTGCTTTTAGTTTGTTTTGTTTTGATTCTTAGCTTTAAAGGATGGAGAATGATAGTTCTATTTTGATATAGCCATTTCAAAGACTTACTATCTGGAAAGTCCATGTTGTTGCTCTCATCTGACTTTTAAAGGAAGGAGAGCCATTGAAATAGAATTGGAGTGACATTTGTTCATAAAAGGTAAACAAGGTGGGCAGTCCCTGCTCTCAGGGAAGTTTTGGTTCAGTAAAGGAAATGACAGCAGCACAGCGGCTTTATGTCAGAGAATCGTGGAGACTGGTGAGAACACAGAACAAACAGTATATCCTCATATCCTCATTTGGAGGAAAGGGAAAGTCTTCTTTCCTTGGGGAAATAACCATCTAAGCTGAGAATTGGAGGCAAAGAGGTTGGGCTGAAGGGAGTGGGATAGATTGCTCCTAGAGAGGTTCAAAAGGAACTTGGCACACTTGAAGTATTTAAATCAGGTCAAGGTAGTTTAAAGGAAGAGCTTTGAACAAAACACAGATTGATTTGGAGCCAGGTAACAAAGAGCTACATCAATCACATTAAAGGTTTTAGACTTGAAACTTTATTCTGTGGTCAGTGGAAAGCCAGTGAGAGCTTTCCAAGGGCTAATTGTCTCTGCACATCTCTGAGTTGTCCTGTCTTCATCCATGAATGGGCGGACTAAAAGTGCCCCTGCTTTAATGAGTGCATTATGCAGGGTTGGATCATGCTCTTCCATGTTCCAGTACTTCTGAAGGCATCTTGACAAACTGTTTGCTGAGAGTTTGCACGTGTACGCCCCCTGCTGACAGAGCTTAGAAGTGGAGAATAAAGGAAGCAACTTGGCATCTGCAGGAGCCCTATTTAAAGGGGAGACCCACATACTGCTGTAAAACACTCTTGAGAGAGAATTAGAGGAAGAGGGGGTATCCAAACATTTTTATTGATGTTACATACAGTTAACATCATGTTAGACATGTTTCAAATATCTTTTCGTATTGGGGGTGCCAACAGACAGTTCTTACTTTAGTGCCTGTGTCTATTATTAGATATCCTGGTTTCACTTCCAAGTTCTAAGCATGCCAGAGAAACCCAGGTGACGATTGGTTTTGTTTTTTTGAAACCGTTTCTGTTTTCATACTGGATGTTAAATTGATCTATCAAGTCAGATGATTTTGCCCAGTAGGATGGTACATTATGGTGAATGGTAAGAGGAGGTGTGGATATTGGTCCTGTTAGTGGCATGTCTGCTCTTGTCTTCTAATAGTGGAAAGATGTGATCGCTATACATCTTATAAAAATGAAATTTACAGGGAGTATCGATTGACATTTGAGGTCAGTTTGGATGAAAATTCTTCATGAGTGATCATTATATCACTCTAAAGATTATTAACTGGGTCTTTTCCCCCCTTCCTCATTATCTTTAAATATCCCAAAGGCAAGTCCTAGAAAGAAAGAAAGAAGATGTATATTGTATGTGAATATCAATACAATATTCATGAGGTGGAGCTTGATGGCTCGTTTCATGCTATATTAGAGCTGGACAAGGCCAAGTTCCATTGCTCCACAGTAGAAAACCCTTTATCAGCAACTGGAGGAGGGTTCCATCACAGGCCTAGTGGGAGGGGGCTATCAGCAGTATGCAGTGCCTCCCTCTCCTGCCAGGCAGGCACTTACTTACTGGGCAGCCTGCAGGGGCCCAGCTGGCCAAGTGAAGCTAGCTAAAGCTTAATATGGAATGTCCAACAGATGGCTGTTGTCCACTGCTGCATTTCCTGAATATTCTCTGGTGACACAAGTCTAATCACAATAGCCATGACTCAACAAGACCTTAAAGCTGTGTCCCATACTAGTTATTTCACTCATATTTTTCTCATTTCTCCCAACAGTCCTCTAAAAATGTCACACAAACTCTCTGAGCCCTTGATATATTTCTGGATGCAGACTTTCTCTGATTTTAGAAGGGTCATGATGGTCTATGCTATTATTTAAAATGCAGTACTGATGCCATGGTTTCAATATACCTGGAAAGTTCTAGGGAAGAACCCTGTCATAAAATTAAATGTCTGCTGTAAAACTAAGGAAAAATGAGTTGCATTAAGTGGATAAATAAATACTAAGAAGAGTCTCATGTCATGGTTTGCTGCCAAATAAGTTATGAAAAAAAAAAAACCTTGGTTTTCAGAGCTTTATGAATTTTGGAATGAAGCATAAAAACCTATACTGTTATGCTCTTTCAAAGAATTAATACTAGCTCCCAGAGAGGCTGAATAAATTGTTCAAAGCTACTCAGCCAGAAAGTGGTAAAGCCTGGCATGAACCCAAGCCCACTTGCTCTAGACTCCGTATCTTTTCCCAGCCTCTCCTGTACCTCAGCTGAGCCTGCCCTATGAGTAGCCACTCCCCTCTCCAGCCTTCAGGGACTGTACTGAGCTAAATCTCCCTCTGCCTTCTCCCGGTCACAGGCCCAATTCCTGCATTTTCTGGGTCCTTTCTGAACATCTTTTTTTTTTTTTGAGCCAACATAGCTCTGGAATTCTCTGCTTTCAGTGGCCTGGGCATATGAGTTTGGCTCTCAGAAGCCACAAAACAGCACTAACGTAGTGACTTTGAATGGTTCCTTATTACTTCACAATGGAATTCCAATGCCCCATTTATAAGTAGGCTAAATTGCTGGTTCTATCCCAAGATTCAGGGAGATAGTGAGGGAACTGACATAATCCATGTCAATTGTTTAACTTGGCTATTCTTGTGTTTTCTGGTAGTTCACTGGAAAAGGCTTATTCCCTGAAATCACTGAAAGAACAGGGTACACATGCAAGAAATTGACTTGTCAATTTGAGGACAAGCAGGGATAAATGTTCACTCTGTTAACTTTACATGAACGTGTTAGGTGTAGCGGGGTCAAAATGAACTAATTTAAACCTGTGGCCTAGAATGTCATGATTGCCTGTGATTGTTCTCTTTTCTTTTCCCTGAATCTCCCGGTGTATCTGAACCTCGCAGATATGTTCCTTTAAAAAATACACACCATTAGGAAAGAAATTGGTAGAAAAAGCCTCCATTAAAGCAGCATTTGGTAAAAAGTGAGGGTATTGTAGTAGAGAAATTTTCAGCCTCACTGTTGAAGGCAGAAACTCCCAGATTTTTTTCTCTGACAAGCCTGGGGTCATGGTTCTTGGGCAGTAGAACTTGGGAAAAGGCAGAACATCCCCTGTCAGCTTAATTTCCTGTGTGCAAGCAGGTTCTTCTCTCTTGCTATTTGTGCTAGCTCTTCTGATAGATAGATCCAGGTGTCTGGGTTGGCTTCTGCTGATGCTCCAGCTTGATGGGGTCAATACACATGTCCTTGTTTGCTTGCTCCCCCGCAGCTACTCCATGCTCCAAGTTAGCGGGGAGCTTTCCATGGAATTAGACTCAGCTACATACAAAGAAAGTGCATAGTCTTGAGCTGAGAAAGAGGAAGTGAATCAAAAGACATAATTCTTGCAAGATCCCTGGTAAGAAATGAGCTAATCAAGGCCAGGCTTGGGAGCAGGATGTCCCCAGTGACTGCTAGAATCAGGGCAGGATATGACTGCATCTCTTACTGACCATAGTGACTTGCTCTGTGCTTCCCAGTGAGTTTGACATTTCAGATTCATTTGATAAGAATTACTTAGGAGTTGCTTTCTGCAGTGGCTGTGAACCTGAAATAATAACAGAATGTATGTCATCAAATTGTTTCTATTCCTAGTTTTTAAATTTTTTTTCTAAGTACTTCCGTGGAATTAAAATTACTCTTATAAAACTGGACTTCAGGAATGAGTTTTCAATAGTTACTCTTTTTCAAAAACAAAGGAATGACAAAGTTCATCATTAAATGTATTGGGTGATAGTAAAATTACAAGTATCACCATCAGTTTGCTTCCCTTTTTCTTTTCTTATGGGGAGGTGATGTTCACCCAGCCAAGCCCACCATGTTAGTAGGAATGTGTTTAATAAAAAGATCTGTGGGAAAGTATGCTTTTCACTATAATTGTCATTGTTACTGTTTTAATGAACCTTTTATCTCTTTTTCATCTTAAGCTTGGCTTCCCTGGTTCTATCCCAAGATTCAGGGAGATGGTGGGGGAACTGACGTAGTCCATGTCAACTGTCTAACGTGGCTCTTCTCGTGTTTTCTGCACTCTTGCATTTTATCATCTTCCAGTGACATTCATAGGGTCAGCAGTTCATCAAATAACCTGTCTTACCTTGAAGCAATTGTATTTGACATTTTCTCAGATTAGTTCCACCAGGAAGGGTTATTTCTCATTCCTGAGCTAGGTTTGCGACGCAAGATTCCCATCATTCCATCCTGGGGCCTTCAAAGGAGGAGAAGAAAGAATAAAAATGATCAGCTCCTAGTGTGGGTCACAGCCTCTGTGTGCTCTTGAGCTGACATTCAGGATGTTCCCTTTCACTGAGAGGAAAGGAAATTGCAACTGCCAAGACTGAGCTCCTTACTTCTGTAGAATTGTGAGTTGCTTTAGATGTTTGCAACCTAGTCCTAGCGCAGTGTGAAGAAAGAAGGTCATTGAAGGAGGCCTGGGCCAGGCATGTCATCTGGTGGGTGTTTTTGTTCTGTTTGGTGTGGCTTTTAAATATGAGTGGGTGGTGGCTTTTTCTTTTCTTTTGAGAAATGTAGAAACAAAGGATCTTTGAAGACCTCAGACTCCATGGAGATGGAATCTTTCACAATCACCGAATACTCTAAACTTTTGATTTCCACAAAATACCTCTAAACTTCTGGAATTCACATTTGTTACTTTTTTTGAAGTTAGACCTGTTCCTACAGAAGGAGGATTTGAGCTGTCAGGACTGACAACAGCTCTGTTCGGAATATACACAGCCCTCTCCCAGGTTCCCTTGGGTGGGAGGAATTGCAGATTCTTTTCTCTCCCTCCTGTCAGCACAGCCCACTTCAAGTGCCCCAGGGAAATCCTTTCTTGCTTGGAAAATCCCTAAGTGTGGCCAAGGCACGGCTTGCTTTCTCTGGACTAGAAAATGCTTTATCTCTTTCTCATAAATAAACAGGAAACACAAATTCATGTTTCCCACTTTTCTTTTCCACTCATGGAGAACAGTGCTGGCTAATTTGTAATGAAATCCTGCCTGGTTTTGGTAATGGATTTGTAATGAAATTCTCTCCCTGTTCCTTAGACTGCCTCACAGTGAGACAGCCCCCGAGCCTACCCTCTTAAATGCCAACAATATAACTGCTTTTTCCTCTTAATATATTTTGAGTATTTTTCTATGACTTTTAACTAGTCTGAAACATGATTTGCAATGGCTAAAAACTAGTCATACCTAATGTAACCATTCTCCTGTAGGCAGATACTTTGGTTCAATTATCTTTTTAATTACTAAGGTTGAAGTTCTTGTACATAAGCTTTCTGCTCATTCTTAATTGTCAGCCAAACTAGCTAGTGCCAGAAAGTTCCTTGGAAGCTGGTTAGCCAGTATTATACATCAGAGAAGCATATTTCCTAAACTGCCTTCCTTGAAAGTTTAATAGGCATTCCATGAAGTGAGTTTCTCTGGTTAAATAAATTTGAGAAATGCTGCATTTTTGTTCTTGCATTAGCAATTCATGGTTATGTTAGGACCAGACCCAGAAGTCTTCCCGTAGGACCTTCGTCTCTGTCTCTCTGCCTTTCTCCCCCTCGCCTTCCTCTCCCCTTTCTCCTTATTTAAATCCAAGTTTATTTTTACAATGCTTTTTGGGGGGGTTGTTTTGCTTGTTTACAGCATTGAGGGTACCAGCTCACATAGCCAAGGTAATAGGACACATGTTTAGAAACAGCTTTGAAATCAATCCAGCCGAGCCAAGTTGCTTATCCTCAAACACCTGCAAAACTCTAAGTCTGATATCACTGTAGATGGAGTAGTTTAAACAAAAATCACGTTTATGAAATACACTCAAAAATGTTTCCTATTCTGCACTCAGAATTTCAGTCTGATTTTGTTCTGTTGTTTCCCTATGGCGGATGTAGAGGTCACCTTGCACCTGTCCCCTGCTCTGTTACCATTGGGTCCCCTCTTCAGGCTAAAGCAACCCAGGGCTGCCCTTGGCTCTGCATGGCACAGTCTGTTCTTGTTGTTTCTCAGGACAGTGACTGGGGTCCTTCAGGAGAACTCTTCTGTGGAATGTTAAGTCCAGGTGAGAAACTGGACAGTTAATCGCTGAATTGGAGGCTACTTGGAGGTATTTCAGCTATTGAATCACTCAGCAGGTGGATAAACCTCGGCCAGGGCCAGGTTGGATGGGGTAAGCTGGGAGGGAGGCACCTCTGGAGAAAGAGGGGCGGTGAGATTCACTGTGGGATAACTCACTGTTTGGAGCATAACTCACTGTTTGGCCAGAGAACTTCAGTGGGCCTCATGGTGCCACCGGTAAGGATGTGACTGACCTCGCAGGCCTGCGGCACAGACCATTCACTTCACATTCCTGTGATGATCTCTGAGGTCCAACAGTGGAGGTGTCTGCAGGGTCCACTGCTGGGGGAAGAGCAGCAGAAGTTTCTCACCATCCTCGTTGAGACAGTGGGGGATTACGGGGCCCAGCAGAAAAGTCTGGCCAAGCCAGCTTCCCCTGACACTGACCAGACGCCTGCTGATGAAGCACAGCACCTCCTTTGTCTGGGGACCTGTGACAGCCCCACCTGCCTGAGGCCATGACATGATCTTGGTTGGTTATCTGAACAAAGCCTCTTCTCTCAGGTTGTTGTCAGCCACCTTTCCTCTGGGGGGCAGCTGCTCCAGCCTACTAAGCCAGCCTTCCTTCCTGTGACCTCTGGTGGCTATCACTGGTAACACTGGCTCCAGGGATGGGCTTTGAGTTTCTGGAATGATAGGAAATAAATAAGCAGGAAGTGTCTTTACTGTCTCGAGGCTGACCACGTCTCTGTAGCCACCTTTCACCTCCTCCACAGCTTCCTTGCAGCCTTCATCTCCTCCTAGAGATCAGCTACCAACCACCAGACTATAATAGTGACTATCAACTGTCACTTGTGCAGGAGTTAGCCTCTGGGCCTCCATGGTCTAAGCCATTTCCAGGTGTCAGGACATCCACATTGTAAGACACAAGGATTCAGTGATATGAAGGCCATCTGTGAAATGCCATTGTCATTGCCACAGAGCCATGAGTGTGATTCTGTGGCCGTGGAATGTTTCATCTCGTGTGTTCCAGGGAAGGTATTTGAACTCTTTCTTCTGATTCCTTGTGGGAGGTTCTGTCCCAATCCATAAGCATTTGCTAAGCGGCTAGTACATGTGTTTCCTCGTGGACTTAACTGGTTTTATCAGCTCGTGTCAACTGCCATGTGCCATGTACCACAGCTCCTGCCATGTGCCATGTACCACAGTGACCAGGACCAGCTAGGCCCTCCTCTAAGGGGGGTCTTCATTCAAATGCTTGGGGGGTTCACTGATAGTTGAAGCGGTTCATATCCTCAGGTCATTTTTGCAGTTTGTAACAGATGCTTCAGTAATCAAGTCAGCTTGTGAAAAGGCTGTCACAGGAGGTAAACCAAGTTCTACAAGGCTGGGGGGCCCTGCTGCCTGGTGTGCGAGAGGCAGCAGCTAGAGGCAGTGGATTTCCACTGTGCCTTCTAGACGTTTAGTGCCGGATGAGTGGCCATTGGGAGATTACCTGGACACTTGAGGTCAACAACTGGAGATGACAACAAAGCAACTTGGTATCTATTTCTGGTCCTGGAAGAGCTGCAGGATACTCATGAAACTGTGTGTCCTCACCCTTGGAGTCACATTATCCTTTGAGATAATGGTTAAATGGTAGCTGGACTCATTGGATGCTTTCTGTTCTAAATACTAATTTTATAAATGTTAACTAAGTCTTTCTAACAACTAAGGGCGGGTACTTCTGTCATCATATCCGCTTTACAGATGAGGAAACTGAGGTATAAAAACAGTGGGTTGCCAGCCCAGAATTACTTGGCACCTAAGTAGTGGATTCAGACTCCAGCACGAGGGCTCCAAAACCTGTGTGCTCACCTCTGTGCTGGACCACTTCTCAAGCCATCAATTTAAAAGTCAGTTGTAATTTTTAGAGGTGTATGCTAAGTGTACAGGGGTAAAATGACCCCAGGTCTGGGATTTCTTTAAAAAATGCAACAAGTGGAAGGAAGGACCACAGGTGGTAAAATCTTGATAAATATTTATTGTAGGTTATTTAAAAATGCCTATGGAGTCATTATTAGCAGTTCCTAACTTCTATAATAAAAAATAGAAACGATTTCTTGTGAATTTGGAGATTTTGAAATATTTGTTATTGTTGGTATCAAGAGTTTTAAAATTATCTGGATCATTGCATATGCTTTTTACTAAGTTGATCGGTGCAATTGTGGCTGTGAAGTGGAATCCCTCTTTTGTATGTTAAAAACTACTTTCCTCCAGGTGCCATGGAGCACACCCGTAACCCAGTGGCTTGGGAGGCTGAGGCAGGAGGACCTCAAGTTCAAAACCAGCCTCAGCAGCTTGACAAGGCCCTAAGCAACTTAGTGAATTGACCATGGCACACACCTGTAATCCCAGTGGCTCGGAAGGCTGAGGCAGGAGGATCGTGAGTTCAAAGTCAGCCCCAGCATAAAAGTGAGGCGCTAAGCAACTCAGTGAGACCCTGTCTCTAAATAAAATATAAAATAGGGCTGAGGATGTGGTTCAGTGGTCAAGTGCCCCTGAGTTCAATCTTTGGTACCTCTCCCTAACTCACCCCCCAAAAAAGAGAGAGACGGGGGATGGAGATATGACTCAGTGGTGAAGTGCCCCCTGGGTTCAATCCCTAGTGCCCCAAACAAACAAAACTACTTTCCACCTAGTCAACAAATGTGATGGCCTTGTGCCTTATTTTTTTATATTGATAAGGGTTCCCCTGCTTGCCAAATGTGTTCAGTGGAATAGTATAACATTTGAGTTGGAAGACCTCACAAAGACAGCTCCTTCCCAGACTCATTTGGCAGCTGTGGAAGTGGAAGCTCAGAATTTAAGTGATTGGCTGAAGATTAAAGTGGAACATTAAAAGCATGATCTATTGCCAATCACGTAACCAGTTAATGAGGGCGCAGGAATTAAAATCTGGAGCTTCCAAGCTCTAGGCCTTTCCAGGTCCATCAGAAGGAGCCTGTGCTGGTAAGGGGCCACAACCATCCGCATGGAGACTCAGACTCAGCCTACACTTGGGACTCCTGCTATGTCAGGCAGGTGCCAAGTAAGGAGTCTGGGATGTGAGATGAAGGCAGGGAGTTTCCCCAAGCTTGGGACCAGAAGGGGTCACGTGGGACTTCAACTTCCCCTGGCTCTATTTAGAGGACAAAATGTGGCTTCTTAAATGTGGCTTCTTCTCGCACCCTTTAAGAGCCTCACGTGGATCAGCTGGTGCCCCCAGTGCCACCTACTTTGGGGCTTGAAAGGACCCATTTATTCTGTTTTCTCCACATTCCTTCTTGCAGAGCCCAGCTGTGTCACCCTCAAAGGGCCTGTGTAAAAAAACCATTGCCATTGCACCTTCTCAGAGGTGCACCTGGGTCTCAGTGGCACTAAAGTCTACTCTTTGATGGGCCAGAAGCCAGGGCCCCAGGCTTTTCCCAAGAGAAGAATGAATGCAAATGGTCTTAGCAAAAGTGTCCAGAGTCTCCACACCACTGGCCTCATTTCCTTATCTGAGAACTCCTGGAGAGCATCTCAGATCTAAAATCTCACCACTCTACGTCTGGTGGATACCCCGTGCCCCTCACGTCCCACCACCATACACACTGCCTTCGCTGGCATTCGTCCCTTAAGGTTTGGAGGATCTCAAACTCAAATGCTTTCGGGACCCCAGCAGGTAAGATGAATGAATTAAGCTGACCCATGTAAGTCTGGAGTGACCTGGGAGGAATGGCCACAGTCTCGTTCAAAGGGTCTGCCACACTGTGATGCCCATGTAGAAAACCCCAGGCAGAATAGCCGGCACTTGGCCACCTCTGACATAGAGGACACCAGGAAGGCCAGGTTCCACCCCTGGTCACCCCTGTGACCTCTGCACAGCCTTAATACTGCAGAACCTCAGATTTTCTCTGAGGGCCTCAAAGGCTTCAAGGTGCCACCTCCTCCAAGTCTCATCCTCTGACCTGTAATAGAATACACGTCTCCATAGCAACCAGGGCCAGGATGGTCTGACTAACATATTTGCAAAATGCCCACCAGGCCCGTGTGATCTAACTAACCTTTTAAAACTAGTGTCCTTGAGGTCTCTGATGGATGGGTGTGCACATTCTTTGCAGTGTTTTGTCCCCTGTAACTAAATGGCCCACACTTAACCTTCATTCTGGGGGCGCCCTCGATGTCAGAATTGCCTTTTCTTTTTGCCGGTTTTCTCTTCTTTCTGAAAGCAGCCATGAGCAGATGAGCTTAGAAAGGGTGTTCTCTTCGTATTGTTTCAGGGAAAATAGAGAAAGTCAAACCTCCTCCATCCCCCACAACCGAAGGCCCCAGCTTGCAGCCTGACTTAGCCCCCGAAGAGGCTGCCGGAACCCAGCGGCCCAAGAACCTGATGCAGACCCTCATGGAAGACTATGAGACACACAAATCTAAAAGGCGCGAGAGAATGGATGATAGTAGTGTAAGTTTTTCCTCCTTTCCTTTCACTTTCCGAGGGCGGCCGTCTGTGTGGTATGTGGTGTACCAGTTCAGGTGTGGATGTGTATACAGTTGTCTCTGAATAGCATCGCGGTTCCAAAACCAATTTTCAAATGTGTGGTTTAACATGAGTGGATTGGGTTTGGGTTTCTGCCTTGATTCCCAAACAGTGGCCTTTTCTGGCCAAGGATAGCTTGAGCCCACTGGCAAGGGTGGTGCACAAGATGTTTGGTGTGTGGAAAGACAACACTCATGGGTGATGCTGCAGGCAGGGAGCAGGAGTGAGCGCCAGGGAGCCGCCTGACCTACTTTGTGCACATTCTGTGTTTTTAGAGAACTATGAAATGCTGCTTCTTCAAAATCTACATTGCGAGCAATCACTATAAATATTCCACAGTGCTCAAAAAGACAAGGGTGAGCTGGGAACGATGACACACTCCTGTCATCCCAGTAAATTTGGAGGCTGAGGCAGGATGATTGTCCCAGCAACTCAGCAAGGCCCTAAGCAACTTAGTGAAACACCATCTCAAAATAAAAAGGACAGCAGTCGTTGCTCAGTGGTAAAGCACAAAGCACCCCTTAGTTCAATAACCCGGTTGCCCCCCATACCCCACCCTCCAAAAAAAAAAAAAGGGAAGATATGTGTTTTGGGTTGTTTCCAAGCCTCTTATGCAGTTTGGCAAGAAAGAGCCATTTTAAATGACAGTTGAAAACCACACGACTACCCTGTCCCTGACCCCAGAACTTTGCATGTGGCTTTCACGTGAACTATGAAGGAAGTCATCCACTCTGGTTTCTTTGTCCTGCAAGAGACTTCAGAGTTGTTCCATACGGTCCCAAGGAGCCTGGGATCAGCCTCAAGGTTTCACGCCATCCCCGGGGAGTCTCGGGCATCATAATGATGAATAGCACCCCTTTCCCTTTAAAAGGTATCCTGCTTTAGATAATGAACTACCCGGTCACCTTAAACTTGAGTGCCCTGGGGTTCACAGTGGGAAAGTCCGCACCAATTTACACTTTTCATAACTCTGGCAGGCTCATCCCAGGTTAAAGGACTTCTGGGACGGAAGCCAGGACTGAAAGTTGCTTTCAAAATATGTGGTGAGAAAGAAAGGAAGAAAACGCACACAGGGGGAGCCTATGGTCTGTTCTCTGAATTTCACAGTGGCTTGGGGCCTGGCCTGCGGTGTCTGCTGAGGACATTCCTATTGGGCTTCACTGTGGTGGAGGCAGCAGCTCCTTCCTGAGCCTGTGGGACATTTCCTGCCCACTAAGTCTCTTTAGCCAGCCCTTTTTTGCAGCCCCAGTTTTGGTACAGAGTTCACATTTAGGTATTTTTGGTGGTCTGTGGCTGCTTTGAAAGGTGGGGCAGAAAAGTGTATCCAGAACATACATCAGCAACTTTGGTGGAGGTCAGCCAAGTGGGTCCCTCATGTTACCATGTGGACGGGAAAGAACAAATCGACCCTTTTAGTAGCGACCTGTACGTGCTTATTGTGTTGGAGTATAGATATTAGAAAAGAAACACTGTACACAGAAGGAAAGAGCCAATTCTTAGTCATCTGCTAGGCAGAGGGCTGAAGTCTCCTTCGTACCTGCTCTGATACTCAGGCAGCCACCTCATGAATGCCAGCCAGGTTGGATTTCCTTTTGGCATTAATGAAGCCAAAAGTAAAGTATGGAGTCAGCATTTTAATATTCTAATTGCCCTTCCCTTACACAGCGAAGAGGCAGCTTCCTATCTCTATTTTGCCCAAGTAAATCAACATTTCAGATAAGGAAGAAATCTACGAACAAATCAAGCTGTTGCTATTTCCAGGTCCTGGACGCAAGGCCCAGTGTTTTGAAGTAGAACTGACATTACAATCAAACCAAGTGTGTTTTTGAAAATTCTAAGAATAGGACAAAACTTATTCAACCTGGTGTCTCCTCTTTTCAGAGATCCAATCTCAAAAAAAAATATACTCAGATTGCTTCTAAAGCAATTACATGATTTTCAGCCAGACTAAATTTCTGAGCCACCTCTTAGCATGTCTATTAGCCCTTCCAGTTTAGGGGATCTTTTCTGTTGTATCTATATGAGTCACTGGAAAATGCATTGAAGTTTTCCCCCTAGCTGGTCTGTGGCCCCCTTTCCGTTTTTCTTTAGTTGTCTCTTATATGAGAAGGACCATAACAGAGAGCAGGTGGGTTGCTTGGTAGCCTGGCTTCCTATCCTAGAAGCTAAGGGCAGTTCTTCTAAAAGTAAAATAATTCTGTTCTCCTGCTCAGTGCACATACACTGTTAGCAGGGCAAAATGGCATTGTAGATTGTGTACCCTCAAGTGGCTCACGCTGATGTCCCCAGTGTCACCCAGTGCCATACAGCATCTGCCCTGGCATCTCACCAGCCAACATTTCCTTCCTACAAGCCCCCTGGCAGCATTTCTGCCTGCCCTTTTGGAAATTTGAAACCACGTTTTAAGGATCCTGTGGGTTCTCCCCCAGGATCAAAACCTGAGCCTAGAAAGTAGCAAGTCATTTATAAATTGAATAAAAAGAATCCTTACTTGGTCTGCATTCTCAAGGAAAATGCAGACCTAAAAGCAAAAATGACATATAACTGGGACGTGTCTGTGGTGAGATTAACTCCAGACACATTGATAGCAAAGAGCATGAAGAAAGAGAAGGAGCCCGCATGAACCAAGCCTGCAGTTTCCCTGAGAGAATTCTGCCATCAGAACTGAGAAAAACTGTTGCCATTTAAATCAGGTCCAGGGTCCCTCTAATCACATCAGAGCAGTGGCAGGATGTGGAGCTGTCCACAGCGCGGGGGCCCTGCTGTCTCCAGTTTTCCCACTTAATGAAAAAAAAAATACAAGACAGGCCAGGGGGTCCCTGGCTCAGGGAACCTGCTCATTTTGCAGTTGGTGAGCAAAAACGGTCAGCGACATATGGAACATTGCCCAAAAAAGTTATCCCCAGATGGCTGTACTTACTACTAGAACCTGAGCAAGGCACTCCCTTTGTGGTCAAAGTCCTCACCCACCTGGACGTGCTTCCTTGTTCTGTATGCACATCAGTGGGTGTCTCCATGCTCCATGTTTCTGCCCACTCATTAGTAGAGTCCTTGGCTAATTTTTTGAGGAAGGAGGGTTGTATGGCCACCCCTAAACCCAGGGCAGCGCACCAGCCTACACAGATCCTTGCATGTATTAGAAAAAGACCCTGTTTCCTCAGGGAGGCTGCAGCTCTGCCCCAACCTCACTGTTCATCCTTTTAATCATTCACTCCTTTAACCTGGTAATTTTGCAGTGGGCCCAGATGTAGCCACCTGAATTTAATTGCGGGTTCCTCTTCTCCGGAATTGTTATCTTACTGGAAATGCCCTTTTTCTGAGTCTGATGCCATCTCTGGTCAGTCCTGCAACTCATAATGGACTGATGAGTCATTGTTTCCTAAAGAGCTTCTTGGTGCCTTGCAAAGGAGCTGTCTTGAGGTGGGGATGGAGGAGACCCTGCCCACTGTAGATCTGGAGGACTGTAGGGCTGGCAGGCACAAATCAGGAGCTATTTGGATTGCTTTCCTTCAGGCCTCAAGAAGCCCTTTAGGGAATGGATTCACGAGGCCATTTAGTTAAATGACTGCATTTAGTTAAACAGTATGCTTTTGTTCCCACACCATGACCTGAGCCTAGGAAGGTGAGGGTTCATTGGTTCTCTTGAACATGTTGGTAGATTCCTCCTCCTTTTCCAGTTAAAGGGAGGTGGCCTTAGTCAGCTCAGGGGCATGAGGAATATTGAGCCTTCTGTGTGCTCAGTCCCATCTTCACTTCTAACACAGGATTTACTCAGCAGGGTTTTCCGTCTCCCTCCCTCCCTCCCTTTTCTCCTGGCCTTCCTCCCCTCTCTCTGGCTTTTTTTTTTTTTTTGGTGATGCTGGGGATTGAGCCCAGGTCCCTGTGCATGCAAGGCAAGCACTCCATCAACTGAGTTAGATCCCCAGCCCCCGACACTGTTACTATTGAAAGTTCTTGCAACCACCCTTGCCTGTCTCTGAATAAGAGAACTCATCAGTTCCCTGGACTGTGTCAAAACTGGGGTCTGGAACTTCCTGATTCTCTAGAAGAATTCCCATCTCAACTTTCCCTCTAAATGAAGTCATGCATTGAGATGCCGCTGTACTCTCACTGAGTGGGTGAAGGAAGCCCATCTGCCCCAGCGCCCCTCCCTTCCCCAGGCCCTAGAGGAAGCCCAGCCACAACCAAGGATGCTTCACGTTGTCCATCTCGTTCTAGGGCTGTTATGCCACAGGGAAGGTGCAAAGGAGAGGAGAGCTCCGAGCTCCTCATCTCCCAGCCCTTAGTCTGACCACTTCAGAACTGTAATTTTTTAGTGTTCCATGTAAGAAATTGCTGATGCCCACAGATTTGTAAGCCCATAGTCTCAGGGGAACTAAGTCTATGACTAACAGTACCCCAAACCAGTCAACTCCTCAGATGCCCTATGCAGTGTAAATGCAAGCTCATTACCACAATTCTGGAAGGGGCTGTTCCACATTGGTTCTTTTGTCTCCTTTCCCATAGTTAGATCTACTCGACCCCCAACCCCGTGGATTTTTACAGAGGACTTTTAGTCTTCTAGAAGAACTAAGATTATTTTAGTATTGTAGTGCTCATATTAATTCTAAGTAACCATCCTAACTGGTGATCACAGGACCACCCCACTCCAGGGTACTGATGAGGGTGGCTGTGTATATGGTCACCTAATCTTTAGAGATTAGGGTCTTCTTTGAGTGAACCTCAAGGTTCAGAGAAGCCTACAGGAAGAGTTTTTGAAAAGCTGGCTCCAGAGTCTGGCAAATCCAAAATGGAAGGAATCTCGTTAATTCAAAGTGCAGAAAATTTGAAAGCAACATCTTGAATTAACAAAGTGCAGCTTATCTGATATTTTTATTAAAGGATAATAGGGTATCTACTTGCTCCAAGAGATACAGACTTTGAAATAAACAAATATCAGATGAAGCAAGTCTTGGCGTGGGTGTGTGGTGGCCTCCTGGAGTGACTGCCCCTCCTGCCCTCCCCTGGCGTGGTACGAGTTCCAGCGGTGGGGTGCTCTGTGAGTGTCTGCTTTGTACTAACCCTGGTCTTTTCCCTTCCTGCCAGTACACCTCTAAGTTACTGTCTTGCAAGGTGACCTCTGAGGTACTTTTCAACTTGTCTGTCTTGGTGTCAGTGCATGCTCGATGCAGGTGCATGCTGTTGTGGTTTGCCGTTTCCTGATGTGTTACATGAGAATGGCAAGAAAAACAGCTTGTCTCCACGTGGATTTCCTCCTGCCTTTTCTGAATTGGGGGACTGCCTCACGGTGCTGGAGTCCATGCAACGATGATTCCCTGTGCTGTGCTGTGCGGTGAGGTTGGAGAAGACCTTGCCCACCCGTGGATCTGGAAGACGTTTGAACTAGAGGGCACAAATGATGGGCTGTTTGGCTTCTTTTAGTTTCCTTAGGCATGAGCAGCAAATCTAATCTGGTCTGGTTAGAAAATAGTACAACTCATGCAGATTGAGCTGTTGATTCTAACCGGTCCCTCTTACCTTAACACAAATCCAGAGAGCTCCCCCATTTCATGGATTTAGGATGAGTTATTCCAAATATGAACCAACCCCATGACCCCATCCTTCTGATCTTTCAATTTATACTTTTGTTTTGGAAGCTTCTTCCCAAAGGTCTCTTTCTTTCCTCTCCAACTTACACAGATTTTATAAAGATGTGTGCTATGAGAAAGCACAATGTTTTCCTATTTTTTTTTAATTTATGTTTTACCATATTTTTCTTTGTTGCTATGAGGAAGGACAGTATTTTCATATTTTTATTTCTGTACTAATTTTTATTTTAAAGAGAGTCTTTCATATAGTCATCATTTAGTCACCTGGTTTACGATTTATTAAGGATCTACCATGTGCCAGGCACTGTTCTGTGTTCCTGATGTCGTGGAGCCGGCATGCAAAGTCCCCAATTATAAAATGCAATCTGATAATAAGACCTACTCCTCCAGCTTTGCCCATTCTTATTATTTCATAGCACTTGCTAAATATTTTTAAAAGAAGTTAATGTTGCAAATACAACTCGAGCCCTCTTGTTTCTTCTCCCAGTTCTTATTGCTCAGTCTCTTTGTCACACCTTTTCTCTCCTGAGAGGTAACTGTTCTTGGCATTGGTATTCATTTTCATGCATGCTTTTATACTACACATATATGTACCCAAAACAATATCCTATTTTTTTTGCATGTTTTTGAACTTTCTATAAGTGGTAAGTCATATGGTGGTAGCCTCTGCTGCTGACTATTCAGTCTGCATTGGTTTTAGATATGCTCATGTTAATACCTGTGGCTCTAGAGCATTCAGTATATCTGCTGTATAGTATTCCATTCAATGAATATATCACTATTTATTCACTCCTATGGATGGAAATGCAGGTTGTTTCCAGTTTCTATTTTTGTTTGTCATTATAAACAATGCTTCACTGAATGCTATTGCACATTTCTCCATGCACCTAGGAAAACAATTTTCCTAGTAAGAGAACTGGGTGTAGGGCTACTATGTACTTACATTCCCTAAATATTGCAAATTATTCTTCAAATCAGTTGTGCCAAATCCATGTATCTATGTACACCTAAACAATGTTCTAAACAATCAAGCATGTTTAGGTGTACATGCATGCATGCATGTATGTGTATATATCTCTATGTATCTCACTGTTTAGCAAAATAATTATATTTAACTATAGATTTGAGCTGTCAATTATTTGCAATTTTTGTTCATAACACAAAGTGAATGTTGAGAATACCATTCTGTGTTCCTTCCTCATAGTCCAAGTGTGGTTCTCATCTAGGGAATGACAACTTAGAATTAGACACTAATCTCATCTCCTATTTCAGTGAGTATAGTTTAGAACAGTGACAATCCAGTCAAATGTATGTGAGGAAGATAGAATTGGACACAGTGTAACTTTTACTGAAGGGAAAATAAGAGGAAAAAATATCAATATTTAAGAGGGGTAACTCATTAACATATCTTTTACTTCACATCCCCCCAAACTGCTGTATAGTATTGTCCTATGCTGATTGCCATAGAAGTTAAGCTGTGCACTACACATTACAAAGACAAAAACAATGTTAGAGGATTGCTCGGAGAGAATTGATCTCCCCCGACATCATCATCCTGAATTTGAATTAATTCGTGAGAAAACAAAAACAAATCAGGTCTCGGTATTATTATTATTATTATTATTATTATTATTATTATTATTATTTTAGTTGTAGGTGGACACAATACCTATATTTTATTTATTTTTATGTGGTGCTAAGGATCGAACCCAGTGCCTCACACGTGTTAGGCAAGCATTCTACCACTGAGCCACAACCCCGCCCCTGAGTATTATTTCATATTAATTATTTTTTAGTTTTTATGTTTTCCTCTCTTTATTTCTGTGGAGAGTGTGTGTTGCTCTTTTCCGGTGCTTCTCCCTCCAGGCTCTCACGGCCACGTAGCCTGATGGCTCTGAGCATCAACTCTGCACCTAGAGTTTGCTGGGTTCAAATCTTGGCTTTTCTTCCTACTGACTGGGCAACAATGGGCAAATTACTCGACCTCCCTGTGCTTCAGTCTCCATCATGTAAGATGGGAGTCATGATGGCCTGAATCTCACAGAATGTCCTGAGGATTAAAACAGTAACTGGTTTGTAGTACTTATGATGTGTGTGCTACGATTATAGCCCTAGAGGCATGTGCTTTTAGCCCAGAAAAGAAAAGGATAGATTATAAAAGTAAATATGCAATAATTAAAATAATAACACTAAATTTGCTAGAGATTTACATATATATGTGCACACACACACACACACACACAGATCTGGGTTTTAGTTAAGGAGCAAGTGCTCATCCCCAAGAACTTGACTTTTGAATCTTAAAAGGCCAATTGTAGGATGGCTTTACTCCAACATAGTCCTGGATCACAGGGCCTATGAACCCAACGATGGTTTTATGCTAAGGTCTCAGTTATTTCAATGGTGATTCATTTAGGTGATTCATTTATTGTCTTGTCTGTGCTATTACCAAGGAATTTAGATTTTATCAGAAAATCAGATCATGTTAAGTGGTCATATAAATTAAGAGAAATGAATTAAGAAAGGAGAACTCATCTGATGTAAGTTGACCAGTAGGTGTTCAAACCCAAACTCTGTTAAATGTTCCCCTAATTAGGAGTACTGACGTCTGCCCATCACATTTTTTTGTGACTAAGCTCCATGAGGAAAGGGACTGTTCTGTCCCCAACATGCCAACACTCTGCCTAACCACAGGTAGGACCCCAGTAAATGCTTGTAAGGTGAATGGGCGGACAGATTATAGCATGAGTTCCTGAAGAACATGGCAAGCTAAATCTGCTCAAGTTGATTATTAAATAGGGTTTAAATGACAAGGAACATTTGAAAAGGATGGGGACTCTTATATTCAAAACCTTGGATTTATTTCCAGTTTTTTTAATAAACCTTTCAACGTCAGCTTGTATTGCAGTCCAAAAGGCAGTTGATCATTTTACACAAGACAGAGTCCCTTATATAGATGCTTTGTGCTTATATTCCACTTCATATAGTGCAAATCCTTCCACATGATGATAGAAATAATTTTTGAGACCTTATTATTACGTTTTAAACATTATTATTACTCATTAAATTATTATTCACGTGGAACCATGCTAAAATGCCTTACATACATTGCCTCATTTATTCCTCAGGTCAACTGTGGGTTTTATGATCCTATTTTACATGGGGACACTGAGGTGCAGGGGTGACTTTTCCAAGGTCACACAGTCACTAGAATTTAAACCGAGACCTGCCTGGACTCCAGAGTTCACACTGCCTCCTGAGAAAGTCTGCCAAGTAGGGCAGATGTAGATCGCCAATGGACAGAACTGAAAACAGGGCCCAGGCCTTGCAGGCCCAGTCCAGTTCTGGTTCAGTTCCATGTTATCCCACATTGGCCAGAGAAATGCTCTAGACTGTACCAGTTCTAGAACTATTATTTCTCTTAATTTGTTTTTCTTAGATAATAAGGGAACCTCGGTGTGCTTATCAACAAGACACTTGATGACATGGCTTAGGTGCCTCACAATGCATCATTCATTCAGCAGACATGACTGAGTACATCCCAGCTCTCCCTGCTGGGGGCGAGTAGGGAGGGCTTTGCAGAGGAAAGCACATCAAAGCTCCATTCATTGGACAAAAATGCAGAAAAGCAGGTTGAGATGGACCCCCAGACCTTTAGTCTCCTCAGAATCTGCTTATGCCTATTTTAGCAGCCCTGCCTGTAACCTGCATCTCCTGCTTCTCTGGAGTTGCCAACATCTGTGTCCCCTGCCTAAATGATTATTTTTAGAATAATCAAAGCCTTCATTGCAGTTTGGAAAACCAACCAGTACTGGCTCTAATGAACTTTTCTTTAAAATCAGAAACTCTGCACCCTAAACTAATGCCAGAGTAATTGGTTGGCATGATTGGTCTTGCTTTTACTGCAAGACCTAGGACCTTTTCTCGTATGTTGGCCACCTAAATGCCATTCATCTGCACCTCATCTTAATAAAATTACAGCTGGAACATTTTGGCTAAAGTCTTCCACTCAGGAGTTTACAGATTGTGCTAGTGAACAGGAGGGAAGGAGGACCCATTTCAGTGGTGGCAAGCCCACTTGTCTTTGATGTTGTCACCTTTGATTTTATTAGTACACGTGGTCCGGAAGAAGTTTCATCAAAATGCTGAGATTGCTTTTTGTTGACCCTCAAAAGCTATATTTTTCAGTTACTGATTCTTTGTGTTTAATTATGCCAGAGTAGATTGGTGTGATACAAATATGATCATACCTTACATAGATCCACAAAGCTTGGCTTGTATCCACACTGGTCCAATAGTTAGGGATTCCTTTCTGATCTGCCTATTTATGAAGAGACTTAAGAGGATCTATCCTTGTGCCATCCAATATAATAGTTATTAGCCAAAGGGGCTATTTACAAATTTTAAGTAAGTTAAAATTAAGTTAAATAGTAAAATTAAGTTAAATATTTAGTTTCTCATGCATGTGTTTCAAGTACTTGGTAGCCATGTGGCAACAGTGGCCACCATATTGGATGGCACAGTTCCAGTCTTTCCTCCCTGACCTCTCTACCAACTGCAGTACCAGACACTCCATTACTTTTCATTCATGTTGATGCTGTTGAGGAGGAGAATAGAGGAAAGAAATGGGAAGTTGGCTCATGTACATAATTAGCATCATGAACCCTGGGTAATTTTTTTCCCTTTCTCTTCAGGTCCTTGAGGCCACACGGGTTAATCGAAGGAAGAGCGCACTGGCCTTGCGCTGGGAGGCAGGGATCTACGCCAACCAGGAGGAAGAGGACAATGAATAAACTTCCTTCGGCCCGGGAAACTTCTTTGGTGCTTGGGATACCAAGAAACCAAGAAATGATCACATCAAGCATTTTGATGGACTATTTATTAAAGTGCATACAAACTCAGCAATCCTTCTGTAGACCGGAAACTGCAACACACAACGATGAAGAA
Source organism: Marmota flaviventris (assembly GCF_047511675.1). NCBI lineage: Eukaryota > Metazoa > Chordata > Mammalia > Rodentia > Sciuridae > Marmota > Marmota flaviventris. Next base: position 81,701,896 of record NC_092510.1, read on the forward strand.
TAAAGCAAAAAGGGGGTCCACCCGTCGAATTCTGAGACCCAGGAGTCAGAAGAGAAAGGATTTCTTTGTGACTCAAAGAAGCCTCTGGATTTGGACCAGTCCACAATTGATCCAAAAAGACAAAGACATTATAAGATTTGCTGAGGGCAGACCTTTGACCAGCCTTGGTGGGTGATGAGGACAGACAGTGAGGATAAGTCCATTCGTGAGCTGTAGGGCCCAGGCTGTTGCCATCTGTGTGGCACAGGGTATTTCTCTGCTCTGGCTTCCCACCCCTTGCTCGTGGCATCCAAGGTGTTGGATTGGCGCCATTTTCTCCAGCCGCCATACAATGAATGGTGTTCCTCTCTGTGGTTGCCCCAAAGAGGCAGTTATGATAATATTTCTCTTACATTTGATTATTTTTAATTGGGAGCAATTAATGATTGCAATGCATACAATCCATATTTTTAAGACAATATATCTTCATGTTGCAGATGCAATCTCTTCTACACTAGGAGGTTGAGGAATGTGGGGTGAGAAAGCCAAACCAAATGGATTATTTTAGCTTTAGGATCTTGTCCGCTTATACTCTTGACTGATGTGTAGTTTAGAAGAACACATTTTCACAATTATGTTTCTTCACGTGAAAACTATATTTAGTGGGCAACAACTATTTTTATGATGGGATAGGGGAATATAAACATGAATAAAACCTGTACACATTGAACAGCTTGGTTCAAGATGGTAGGGGTATTTTTAGATGGCAATAATTGGGGGGGGAAAGGTCAAACTCTGCCTTAGAGAGGTAGATGGCAAGAAATAAAAGTGTTTATAACTATTTTGTATTATAAAGTGAGCCTTAGAGGTAGTAGGAAGAAGGAAGGGATGTTTGGGGTCAATAGAAAGGAAACATTAAAGTCAATGAAGGTAGGGAGAGAACGAGGGAGGAGGGAGAGGGAGGAGAAGGACGTGAAAGAGATTATTTTTTTGGCTGAGTGCTTTTCAGGATGCTAAAGAGAAAAATATAGAATAGAAATTTTAAGTACAGGCTTGGAATCAACTACAAATCCTAAAGATGGGGTGTGTGTGTGTGTGTGTGTGTGTGTACACCTTTGTGTGTTTGTGTAACGAGTGTATGTTCACGGGTGTGTGTGTGTGTGTGTTAAATTTCAATTGCTCACGACACCTGAGTGTACAGTTATTTCCTCCAAAGCTGTTAGCCAGCATCAGGAGTGAGTGAGAATTTCTTTTTTATGAAAAGGGATATAAAGGCACCGAGCTGATGCAGTATTTGTAATATTAAATTGACCTAACATGGTATTTGCATGAATCACAATTGCAGAGTTTTGAGTAGTTTTGTAATTTGACATTTAGGAACGTATCCTATTTATTCCCATGCTTTGGATTCATGCTTAGTATACACTAGAGGATGCTAGCTTTACTCTTTTCTGTCATTTAAAGCAATATGATAAGGGCATTCAGTAATTGGGTGCCCTAAATTTCTGGATGAGAAAATGTTCTATTTCTGGCCATGAGAAAAATAACTAACCAGCCTTCGTTATTTTTCCTTTGTTTTAAAACTATTTTTTTAAAGCAATAATTAAATTAGATCTCATTAAAATTCTTTTTTTTGGTTTTAATATTGTTATGTCATAAGCTCTGATATGTTATTCTCATAAGTAGCAATTCCACAAAACCCGTATGTAGTGTTACCCACATTATCTTTGCTTTTTTATCTTTGCTAGTGTTGACTTTGAGGGAAAGTTTATTCACAAATGGTGGGCATAAAGTAAAAAGATGGAACTGGCCAATAACCCCTAAAGATCCTTTCAAAGTGCCTCTGGTACCTGTCATATGCACCCACATTCTGCAGATTGTAGCCAACCTTGCATGTGGGCATTTGGCAGTTGGGATGGTTCATTCTCCTGAATGTTCAGCCAAGTGCTAGCCATTGGGGGACACTGAACAAATAAGACCCCTGATACAGGAGTTCATTTTATAGTGGCAGAGGCTGGCATGGAGCCAGGTATTCCCAGGAAGGTGACCTCCATGTTAGAGCAGAGGTCCTGCCCCATTGGAATGGGAGCGCCCAGGAAGGAGGACCACCATTTGTCTAAGGATTTCTGGGCTGAGGACCGAATGGGAGGGGCGTTCTCTAAGGAGACACATGCAGAAGAGCAGAGGAGGCATCAGCACCTGTGGCCCTAAGCACAGTGGCAGTCAGGATGGTGGCCAGTAGGCTACATTTATGGGTTGCTCAGGAAATACACTGTGCTTCATGCTTTGGGACAGACATGGAACTCTTAGAGAGCACAGACATGCTATTGACTAACTCCCCCCATTTTTTCACAAGAGGGAACCATTGTCACCACTTACCTTAAGCTTTTGTTCTGTCTGGAAGGGGATCTTGTACCCACGGGACAGCTGCAATGGAGAAGAGCTGGGGCCGGGAGGAATGTTAGGAAGCCACCCAGTTCATGGAATCACTTTCAAAGCAACCTTGATTGAACAAGAGGCATTGATTGCTCTAGAGCCAGGATCCCTTGGGCCACACTCCACGAATAGATGAGGAAATAAATGTGATTTCTGTGACTGTTTCTCCCAGTCACGGACCTGTTTTTACTGTGTCCCCTACATCTCCAACTTTTACTAGTTCCCCCAAATTGCCTTCTGGATGACTGCTATTTCCTTGCTCTACTCACTGACAATCCCATTGCATTCCTATTAAAAATGTAAATTACGGTTCACTGGGGTAGAGCCAGGTTTTGTCTGTGCTCTTGTTTTTTTTTTTTTTTTTTTTTATTCATTCAAGAAACATTCCCCCTCACTGCCACCCCATGTTTGCACCATGGACACAGCACTGTGCTCTGGGATCCCACATGAACCCCTGTAGCTTCCTGAAGATGGAACAGACCCCTGGAGAAAAGTCATTCCTGCCTAATCCACTGGGAGAAAGAGGCTCAGGAAGCTCTCGGCCTCACCCTTCAATAGCACACAAGCTTGTTAATGTCAACTAGAACAAATTTTGAGATTTTGCAAACGTTAGAGCCTTCCCAGAAGTATTCCTTGCTGCAGAGTTTGTGGATGTTCAGTTTCTTCCAGAACCGATGAACCACTGACACACCTTGGTTCTCTCATCCAGAAATTATGGAAACAGGGTCTGTCAGTGACAGAGGTTGGTTGAATTCTACTTGGATGACAATGCAATTACCCATGCATGCTGCCCACCCTAGGCGATGACATAGAAGCAGTATCTATATCAGTGTCCACACACACACACACACACTCATAACAAGAAACACTAAAGCAGTGTTGACTCTTGTCGCTGAAGACAAACATTTTTTTTTCCGAATGAAGAATGGATTTAATTAAACTATGTATTGGAAAAAAAATAGCCTAAGTATTAGAGAAGGTGACTATATCCAGTTTTAGTTACAGAATCAATTTCCTGAATTTTTAGCATTCAGTGAGCTGCCAATTTTGATTGTGTTGCTCTTTATCCAGATGACATTTTCTTTCTTTTTTTTTATGGAGGAGGGGAAAAAAGCAGCAATACTGTGTTTGAAAATTATACTCTGTATCTGGCTTTCCTGTGTATGTTAACCACTTCGATGTTATTATCCTGCTTCAGTTTTATAGTGATTGTGAGGCATTCAATGCAAGTATACAGTTATTTTCTCATTAAAAACCCGATGTGTGTTGTGTTTTTATAAAGGATGGCTACTTGTTTAACTGAGGGGAGTTGGGAAGACTAGCCTAACCTTGAGTACATGCCTGTGCCCTTGGCCCCTGCTTCTGTTGCAGCACGGATGGGACAAAGGAATGCCATTGTAGCAGACTGTCCCCAAAGCCCCTTCTCGATATACAAGATGGTCGGTGGCAACCAGATTTTGGCACTGCCCGCACCCCCCCCCCCCTTTCTCTCTCCTACTAGGAGTGAATCAGGGCGCACCCTACCACTGAGAAACACCCTCAGCTCAACCCTTATTTTTTATTTTGAGACAGGGTCTCCATAAGTTGCTGTGGCTGGCCTTGAACTTGATCCTCCTAACTGCTGGATTTATAGGCGTGGGTTATGTGCCTGGCCACTGTATCTCTTGTAAGAACCTCATGGGGTGCAGTGTTTTGGTTTCCATTTTGCATGTGAGGGAACTGAGGCTCTGGTAGGTTAGTTTGTTGATGCCATGTAGCTCGTTGACGGCAACATTTGAATTTGAACCTGGGCATCCTGACTTGAGTGTTGCTCTTAACCCCCGCACCCCAATCCCCCAGAAGCACACGATGGCACTTTCACATATGAAGCCGGAGCAGACCTGCGTGAGCTCTGGGTGGGCTGGCAACGTCTCCTCCTGCTGGCCCTCCAGGCTCAGGTTTGGTGTGAAAATTCGGAGGAGTGGAGTTTGCAGAGGAGCAGCAAAGAAGTTTCTTCCTTTGGATGAACTTTCTCTGGGCTCCTCTCTTCGGGATCATCTCTCCCTGGAGATGGTAAGAGAAGATGGCCTTGGCATTCCCACTGTTGCCAAAGAGGAATCAAATGATTGTGTGACAGAAATACAGCAATGCATTAAAATTAAAATTGTGGTGATGGTTGCGTAACTCCAAATTGACAAAATCATTGAATAGTATATTTGAAACGGGCAAACTGTATTATGCAAATGATACCACAATAAAGCTCCAGCCAAAAAAGAGTGGGGGCTTAAGGGAGGAGTAGGGAAATAAAGGAACCCAGAGTACGAGTTTGGGGAAAAGGGCCAAGGACACCACGTACCTTTAACTGGAGGAAAACATTGCCTTTCATGTCAACAGTTTATGGCCTCCAGTCCACCCACTAATAAGGAAGGAAGCACCCTGTGGGGCACCCTCTAGGAACCAGGGGCTATGGAGACAGTCCCAGATTTGGCGGCCTTAGGCAGAGCCGAGTCAGTCAAGGAACTGCCATTTGGTGGGTGGAGGCACTGGGAGGTCAGGCTGTGACAGGCCAGTTTTCTCAACTGATGGAGAAGGGATGCCGAGTCTGGGGTAGACTGGATGCAAGTCTTTTGGGATTCTTACTAAGCAGGTTCTCATCACGACCCTCCCATGTCAAGGCATCAAGACTTCCCTAGGCCAAGGGCGGGTATGCAAGCTTGTGGGGGTCTGTGATAGAGGCTCAGTGGGAAGGGTCGGGGTCTATGCCCCTTACCCCAGGTTCATCTCCATGTTTTGATGGTGGCAAGATGGCGATCATCATGGCACATGTAAGGTGATGAAGTGACCTTGGAGCACACCCCTCCCTGCACAGAACCCACCCAGAATTCATAATTGAGCTGCTGGGGACACAGAGAATATGGGGGAACTGAAAAGTAGAACTTGGAAGGTTCTAAACGTAGGAGATGATGCCAAAGGAAAGAACAGGGTCCCAGGAGATACCTGGTGATGCCACACTGGCAATTTCTAAAAGTATCCTGCCTTCTCTGTAGGGGAGGAAGAAGAATGTTTGCACAGTGCAGATTTCTTGTACCAAGAAAAAAATGATCTCAAAGCCCACTAACTGTGATAGGAGAGCTCTTCAAACTTCTGAAATTCACAGAGGATGGACTCTGAACCACTGGAATGAAATTGCAAATCTCTATTTTTTTCTACTTTCAGAACATTCTAACTCTTCAGTGTTCTCTAGCAGGTACCATCAATGTGCCTGTTGGGAGCTGTGGTCCTCAGATTTGAGTGGGGCCCATGTCAGCTGGAAGGCTCATTACACCCAGTTGGGGCCCTTCCCCTGAATCTCTGATTCAGTGGGTCTGAAGAGCAGCCCAAGAATTTTCAACAGAGTTCCCTGGAGATGCTGCTCCCACTGGCCCAGAGAACTCATTTTGGGAATCAATGGTCCAGAGTGATTCTCAAGACATGAATAAGTGTGGTCCTACCCCTTAATGTTTGAAAACTAGAGGGTGAAGTTGGAGATGTGGCTTGGTGGTACAGTTGCTTTCCTAGCATGCCCGAGGCCCTGGGTTCAATCCCTAACAACACACACACACACACACACACACACACGCCTGGGAAACAGATTCTTGCCGCAGGTGCATATGGTTCTGGGTGTTCGCGCTGTTTGTGGGAGCTTTGTGCGCTTGCCCAGCACATCAGTTCACCACTTTGTGGGTTTTGGTTAAGCACCACTTCAACTCCGATTATCTGGTGAGGCCCTCTGACAGGGGCTAGGCAGATTAACAGGAAAGAAAACAAAATTTACATCTGTTCGGAGTTTAATTTCAGGTCCCGATCAAGGGATTCATTTGACCATCAGAAATTTTGATGGTGCACAGTGATGACAAAAGTGTAAATTTGGACTTAACATAAGGAGTCGATAGCAAGTTAAGAGGCCGAGCACCGAGATCTCATGCCTCTTTGTTTAACTTTGGCTCGTGTCTTTCACAATCACCAGGTGAAGTATGTTTTCTTTCATTACCGGGTTTTGTGGTCAGCAAGAAGGCCTCAGGGCAGCTACCCCTTTTACCCTGTCCATTGTGTAAGTTAGGAACTGCCTGGCGGGCCAACTAAGCAGTGACAACAATAGCCCAAGCAAATAGTGACCTTTGTTTTTGAGAATGGTAGAACTGGAAATCATCTCTTGATTAGGCCATTAGGATCAGTGGTGCATCATCTGACCACAAATCTCCACCTGTGAGAAGGCGTCTGCCAATCTGCCATCACCTATCTCCTATATAAACCACCCCTGCAAGATGGTTCCTTAGGTAAAAGAATCCCTGACATCTTCCACTTAGCTTAACTTAATAAAATTCTTTCCTTCCCATCACTGTGCCTCTTGACTGATTGGCATTCATGGTGCAGCAAGCATACTGAGCTCGTGCAAAGAAACAGCTGGTTTGAATGGCCCAGATATTCTCAAATTTCCTCTCACTATTGGACCCATAAAATATATATATTATTCCAGACATAGAGGAATCCATGTGCTTTTACTAAAAGCCAGAGAGGTTTCAGAACCCTTTAGTGGAGGGTCACAATGTTCCAGGAACTTGCAAGGAGATATGTAGGAAGGAGCTTCTCAAGATGAAGGTGAAGGCTACAGAAGCATCTTCACCCATAGGGGAAAGTTGCCGTTCCTCAATTTTCTGTTGACTTCAAGATGCCCATCTGTGCCTGCAAGTATGAAATATGGCCACAAGGTGGCAGTGCTCCCTCAGGTAAAACAGCTTCCATGGTCATGGGCCCTCCTTGGGGGTTCAAGGACGAGTTTCACTTTCCACTAGACAGGAATCCATGGAGATGTATACAGAGTCCCTCAAACACTGCAGCAAAATTACCCTGTGTACAATCCTACCTGTTGCTTCGTGCAAAGTAACCTGTTGTCAAATGTGGCACTTCACTGACATTTCAATGGAAAGCTGACCATTGTGGCCAGATGGCAGGGGACACCTGCATGTTTCTACCAATAATAGCTCTCAGTGCTTAAGAGCACTTGGCATGGATTATTTAGTTCAACTCTTAGAACATTCCTTTGAGGTTCGGACTGTTAGTATCCTCTCCTCATTAAATGAAGAGACTCCTGCTCAGAGAATTTGAATAATTTGCTCCAGGTGACAGAGCCAGTGATGACAGGAGGATTCAAAGCCAGACACCTGAGCCCAAGCCTGTGCTCTGCCTTCCCACACTTTCCTTCTCATCTAGTCGATTCAATAGGAAACTCTCCTCCAATCCTGGGCCTGCAGTGCCTTCTCCCAGCACCCAAAGGGCAGATGGTACTATTTTTTTTTTTTTAAAGAGAGAGAGAGAGAGAGAGAGAGAGAGAGAGAGAGAGAGAGAGAGAGAGAGAGAGAGAGAAAATTTTTTAATATTTATTTTTTTTAGTTTTTGACGGACACAACATCTTTGTTTGTATGTGGTGCTGAGGATCGAACCCGGGCCGCATGCATGCCAGGCGAGCGTGCTACCGCTTGAGCTACATCCCCAGCCCCCCAGATGGTACTATTGATAGATGGAAATGGGCCATGTACATTGAATGACTGAGGCATGAGGATGCAGGTGGGAGGGCCACTGTGCCTGCAAAAATCAGCCACCATCCCCAAGAACCAATGCACTAAAATTCTGGCTCTTTCCAGTTGCTTCCCCAAGAGTATATCAGCTTGGGTCTGCCTTCTAAGGTATTGTAGATGCCTATCCAGTTATGAAAATATTCTGACCTACCACAAAAACAACCCCAACTCACCAAAATACAGTATCTGGTGTGTGTGTGTGCGCACACACACACACACACACACACACACTTGATGAAATTATCCCAGTTCTAAGTGCCCGTTTCTGTACTGAATAGAGTAAATCTAGATGGTCAGCAAAGAGGGACAATAAATAATTCAGTGCCTGGAAAAAGCAGAAGTTTCTCTCTCCCGTTACAGTCCAAGGGTAGCACTTGAGGTCTGGGTTTTAAGCACTCATTTAGAGACTTCAGCTCTCTATCTTGTTACTGCCACCCCCAAGATCTTGTTGTCATGGGCATGGCTCAATTTCCTATACCTTAGGAATTTATAAGGTCTAGTAAGCCGTGTTACAAAAAACATAAGTGACTCCATTCCCTGGGGCCCCAATGGCAGTGGTTTCCCTGCATCAATTAAGACAGTTGTTAACCTACTAAAGCTTGGGAAACCATAATTCCAGGAGTTTTGCTGCTTCCATAAAAGCTGTTAAGGAAACAACTCCAAGTAAGCCAAAGGAATAGGCTGTTAAGAGTTGATTGAGGGGGCTGGGATTGTGGCTCAGTGGCAGAGTACTTGCCTAGCACATGTGAGGCCCTGGGTTTGATCTTCAGCACCACATTAAAAAAAAAGAATAAATAAATAAAATAAAGTTATTATTTTTTTTAAAAAAGAGTTGATTGAGTTGCATGACTTCTCTCTTTGCATTTCCATACCTAGTTCACTCTTTCCTGTCGTTACAATAGCACAAACTATGGGAAGATGAATAGCTACAAGGAGAGATGGGAAGAACATAGAAGAACTATCTGATAGTCCTGGAAGGACCTTGTTATGGTTTGGATGCAAGGTGTCCCCCAAAAGCTCACGTGAGACAATGCATGAAGCTTTGGAGGAGACATGATTGGGTTACAGCCTTCACCTAATCAGTGGATTAATCCCTTATGGGATTAACTGAGGGGTAATTGGAGGCAGGTGGAGTGTGGCTGGAGGGCGTGATTCATTGGGGGTGTGGCTATGGGGTACATATTTGAATCTGGCCACTGGAGTCTCTCTCCGCTTCCTGGTCATCATGTGAGCTGCTTCCCTCTGCTACACTCTTCCACCATGATGTTCTGCCTCACCTGAAGCCCCAAGGAATGGAACTGTCCATGGACTGAGACCTCTGAAACCGTGAGTCCCCAAATACAGTTTTTCTCCTTTACAATTGTTCTGGTTGGGTCTTTCAGTCACAGTAGCAAAAAAGCTGCAGCACCACATACAAACAAAGATGTTGTGTCTGCTGAAAAACTAAACAAACAAAACTGACTAAAACAGACCTCTAGCTGAACAGGATACCCCTATATCTTAATGCAAGGATTCTGCACACTTCCTTGTTCCAACACCAATATGACGTGAATACTCACATTCCACAAATTCTGCATATCACTGGACAAGAATTGGTATGCATAAGGCGGGCTCAAAGGGACTGTGACCCCCACAAAGACAACCACACAGGTACAAATAATTGACTTTGTTCAGATACCCTTAGCCCCATTGCCTGTGTCTCACTTTTCATTGCTTCTCAAGGTCATGTAGCTCCTTGTACTCGTATTAGTTTATCTCTGAGCTGCAAGCCTTGAGGATTGACTGGATAAGATTCTTGTGGCTGATGAATATGTCTGTCATGTCGTTCAGTTCTGTTAATCTGGGCTGGTCTGGATTGACGGCATGCTTACCTCCAGACCCTCCTGGAGCTGCTGGAGGCATTAAATAAAGAGAAATGATGTTCTTTAACCATGGGTTCCTGAGTGGTTTCTGGAGGAATGTACCAGCCTACCTGTAATGTTTGGTAATAATAATAGGGTTTATGATATGCATCTGGTTTGGGTGGAGCCTGGAGCTTTTGACATTTAAAGCTGACCACTTTAAGAACCTCCCATCAGGGCTGGGGATGTGGCTCAAGCAGTAACGTGCTCGCCTGGCATGCGTGGGGCGCTGGGTTCGATCCTCAGCACCACATAAAAATAAAATAAAGATGTTGTGTCCACCGAAAACTAAAAAATAAATATTAAAATATTCTCTCTCTCTCTTAAAAAAAAAAAAAAAGAAACTCCCATCACAAGTAAACTTTAGGTTTCTAGTATTTAGGTACTTTGCATGCACTGGTGGTTCTGAGACCTGGAAACCCATGTGGCTCAGCGATGGAAAGACAAAGAAGCCGGGGCCTGAGACCCGCAGACCTCTTTCAATGCACATCTCTCTGTTGTGACTGCTGAATTGTAAGCTTTGCTTGTAATACAGCTGTCTGAGTAGACACTACCTGAGCCCTGTGTACTTCTGATAATTAATGTGCAGTCCAAGCACATCTTCTTCACAAATCTTTACAATCTTTTTTTTTTGGGGGGGGGCAGGGTGAGGGTGAGTACCAGGGATTGAACTCAGGGACACTCAACTACTGAGCCACATCCCCAGCCCTATTCTATATTTTATTTAGAAACAGGATCTCACTGAGTTGCTTAATGCCTCACTTTTGGTGAGGCTGGCTTTGAATTCGAAATCCTCCTGTCTCAGGCTCTCCCACTGCTGGGATTACAGGGGTGCACAACTGTGCCCGGCAACCTTCACAAACTTAATGCCATCTAAATTATCTGTTTGCTATGTGAACTTGGTCCTTGGCCATCAGTCTGGTTAACTGGAGAGATTAACAGGCTGTTATGAAAGGAATGATGAGAGATGATAATTACAACCCTCTGGACTCCATAAACATTGCAAAAGAAATTTCAGGTTATCGCCCCTAGCTGTGTGCAAGATGTAAACAGCAGAAAGCTCACTCCGGGCAGACAGAAGGAAGTGAGGTCTGAGCAGGTTGAGGCATATAGGTTGTCTTGTAGCATCAGATTCTTTTTTCTAAGCTTCATCATTGCAGACTTGAGTCAATTCTGAATCTACAGCAAGAAGAGCAAGAGTGTGGTAGGAATTTGCTCAAGGGGTTCAGAGGAAAGCATAATATCCTAGGAACTCATTTTAAATGAGTCCTGGGTTTCAGAGGAGTGAGTGAGACATAGTCATGGTCCAGCTCTCAGAGGAGGAAGGCAGATGTAGAAAGGGACAAGCACCCAGGACAGGGCCATGTGGATGAGAAAGGAACTGGAGTTTCACCCCCACATGCAAGGAGCTGCAGATGGTTATAGGCAGCCACGGGAGCAGAGAGGCATCATCCCATGTCAAGGAGGACCCATCTGGGAAACACAAAATGCCAGCACTCAGCACCTTCCCAGTCCATTTCATGATAATATGGCTCAAATAAGTTCCTGCCTTATATCCCCCACTCCCAATTTGGCTGAAGAAGACAAAGTTGTGATCTTCCATTATGAACTGAATATTTGCACACATAACACCCAGCTTCATAAGCTGAGGCCTAATCTCCAATCTGGTGGTTTCAGGCGGGTCATTGAGGCAGTGACTAGGTCTTAAGGATGCACCCCCCCCCCCCATGAATGAGATTAATGCTCTTATAAGAGATCCAAAGAGATCCCTTGCACCCACCACCATGTGGGGACACTACACGCAGTCAGCCCTCTATGAACCAGGAAGCAGGCATCCACCCGACATCAAATTTACCACTGAATTAGTCTTGGATTTCCAGGTTCCCAAATGGTACAAAATAAATTTTGTTGTTGATGAGCCCCCCAGTTGAAGGTACTTAATTATGGCAACCTGAACTAAGACCTACCCCATGAGTTCTGCCTTTTCCGTGTATTCAAACGTCCTTGCTCACCCTCAAGAACAAAGTGCATGACTTTCCATGTTTCTGTCCCATTCATCCCAGACAGAATCTGGCATGCAGGAGCTACTTGGTGTTCAGGAAAGGCACAAAGTCTCTCTACATAGATTCTGCCTGCTCTTCGCCACCACCCCAAGCAGGTACACATAAATCAAATGCACCTGGGGCTTCACAGCCACAGGCCCAGGGACTTCTAGAGCAAAGGGAAGGATGCTTAGTACCTTTCCTATGGAGGCTGGCAGGGCATGACTTTTCTTCCCTGTCACCTCCCTTTCCTCTTCAGTATAGGCTATTAGGACTGCTTCTTCTTCGTGTGTGTGTGTGTGTGTGTGTGTGTGTGTGTATGTATACAGATATATTTTGTTTATGTGTTGCTAAGGATCAAAGCCAGGGCCTCGCATGTGCTAGCACCATGTAAAAATAAATAAAATAAAATAAAGGTATTGGTCCATTTTAAACTAAAAAAAAAAAAAAGTTAAAAATAATAAGTTAAGGTCCGTCTTTCATTCCCTGTTTGTTTCCTTCTACCTGTCCTCATTTCTTCTCTCCTGCCTCCGAAGGCCCACTCATTATCCTCTCGCTGAATGACTGCTCAGCCACTAGACTTGGCACAAGAGAATGGGGAGACTTTGGAGGGGAAAACCACGGTGTGGGACGGTTGGGAAGAGAAGGTGCAGAAATTGCCTGCTGCCTGTGACCACCGGTTGGGTCAGCAGAGGTAGGTGGAAGAATCCAGGCAAAGGTCAAGAACGGAGCTTCAGTGCAGCCGAGGTGGGGAGGCGGCTGGATCTGGCCTAACCTTTCTCCCCACGGACTCCCAGGGCCACGGAGTTGCTGGGGGCTGAGTCCCTCAATAGCAGGAGCCTGTTGTCGCCGCCACGGGTCCGCATTTAGCCTGCAGAGGAAGAGCGAGGCCCGTGTAACCGGCCAAGGAAAAAGACCGTGACCACAGGCAGTCACATAAAGGACGTGCCCACTCCCTACCTGTGCCCCCAAGTGGCGTGATCGCGAGAGGAAAAGCGCGGGCTAGTGAGCTGGAAGACCACGCCCCTCCCTTAAAGGTACAAATCGAGACTGTTCTGGGCGGGGTACTTGGGAGCAGTAGATAGAATCTGACTTGACTATGAGGTGGACTTTTAAATTCAGGCAGTTTCAAATCTTAAGAACTGGAACGAACAGCTTTAATAACGGAGTGACTCAAAAGTTAGGAACTCAGCCTGCGACAGCATGGGGGAGCCTGGCCCCTAGCGGGGGAGGAGAGGTTGCACGGGTTGGGTAGCTCTGCCCATCTCCCCGCAGCCCCAGGGCATGTTATCCTCTAGGGCTCTTGGAGGTAACTCAAGTTCAGTGTCTACAACAGCAAGGAGGAGACTGGATGCATGCCTCCGAGTTTGCCTGGTGCCACGCAAGTTGAAGGTGTGGCAGCCACCTGGGGGAGCCTTCTCTGGGAACTAGGAGGCTGGGGCCCTCTAAGCAAGTCACCTGCCTGGTCCAGGATTTAGGGCACCAGGTGAGCTGGTTCTCTACCTTAGGAAAGCCGCCTTGGGCTAACACTGTGCAGAGGGTGGAGAGAGCTCTGACCAGCACAGGAAAGAAAATCAGAGGCCTGGGTTATGTGCCTGCCAAGCTAGTAACCTGAGCCCTTGCCCCAGCAGGTTTGACAGCTCAGGAGTTGGTAGGGGGTAAGTGTAAGTGTGTGTGTATGTGACTGACAAGCAGATCGTTCTGGTCTAATGCTCTTGGCAGGAGCAGCCTTGTGGGAAAGGATTGAAAGAACACAAACATGAGCCCTTCCCCCAGTCTCCTCTCCCTTCAAGCTCTGCCACCGGAATACCCAATCCTCTGCCCACATTGCTTAGGGATGAGCCTGTTCCCCAGGAAAGGGAAAGGCAAAGGCACCCTCAGGCCAGCCTTGGTGGCAGTCCCTCAAGTCTGACCCGATCTTTCTGACGATTTGTCCTGCCCTTGGATGCAGAGGTTCATCCAACAGCATCACCTCTGGGACCCTGGCATCTCAAACCCCTGCTCAAGAAAACACAGCTGCAGGCTGAAGGATGGGGCTGTAGAAAAAGGGGATTCGTGGTGGGTTTTCGGTTAGGAAAGTGTCTGGCACTAACTCTTGCCTCTTGAGTTCTGAAGGTTCACACCTCCTGGCTCTCCTTTCTCCCTGGTCACTCTTTCTCAATTTCCCTCATTGTCTCCTCCTTTCCTCCCATTTCTTCTAAGTAAGGGTTAGGGATTTTTCTCCTAAGCAAAATGGGAGTTTGCGTGACTCATTCCAGACCATTCTCTCTGTACAGTCTGTGCAGGGGACTCCTCCTTTCTCATTCTCTGAAGTATCTCTACATACTAATGACTCTTAAACTCATGATCTCTAGCCCCAAACTCTAGTCTTCTATATCCACCTGACTACTCTAGACCTTTGTTTCTCATGAACACCTCAAACTCGATATCCTTTAAACTGAACTTGTACATGTCCTCTAGTAAATCCTACTGATTCTAGTCCCAAAATATATATCAAATGTTTTTACCTTTTCTCCATCTCTTCTACTTCCTCCCTCACCTAAACCGACAGTATCCCTCCCACTAAACTGGCCCTGCCCACTTCTTTCCTGACACTGTCTCTTAAATTGACCCTCAATTCATTGTTACTACAACAACCTGAGTGATCTGGTTAAACTACTAATCAAATCATTTTAGTTTCGTAGTTAAACCTCTCAATGGCTGCTTATTGTATTCAGAATGAAATCTAATACTGTGGATGCCTATGAGGCCCTTAGCAACCTGGCCTGTTATCAGCCTGGCCCTTAGCAATCTACCTGTGTTAGCCTGTAATGCTGCTCAGCCATGTTTCTATTTCTTCTCTCCTTCTAGGCACATGGGATGACCATACTTCCTCTTACAGACATGACTGTTTAGGACAGTGAAGTGTGAGCAAAAGTGATTTGAGAGCCAGTATATGACTTTTATGCACTTTCTCCTTCTGCTATGCTGATTAGGGAAACCATTGATATGGTGGTGCCAGAAAAGTAGAGATACAATGTGGAAATGTGAGTTGCTGATAACACTGTACATGGAGAAAAGCTGCCCTGGAAGTTTGCCTACTGCATATAGTAGACTTTTCATAAGTGAAAAATATGTTTATATTGTGAGATTTGGGGTTGCTTGTTACTGAAGCAAAACATAGCCTGTCTTGATTGATACATTGCCTTAGCATCTGTTCCTGCCCTTGTTTACTGTACTAGAATCACACTAGCCTTCTTTCAGCTCCTCAAACAAAGCAGGATCTTTTGTCCTTCAGGGTCATTACACATCCTGTTCTTTCTCCTTAGAATGATCTTACTTCTACTAGTTGTTCCACTTTTACTCCTAACCGAGAATTCATTAAAGAAAAAATAATCAAATCCTGAAAGAATCTATAAATTAAGGGGAATAGAGAGATTGGTGCCATTGAGCAGGAGGGTAAGAATGGACATGGTTTTGTGCCACAGTCTGGCTGGACACAAAATAACCGAGCCACCACATAGCCTTGTAGATTCCAACAGCAACTCTTTATTCCCGAACTCTCACCGACACTCTCCCACACTTTTCTTGAACCCACTGCCTCCACTCGGCTGCGCACCACTTCTCTCAGAACCCCGCGAGAACTCAAAGGAACTCCAAAGGAGCGGGCGCCTGAGGCAGCAGGATACGCCCTAATCCCAGCAGGATCCACTCTAAACCCGGAGCCACCCTAATCTCTGAGCAGGGTCACCTTTCAACCCAAAATGCCATGTGTCATTCCTACTTGGCTATGGCTCTCAGCAGTTTTGATTTTCTAACTCATTCATTTGAACATTTACCAAACACCCTCTCCATGTGCTGGAGCAATAAGAAAAAATGAGGCATTGTTCTTGACCTAAAGGAGCTCATAGACTTCTATGAGCTAGGACATCCCAAAACTATAGGAAGAATGGGGGAGGAGACACAGGAAATCACTGCTAATTGTCACGAATGCTGAAGAAGTAAAAGAGAAGAAAATTTTTAAAGAAGTCATTGAATTTGGGCAGAAGCTCATGGCTAAAGATCTTCAGAACAGAAGCAGTCTGCAGGAGGTTGATAGCTGAGAGAGAAGTGAAGAGGGAGATGTAATGAACTTAAAATAATAACCACTGCCTCTTATTGAGAATGCCAGGAACTTTTGCACACATTATTTTCTTTCTTTCTTTTTTGGGGGGTACCGGGGATTGAACTCGGGGGCACTTGACCACTGAGCCACATCTCCAGCCCTATTTTGAATTTGTTTAGAGACAGGGTCTCACTGAGTTGCTTAGCACCTTGCTTAAGCTGAGGCTGGCTTTGAACTCACGATTCTCCTGCCTCAGCTTCCCAAGCCACTGGGGTTACAGGCGTGTGCCATCATGCCCAGCTGAACACATTATTTTCAATCTTTCAAAAGTGGGCATTTTCTCTCTTATTTTTACAGAAACTGAAACTGAGAGATTTAAGTGGTCCAAATCCTACATCAAGAGCAGCTGGATTAAAACCCAGGTGTGCTGACTCCACATCCATGAAGTCTCCATCATCCTGTATGCAGGACGGAGGTGTCCTGCACGTACTGCCAGATCTGCAGGAGCCTTTGGAACAATGAGGAGAGAGAGAAATGAAAAAACAACAAACAAACAAAAAAACTCAGAGAGGTTGCCTGTGAGACCCTTTAAAAAACAAAAGCAAAGAACAAAGTTTTTTGGTTTTGGTTTTTAAAAGAATGCTTCCTGGGCTGGGGCTGTAGCTTAGTGGTAGAGCACTTGCCTGGCATGTGTGAGGCACTGAGTTCTATCCTCAGCACCACATAGAAATGAAGAAATAAAATGGGGCATTCTGTCCATCTACAACTACAAAAAAATTTTAAAACGAAAGAATGTTTCCTTCATTTTCATTAGAGTATAAGAAACAACTGTATCTTATTAATCGTCCACGAAAGGAATCACAATGAATTCTCAAATGGGAGTACATTTCTGGACAGAGGTATCCGAGCAGATGCATAGAGAGAGAATCTGAGATAAAAGAGAAAGGCACCTTAGGAGTGTTTAAATGTCATTGCTAAAGTTAAACAGTGACCATTCACATCACCCACAGCACCTACTTGACTCTTGGGTTTAAAAACACGAATTGGATCTAAGGAAGGACACGAGGGATCCAAGTTAGGCTAAAAATGGGGCAGACTGTGGAAAAATTTTCCAAGAAAGAGTATTTATTTTTTTTGTTGTTTTTTTCTTGGTCTTCTATCACTATATATTTT
Organism: Marmota flaviventris; assembly: GCF_047511675.1. Taxonomy (NCBI): domain Eukaryota; kingdom Metazoa; phylum Chordata; class Mammalia; order Rodentia; family Sciuridae; genus Marmota; species Marmota flaviventris. The sequence goes on from NC_092510.1 coordinate 81,719,105, forward strand.
CAATGATTGGAAGTTTTTAATATGCCGTTAATTTGTAAGGAGAGAAGAGAGAAAGATGAAAGGAAAAAAGGAAGAGAGGAAAGGATGGAAGGAGCTTAGTCTGTGACGAGGCTGGCATGTCTCAGTGACAGGTGACAGATGGCCACCTTTCCTGTGGACCCCTTAAACATACAAAATAGTCAGTTTGGCCCTGATCTGACCCTGTTTACTCAGGGTGACCATGTCCTATGGGAGGCTACAAATGAAATTGTGTGGTTGCTACAAATGGGTGTAATGACTTCTAAGTGACACAGCCCCCAAGATATAGCAGCCAGGAAAAGATTCTGAACGCTCAGACTCGTATTATTCAGAATATATTGAGGGAGGACTCAGAAAATATTGAGAACAAGATTGTCTATGCCCCTTGAGCCCTGGGCAATACTCAGGTACTCCATTGGCTAAAGTCCCCACTCTGTTTCAGAATTCTCCTCTTTCAGGGTGTCCTACTGGATCCCCCAAAGAATGGACATCCAGGGCTCCATAGTGAACTCTTCTTACAGAAGCAGATGCTTGATCCGACAGTACTATCTGATCCTAAATGGTGAGCAATCTGACCTCTTGGTGTTTTGAAGGTCAAGATCATTCATGTTCCCACTATTCATTTCCCACAGTTCTTACATTTGGGATAGTCCAGCTGTTGCTGGGAGCTAGAGACTCTTCCTTGCTGGCTTTTTGATGAGACAGATCTGTGTGGCTCAGCAGAAAACTTCAGGTTGGGCCATATAAGCCCAGGTTCCGGGCAGCTTCGGAAATCCTGGGTGTTTTCCTCCGGGGAAATGGATAGTAAGCAGGTCTGCCAGACCTGTGGGAGTCCTTTATGGAAGGAAGAAACTGAATGTTGGTTTTTAAGCTGGGTCCCACGATCTTTGTTAGGGAACCGCCCACCTGACATTGACCCTGGGCTGCCTCTGGGAGTTTGGTTCCTGGCAGAGTCGGGTGACGGTTTTCAAACAAGTGTGGGTCTCCTTCTGGACGGAGCCTTTGGTCTGATCCCACAGGCTGGCCCTTGGGCTTCACTTGACTGGTTTCATGGTGGAAGGTTTGGACTAAGCGATGCATCTCTAGATGCGTGTGCCATGGAGACTCAGGAGTCTGAAGACCGCCTCGGTCAGCTTCTTCCAGAACCCCCTCCACCTTAGAATCTGCCTCTTCCAGAGATAGGGAGCTCCTTGCCTCCTTGTTAATCCAAACAGGGCTGATCATGGATTCAGCAGAATTATGCGTGTGTCCTCCTGAGAAAAGAAGGCGTCAGCAGCGTCATCAAAGGAAGATACACAGGCAGCTCTCTCATTTAGGGGGCTCAGAGCTTTCAGGATAAAGAAAGGCCATACCCAGAATGTCCAGTGCACGTGTGCAGATACACAGAGACACACATGGTCCCACTTGCTCAGGCACACATGTACCCCCCACCCAAGGCACACATACTCACATACAATTACATTGTTATTCAATAAATAGTCATTGAGGACTGAATATGTGCCAGGCCTCATTTTTCTAGGTCCCAGGAATATAGCAGGGGACATTGAGACAAAAACCCACACCTTCATCTGGATTTGTCCTTGAAAAGCAGAAAGACAATAAGCAAATTAATTATGGAAAAATTCAAGCATAGTGGAGGGTTAAAAGTGAAGGGTGTGAGCTCTGGGAAGAGATGGGAATCAGCATTTGAGGTCAGAAAAATAGTAGGAGCAAGAGATAACACATACGCTGTTGTAATTTGGCTTTGGAGTGTCCTCCAAATGTCCCTGTGTTAGAGGGTTGGCTCCCAACCTGGGGTGCTATCGGAAGATGGTGGAATCTTTAAAAGGTGAAGCACTTTTAAAGGAAGGAAGTTGGGTCATTGAGCTGCCCTTGAAGGGACTACTGGGGCAGCAGCTTCTTTCTCTCTTTTGGTTTACCGGCTACCATTAAGTGAGTAACCTTTTCCACCACACACTTCCATCATGATGTACTATATTGCCACAGGTCCAAAGCAATGACTGTGGATTGAAACCTATGAAACTGTGAGCCAAAATAAGTCTTTCCTCCTTTTAAGTTGATTTTCTCAGGCATTTTTGTCATAGTAGCAGCACACTGACTCACACACTCACATGCATGTAGATACATATACACTCTCCATGGGAAAAGTTTGTTTCTATTTATTTTTTTATTTTTTACAGTGCTAGGGATCAAATCCAGGGCCTTGTACTTGCTAGACAAGTACTCTACCACTGAGGTACAACCCAGTCCTTTTTATTTTGAGTCAGAGTCTCACTAAGTTGCCCAGGCTGGCCTGGAACTTGTGATCCTCCTGCCTTAGCATCCCAAGTAGCTGGTATTACAGGTGTGTACCACCATGTCTGATAGAAATTTATGGGGTTTGTATCTTTCCTGAGATTCTGATAATGAGTTTACAGAGGAAGGAGGAGCCATGTTCTGAAGTACCTCCTTGTAGAGAACTGGCAATTGTCCTTCTCCTAGACTACAGACACTGTTTTGGGAAGACATCTGAGCAGCTTTGCTTTTCCAAACTGGTTTCAGAGGTGAGGATGCAGACTGATGTCTCCCTTCTTTCTCAAGAATATTACTATTACTTTTTTTGGGTGGAGGCAGTTACTAGGGATTGAACCCAGGGGCACTTAAACACTGAGCCACATCCCCAGCCTGTTTTTGTATTTTATTTACAGACAGGGTCTCAGTGAGTTGCTTAGAGCCTTGATAAATTGCTGAGGCTGGCTTTGAACTCCTGATCCTCCTGCCTTATCCTCCTGAGCTGCTGGGATTACAGGCATGTGCCACCCCACCTGGCCACTATTACTCCCCCCCCCCCCAACACACACACACCATTTTGTTGAAAATGGTAATTCCTTGTGAACTCTCTCTGGCCACGGGGATTGAAGGGATGGCAGAAAGGCATTTTCTTATAGAAAGCTAGTCAGTGACTGGTCTGGGGGTCCTCTGAGATGTCAGTTAAGTTTTCTTGAGTGTCCTGGCCCCTCTTACCTTAAAGAGGCCCCAAAGATGACAAAGTACACAGCAAGAGTGGGGAGGAGATTGTGTTGGAGGAAGAAAATCAGAAGGAAACCCTTGAGCCCCGATTCTAGGAGTCCCAAAGAAATGGAAGGAACAGAAGATCAAAGGCGTCCATCTCTATAGAAGCCACAGTCCTGCCTACAGAATTCTATTTAGAGACATAGTCTCACTGAGTTGCTTAGTGCCTCACCACTGCTGAGGCTGGCTTTGAACTCACAACCTCCTGCCTCAGCCCCCCATGAGCTTCTGGGATTACAGGCATGTGCCACAGCAGCTGCACTATATTCTTAAAGTGACAAGCACGAAAACCTTTACAGATATTCTGAAGCCTATGTGCTTATGGGAGAACAAGGAAGGACAGGGATATAATGGGAGAAGCTAGGAACTGGTCTCCAGCAGGAAAGGGCCCACGGTAGACAGGCAGGTCTTCAGAGGAGGACCTGCTGAACTGTCCGTCCCAGCCTGCAGTCCAAAGTGGACAAAGGAGAGAATGTAGCATAGCCAAATCCCTGGACTTGACCCCAGAGCAGAACCTTTGTTGCAATTTCCCCCATACTTTGGAAATAGTGCTGCTTCTGCTCTGTCCAAGCAAAAAAGAATTAAGGCAATTGAAGAGCATAGAACAATTTCATACCATTTTTGTTCTTTAAATCTGTTTTGTTTTGTTTGGATCTGCAGGGGAGTGGGAATGGCAAACTTGGGCTCTGCTCTAAGACCTCATGCATGACCGCCACTTCATTATATAGCACGCTACCTGTCACAATTATATAAAGATTGTAGCACCACAAACTGCTACAAGTGTCCTGAGAGACCCTGACCTGCCTGGGGGACCTGAGCACTCTTTGCATTAACCTGCCATGAAGTATCACATGGTCGTGTTGGAAAAGGAAGTGTTGTTACCAAGTGCAGGAGAAAGGACCAGCAGGGAGGGTGGGCTGGGGAGGGTGGATTCTATGGGAAATGACAAGTATGAGGTGTTTTTAATATTTTTGAATCATGCCCTTAAGAAATTGGATTTGTGAGTCTGAATTGCAGGTGTGTTAAACACGGTTTTCATTGCATGTGGGTGTAATTTTGTAAATGTCTGCTGAATGCCTGAAGGGGTATACTCCTGAGAGTGCGATAGGGCATTAGAATTTTGCAGCTTATGCCCTGCTGAGGTGGGGCCTTTGGCTGTGCCAGTTCCATCCAGATGGATCCCACTGGTTGGCAACAGCCCGAGTAATGAGAGCTGGGCTCCTTCCATTCAGAGGTGCCCTATTTGTCTCCCAAAGCTTTCCTTTGGTGGCCTTTTGCAGAGCCTTCTTTTGAAGGGCACTTCCTGCCCTGGACAATGAGGTCCCTCTGGGCCCTGATTCCATCTTAGGCTGACTTGACAAAAGGCAGACCACTCCAGCTTTGTTTTGTTCTCCTTTCTTTCTCCCCACTGAACTGAACTAATACCTGCAGAAACTCTGAGGGTGTGACTTTGACCTCTTGGAGGCTCTTCCCTCCTCCCTTGGCCTGTTCCACTCTGTTGGAGGATAAGGGCTGGGATTTATCAACCACTTACTTTCTGAGCCTCTGTGTCCTTAACTTCATCCTGGAATGAAATCTGAGTTCCTAAAGGGGCTGGGGGTCTCCCCATGAGGAGGGGGCTTTGTGCCTGATCATACTGCCCTGGCTGCTGTTTGAGGCTAGATGAGCCTGGGGTGCTTCATGGACCCCGAGTCCTATACTTCCTCTGGCCCAGGATTGTGGGAATACCATGTTTTCTTTCTCCAGAGCCAGTTTCTTGGGTCTGCAGTTGGTGCCTCTGTTAAATCCAGGCAGGAAGCAGAGTGTCTGTCACCCCAGCTGGCTGAGCAAGGGGGCAAACCTGGTTCACCAGGCTGACCAGTCTAGCAAGCTCAGTACCCAGGTGCACAGGCCAGGAACTGCTCTACTGGTCAGATGCCTGGCTGAGGCCCTTGGCTTACTTGGGCTGGGGGAAGATGGTGTGGAGCTGTCCTGCCCAGGTCTCCCCTGATCTGGATCTGACTGGACCAGCAGCAACTCTGCTGTTCTCTAGCAAGAGACTGGCAGAGCAGGGCCCTGCCCTCCATTTTGCCCACAGATAAGTCTTCCTCCCCCAGCACTTGCCCAGCTTTACCTTTGGGGAGCACCAGGAGGTGGATCTGGGTCCTCTGCTGCCTCTTCAGGCCTTCATACTGGGCTCGCAGGAGCTGGATGCTGATGGGGGGTCCTTGCCCCGGGGCCTGAGTGCAAGAGGAGCCTTCAGCCATGAAGCAGGACCCCGGGTGCCCAAAGCCAGGCAGGGCAGGCCACGGGCAGGCCAATCCCTTCATCCGGATCCGGGAGAAAAACAAACACTGAGGGGTGAGGCAGGGGGAAGGGGAGGGGGAGAGAGGGAGGGGGATAGGCAGAGGGGGGCGGTGGGTGCAAAGGGAGGGTGGAGAGCAGAGCAGGAAGTGAGGAGAAAAGGTGGAAGGAGAAAGGGGAGGAGAGAAATGAAGGGCAGGGAAAGGTGGGGGGAAACTGAAGGGAGGGGAGAAGGAGGGAGGTTGGAGGTGGGAAGCAAGAGGAGAAAGAGAAGTCCTAGGGAGAAGGAAGATTTGGAGAGGGGAAAGGAAAGGGCAGCAGAAGGGGAAAAGAAAGGAGGAGGAAAGAGGTGATGGTGACAAGGAGGGATTGATGGGACGAGAGAAGAGCAAGAAGATGGTGCAGGCAGGAACAGGGACGAGGGGTGGGGGCGGAAGGGAAAGGCAAGCTCAGCTGCTGGGGTCCTCTGTGAGGCCCAGGAGGTCTCTTACTCCAAGTCCTCCACTGCTTGATCCTGAAGTTTAGAATCCAATTCCAAGAGCTATAGGGAGCTCCCCCATTTCCTGCAGCGCTGGAGCCCGAGCTGAGGAACGCAGGTGCCTGCCCAGCTCACACACCTCAGGCTGACCTCAGGCTGGACACTGTTGGCTCATCAAAACCTGCTGGCTCCGTTTGTAGCTGTCAAAAGCAACACCGCACCGGGCGCACTGGTGCACTCCTGTAATCTCAGCCTCTCTGGAGGCTGAGGCAGGAGGATCAGGAATTCAAAGCCAGCCTCAGCAACAGCGAGGTGCTAAGCAACTCAGGGAGACCCTGTCTCTAAATAAAATACAAAATAGGGCTGAGGATGTGGCTCAGTGGTTGGGTGACCCTGAGTTCAATCCCCGGGACCAAAAAAAAAAAAATTAAAAAGCAACTTGGCAGCAGCCCCATAGAGCTGGTGCTGGAGACACTGCACTATGGCCGTGCATTAGGGGAATTCACAGCAAAGACCAACGTTAAGATCTCCTGTCAGATCCTGACACGCACACCCTGGGCAAAAGCCCAGCCCCAAAGTCTGCCATGGGACAGAGCCCAGGGGAGCCCTGGCCTTGAGCCAGCCCCACCCCTTTGACATTCTATGCAGCCTCTGTGGTCTTGGTATTTGCCAACCAAGCAGTACGTTGGTGTTTCTCTCACCCACAGCCAGGTGCCACCTCACGCTCTGCTTGCCAGCTCCACCATCTCTACATCCCCTTCGAATGCCAGATGGCCCCTCTGTGTTACCGCAGCTGTGATCTATCCTGTTCCACTTGGTCAACTAAGTCCTTTTCTGTCTTCTTCTAATATGATGCTCACAGATTGCCAGTTACCCAATATCCTTGCAGAGACAAGGCGAAGGGAACAGGACACTTTCATGTTCAGAGATGAGACAGACAGGATCCAGCAGGGACCGGGGAGATGGAGGGCAAATCTTCATTGGATGACATATTTGTTTCCTGGGGCTGTCATAACAAAGGCCCACAACCTGGGTGGCTTTAGCAATAGATTTTTCTTTTTGTCCCACAGTTCCGGAGGCTACAAGTCTAAGATCAAGGCGTCAGCAGGTTCAGTTCCTTCTGGGGGCTGTGAGGGAGACTCGGTTCTGTGCCTCTTACTTCAGGTGGTGGACTGCCAGTCCTTGGGGTTGTTGACTTATAAAAGAATCACCTGATCTTTGTCTTCACATGATGTTCTCCCTGCAAGTCTTAGTGTCCCAATTTCTCTTTTTTATAAGGTCACCAGTCATTGGATTAGGGCCCAACTTAATGACCTCATCTTAACTTAGAACTAATGAAATTTACAATGAACTTATTTCCAAATAAGGTCATGCTGTGGGATTCCAGGCTTAGGAATTCAACATGTGAACCAGGGGGACACAATTTGACTCATGTTAGGTAGAGGGATGACAGTCCCTTCACGGAGATAGACTCAGGGGAGGAGCAGGTTAGGGGAAGCAAGAAGAAGGGGGTTTGTTTTAGATGGTATATTTGAGGTGCCTATGGTCATCTGGAGGGTGTTGGACACTTGATAGAAAGACCTGAGCTGGAAATGCAGATGTCATTATTTGTGAAAATGTTGCAAAACTTCTACCATGAGTCAGGAACACATAAAATCAAGATATGGCCCCAAGGGTTCTTTCTTTTTTCTTTTTGGTGTCCCCACTAGTTTCAAGTTCATGTTCACTGGGCAGTGAAGTCATCCTTTATGCTCTCCTGATTTCATCTTTCTCCTCTCTTTTCCCAGATCTAACTTCTTTCTCTTGGGCCCTGGTTCATGATGATATTCTAACTATTTGAGGAGGGGTGAATGGTTCAGGATGGATGGGTCTTCTCCAAGATGACTTTTAACATACCCTCTGTGTTATTATGTTTTAAATAAAGTTGCCATATTTACCTCATCAAGGCCCCTTCCTAGTATCCCAGCTTGAGTTGAACAGCCCTCCCTTAATGGGGGAGGTGTGAGCTTTTGGAAGAGGGCTCTGGAGGAGAAAATACCCACTCTACCTCCTAGGGATGGAAGTCTTCTGTTTGATGTGCCAACTGAAGGCTTGGAATTGGATGAGGTTTTTAACTGAGGATATTTTAAGAGACCACATGCTGGAGAAGACCAGTATTTAAGAAGTAAGAAGGAAATGTTGGAAACTAAAAAAAGTGTAGACACAATGATAGGAGAAACAGTGAGGAGGGGCTTCCCAGACTATAAGGGTGGTCAGAATGGCCCAGGACGATCTCCTGGTCTCCCTATCTGCCCTATGGAAGAGCATCTGAGCTCTTTGTGCGCATGGTTGGTTATCTGCCTGGCTACATGGTAAAAACTCCACTGCTCAACTGCTTCCTCGGAATATTCTGATTCAATTAATCTGAGGGGAGAATGTTGGAAGATTAGTATATTTCTTTTTTGGTGTGGGGAGGGTACTGGGAATTGAACTCGGGGGCACTTGACCCCTGAGCCACATCCCCAGCCCTATTTTGTATTTTATTTAGAGACAGAGTCTCACTGAGTTGCTTAGTGCCTCGCCGCTGCTGAGGCTGGCTTTGAACTTGCAATCCTCCTGTCTCAGCCTCCAGAGCCTCTGGGATTACAGGCATGCACCACTGTGCCTGGTTGGAAGATTGGTATATTTCTAAAGTTCTCCACTGCACTAGTTTTCTGGTTCCCTGGGTCCCTGGATAAGGAAAAGGTAGTGGGAGATGGCCAAAGCTGTTTCATTTCTTTTTATCGTTGGGTCTCTCCACCATGAACATGGGACCTTTCCATGCTGGTCCAGCTGCACCTGCCGTAAAATTGGGCTCACTTTCTACTGTATTTTAGCATTTTCTGTCAGCACTTATCTTTTGGTATTAACAGTTTTTGTCTTTTCATTGTGTTTGTCATTTCCATGAGAATTAGACAGAGGCTGCTATTCTAATATTATCATTATCATTTTGCAGTGCTGCAGATCAAATGTAGGGCCTTTCACATCTTAGACAAATGTTCTACCACTGAGCAACATTCACAAGTTCCTTTTTTTTTTTTTTTTAGTTCATATGGTTTCTCTATTTTAACATCAATATCTTTAATCCATTTGAAATTGATTTTATTGGTAGAGTATTAGGTATAAGGCAAGAATCTAGCTCTTCTTTTCCTTCAAATAATCATCAACTGTCATAATACCACTTATTGAATAAGACTTCCTTTCCTTGTCCTTTGGGATAACAGTAATGATAGTGTGAGGGGGGAAGTGGCAACGGTATCCCATCCTGAAGAGTCTTTAGAAATAATTTAAAAATATGATTGAGGCCGGAGCCCTTGCTGGAAAATGACGGCGACCACTGCCACCATAGGGTGGTAGACCCCCCTGGGGTAGACCCCCCAGGGAAGCAGGAAGTAAATTACAAGGATGCTCATGGTTCAAGATTTTGGAGTAGAAATGAAATACTATGTTATTTGAGGGAATCTTTTCTTTCTATATGTATTTATATTTTACCTGCTACATGATGTCTGATTGAAAAAGAGTCACGTGCTTCATCTAGCAAGTTGGCTCATGAAAGGAACCCACTCTTCCCATGGCTCTTGCTGGAGCTTATGGTAGTGCAAATTGGACCTAGAGGACCCAGGACCACTGGGTGCAAGGGATCCAGCTGCTCAATGAAACCTGGGTGGCGACAGATGCCATTCACCCCTGGGGCACCACTCCTGAGACAGCACTTGCACTGGAGACCCTGTAATGCAAAGGTCAGCCTCAGTGGGTGGAGATTCAGAGACTTGAAGAGGAAACCTTAGGGGAAATGGTTTGAGAGCCAAAATTTGGGAGGGCCAGGTGATCAGTGGGGACAGGCAGGAGAGAGTCCTGCCCTTGTGAAGAACTTCAGCTTGGGTTTCTTTTTACTGGTGACTCCAGGAGTGCTTAAGTTACTTGGATTCTTAGCTTTTCCTCTTCCTACAATAATTTCAATCAGAGGTAATCCCACCCCTACAGCTAGTGAGGTAGGCTTAGACAAACCCACAGGGCAGGTTGGTAAGGAAAGGAAGTCTTCTCTCTGGTTCTACTGAAGGGGACCTCATCCTATGGAGTGGACTGTAATTTGGGGGTCTGTGTGGTAACAGGCAGTGTCCACAGGACAGCCAGGTGCGAAGGAGAAGGACTCAGGTATCAAGAAGTGTTCCAGGTCAAACTTATAAAATCCAAGTTCTCAGTCTTATAGAGTAAGGGAGATTCCTCTGAAAAAAGGAGAAAGTAGACAAGACATACGAAAACAGTTATATTTCCTGAGCCCAAACTGCAATGGACCAAGTAGGTACTAATTGCTCTGTGCATATTCAAAAATTTTTATTATGATAAAGTATGCATAACCCCAAATTTACTCTTGTTAACTATTTTTAAGTGTACAATTCAGTGGCACTAAGTATATCCACAATGTTGTGCAACAATCACCAATATCCATTTCCAGAGCATTTTCAACATCCCAGATGGAAATTCTATACTCATTAGCTAATAGACTTCCCCATTACCATCTCATTGAAGGCCTGCTAACCTCTGGTATACTTTCTGTATCTACAATTTTGTCTATTTTAGGGACTTCACATGGGAAGAATCATTCAGTGTTTGTTTTAGTGTGTGTGTGTGGTGTTTGGATTATTTCACTTAGCATGATGTCTTCGAGGTCCATACATGTTGTGGCATGTATCATAATTTCATTCCTTTTCATAGTGGGATAATTTCCCATTGTAAGGACATATCACATTTTATTTGTCTATTCATCTGTGGATGACTAAGTTGCTTCTACCTTTTTGGTATGTGAACGCTGCTATGAAGATTGGTGTATGCTTATTTATTTGAGTCCCTCATTTCAATTTCGTTGGAAGTCCTGGATCATGGTGATTGTATGTTTAACTTTTAGAGGAACATTACAAAGTCAAATTTAATTCCCCATGAGAACACTGGGGGAGAAGCAATGTCACTATCTTTTATCCTTCATTTTTACATGAAATCCATTTCTAAGCTGTAGAGATTCTAGCTCTAGAAATATCTTGTATCCATACACCTGTCTCCACCTCCACCACCACCAACCCAGTCTCTGCTGTCATCGTTTCTAAGACACAGACACAGCCTCTTAACGGTGCTCCCCGCTTCCCTTCCTGTCCTTCCCTATCCATTCTCCTTGCAGCGGTTAGTATTCCCCCAAAGGCACAAAAGAAATTGAACCTCGTGGCTTCCCCTGGTTCAGGTCCTTCGGAGGCTGGAGGCTTCTCAATCCACTCAAGCTAGTGTTCAAATCCTTCTTGTGGCCCATGAGGTTGTGCCTGCCCTGGGCTCCCTCACTCTCCAGTCTCTGGGTCAAGTTTCCCCAAATTTCAAGTTTTCTTGCAAGCAGATTATAGATAGGCCCAAGATCGAGACCCACAGACCCTGGGACAGGTACTTCCTCCTGCAAACAGCTCATCCATTTACTCTAGTGGCCCCACAAATTGTACCCTTTCCTAAGTGTGCCATGATGGGAACGAGGGGAGCAAGCTCTCTGGGCACTTCGGCCTTCTCTTGTTTTACTGAATGCCCTCGGTGTCTTTCCTCATTGGAGCTCTGGTATGTGCTGCTCTCTGTCTTCTAGAACATTCTTCTACTTACCTTCACCTCCAGCTCTATCGGCACTGCATCCCCAACCTTGGCAGCAGGCACATCTGTCCTGGCTTCCTTGAAACCACCTTCAATTCTTAGCTTAAACAGAGGTGTAATGTAAGAGTCAAGACCATGGACTATGGAGACTTCGACCTTCCTTACTGCTAGCAGGTAACTTTGGGCCAGTTACTTAATTTCATTGTGCCTCCATGTGGAGCAGTTCCCCAAAAGGGGGAGGCAGCCCCAGCTGAGCAGACAAGCAAAACAGACTTCATCAAGCATGACCTTCCAGGTGCTAGGCACGGTGGCAAAATTGCTTTTGTACTGTCCATTTGGTCGTCACAGTTCTGTGAGGCAGGTGCCATCGTGTTGTTATTCTCGTCCCTTGTTCTCCAGATGGGGAACTGGGAGCTCTGCAACGGTACGTGGCTTAGTTGAGGCCAGGGCTCTCCAAATTCCAAATGCTGCCCATCTCCAGCGTGTCAACGTTCTCTTGCAGTTACATAGAGAATACTATGTCAGGATGCTGTTGCCCAGAGCAGAGAAGTCAGGACCACCAAGACTGATGAGAATCCAGCTGTAGACAACCCATCCCAGTCTGGCCCGTTGATGTAGAAGATTTCGTACAGGGCAGTAGGTGCTGATAAAGGACTGGGAAAGCAGAAAGAGCAACACAGGCCTTCCAGATCATTCTGCCTCTATCCTTACATATTTTTCCAAGTGTAACAGGGGTCCACTTTATGCTCTGAATATAAACCTTGCTGCTCGGCCACTGGTGGCTTATTTTAAAAATGATATTTAAAAAAAATTTTTCCTCTTCTCTCCTGAGGGGAACAGGTTAACAGTCTTCCTGTCCTAAGCCAAGCTGGTTGCCCTCCCCCTCACTGTTCATGAGAGTAAAGAACCTCCGGACCTGGAAACTGGAACAATAGCTCTTTCAGAGATGAGTTAAATATTAATTAGATCTATTGATAATGATGCTTGAAAAATAGCCTTTGTATCCCCCTTTCACTTTTATTTGTTCATTTGTTTTCTGTGGTACTGGGAGTTGGACTCCGGGGTACTCTACCACTGATCTACACCCCCACCCCTTTTTACTTTTTATTTTGAGAAAGGATCTCATTAAGTTGCCCAGGCTGGCCTCAAACTTGTGATCCTCCTGCCTTAGCCTCCTGAGTTGCTGGGATTACAGGTGTGCACCATCACACTGACTGTATCTGTCCCCCTTTGGAAAGCCCTCTCTTCTCCCTAGCCGTTGTTAGAACGATGGCCTCTGTGATGTCAGTGGGTGCCTTTCTCCTTTGCTAGCAAAGCAAACACAAAGCAATACAACTTTTCCCCCAAAGCTTGTCCTCATTATTAAACCAGCATCAGGGGAAAGGAATGAGCTTTGGGTACAATGAGGCCGGCATAAACACTGCTTCCCATCCACAAACTCTTGCCACTGAATTTGCCGTTCTCTCAGCTTGAGGTGGAGCCTCCTTTACCCTCCTGGATCTGGGCTTGCTGAATGGAATCTCTGCTCAGGAAAGTCTGGTAGACGGGAAGCTATGCTATTCCTGGGGTAGCTCCTTGTGTTTTTTTTTAAAAATTATTTTTTTATTAAATTTTTTTTTGTAGTTGGAGATAGACAGCATGCCTTTATTTGTTTATTTTTTTATGTAGTGCTGAAGATCAAACCCAGTGCCTCCCATGTCCAAGGTAAGCGCTCTGCCACTGAGCTACAGCCCCAGCCCCCAAATTTTTTATATTTTGAGTTTTACATGATAGTAGAATGTATTTTGGCAGAATATGCATACATAAACTATAACTTACTTTATTTAAGTTCCCACTCTTGTGGACGTACATGATGTAGAGTTACCCTGGTTATGTATACAAATACAAGGGTAGGAAAGTTCTGACCAATTACTTCTACTGTCTTTCCTATTCCCCTCCCCACTCTCTTCCCTTTATTCCCTTTGTCTAGTCCAGTAGATTCTATAATTCCCCTCCCCGTCCTCCTTTGTTTGGGGTTAGCATCCACAAATCAGAGAGAATATTCAGCATTTGGTTTTTGGGGATTGGCTTATCTCACTTAGCATGGTATTTTCCAGTTCCACCAGTTTACTGGCAAATGCCATAATTTCATTCTTTTTCCTGTCTGAGGAATATTCCATTGTGTATATATACCACATTCTCTTTATCCATTCATATGGGGTAGCTCTGACCTGTGGCTTCTGACAGCTTTTTGGAACGCTTCTTCTTATAATTTGCCTTTTTTGAGTCTACACACTATATTGTGAGCAGTCTGAGCAGCGTGGAGAGGCTGCATGTAGTTGCTTCAGTCAATAACCTCAGAGGGCAGCTTCCGTCAATAGCCAGCATCAACTGCCAGCATCCACTGCAAAGTCAGTGAGCCCTGGGCTGGAGACATCCAGCCAAGCAGAGCTCCAGATGACTGCAGCCCACCAACATCAGAATGTAACCTCATTAGAAACCCCAAGGAGAGCTGCCTACCTGAGCCCGGACAGCAGAGGGACCAGAGAAATCATAATAAATTGTCATTTTAAGTAACTGTGTTTCAGGATGGCCCATTACACAGCCATGGGTAACTGGCATGCTCCTGACCACGAGAGCAGTACCACTGCTTCCGGAACTGCTGAACAGAGGAACCACCTGCTAAGTTGGGAAACTTCCAGAACAACTCCTGGCACCCAAATCACATTGTCTCTGCCACGAATCAAACCTACAGATATACCCCAATCCTGCATCTACCCATAAACCTTATGAAAGTGCATCCAGTTGGATGAGCTGAACCGTGTGCACTATCCTAGCTGCAAGGAAATCTGGGAAATATAATTATAAAAAGCTTCCCAGCCTTTGTAAGATAATTATAGCAGGTATTGAAGAAAGAAATGCATGGTGTCAGCCACCCATCCCAACTCCTAAATGACCAGGCAATTGCATCACCCAAGAAAGAGAATGTTCTAGAATTTTATAGTGCATAATTCAGACTGATTTCACCCCAAACACCTTTTGGACTCATTACTCTATAGATTTTGGGGACATAGCTTATCACATTCAATTATTATAATGTTCAAAGAGATCTTATCTGTATTCAGCTGAATATCTGTATCTCACTCTGAAAGTTCTTTGATGTTTGCTATCCTTTTAGCAAATAGAGCAATTGAAACAAATGACAGTACTTTGGTGATTAGTTATATTTTAACCTAAGAATGGAGCAGCCTTGATAGGCTGGACTCATTGTACTTGAAAATGGAATAGTTGACAGACTTAAACATGGGTCAATTTTATTTTTAAATTTGTTCCATCTTTAGCTTTTTTTGAAATAAACGTAAAACTCAAATACTATAAAAGTTACTCTTCTCATTTTTAAATGAACAATTGAAGGGCATCTAGTACATTCATAGTGTTGTTCAACTGCCGTCTCTATTTTCTTCCAAAACATTTTCATCATCCCAAACAGAAACCTTATACCAGTTAAACAGTCTTTCTCCCTTCCCCTCTATGGCTAGTCTCCAGGAATCACTAAGCTGCTTTCTGTTTTTATGGATTTGCCTCTTCTGGGTATTTCATATAAATGAGGGTGTACAGTGTGACTGGCTTCGCTCAGCATAATGTCTTCAAGTTTTTCTAGGTGGTTGTATGTATCAGTTCTTGATTCCTTTTTATTGTTGAGCAATGCTCCATTGTATAGATTGTCACTTTTTAAAACCCCGTTCACCCATTGATAAACATCTGGGTTGTTTCCACCTTTTGGCCATTGTGCTGCTATAAATACTCCTGGATAGGTTTTGGTTTGAATACCTGTTTTCAGTCTTTGGGATGTACACCTAGGAGTAGAATTACTGGGTTGTCCGTTTCTTGTATGTTATTTTCATTGCAAATTGCAAAAATTCCTTGAGTGAAAATTCAATGATATAGAAAGATTTTTGCATTCTATGCTTTGGCTTTTCTGTTGATAATCAAAGATCTCTGCCCCATGGCAGGCTAGCCTTTTGTGTTAGTTGGTGAATGTTTTTTATTTTGTTTTGTTTTTTTAAAATAACCAGCAAAATAACTCTCTGGCTAAAAAGAGTTTGATTGAAAATGACACCTTCTTATCTGTTTGTACTCCCATCCCCCATTCCTATTATTTCAGATGGATTAAAAATTGATTGTGAAAAATGCACAAAAATTCTCCCAAATTTGTTTTTTATGTGACCTACTCAAATTATTATTTGGTGTAAAAATTGTGTAAAATCTGTAAGTAAAATTTCGAAACAATGTAGTGATTATATATCTGGAGTCTGCAGCCAGAATTTCTGGGTTTGAATTCTAGATGTTCCACATACTACTGGTGATATGCAGGAAAAGCTTCTTACTCTATCTGTTCCTCAGTTTCCCCATATGTAAAATGGGGCCAATAATAGCACTGTTGTAAGGATGCAAAATCCTTAGAACAGTGCCTGGCCCGAGATTAGCTTTTATCGAATAGAAGTTCACAAATTCATCTAGGTAAATACAATACCTATAATCAAGGTAATTAATAGTACAACTTCTAGAGGAAGTTCTTACTGATTTTAGATTCAATAATGCTCATCACTTTCTATGAAAGAACAGGGTTTTTTTCTCCCTAACATAAAACATGAAAGCTATTGATAGAACATTAGGGGAAAACATAATGTAATAATTTATCTAAAATACCCAAAGAGTGGTACTATGAAATTTGAAAATAATTTCACCAATGACAAAACACAATGTTCTATAATAACTGTCCCTACCTCTTGGTTTTGTAGTCGGGATTCTTCCATTCATTCAGCAAGTTCTTATTCAGCTCTTACAAGGCACAGTACTAAGTATAGACTAAGGAATAAAATAAATGTTATACTCATAGAACTTCCAGTCTAGTGGTGGGGACAAAAATGAAAAACAAGTTATCAATTTTATAACTACAATTTATGATAAGAGCTAGAAGAGAATGCAATAAATAAATGAAATAATATATGAAGTGTCTGGTAGAGTTCTTGGACCTTAGAAAGTGTGCAATAAATGTTATATAACCATTTATTATTGCAATTATTATCACAATTTATCCAATTCACTCACCTGTAAAAAAAAAAAAAAAAAAAAAAATAGTCCATTATCTTTAGTGTAAATTTTCTGCCCTCTAGTGGGAACTTCAAGTCATAACTGCACAAAAAAACAGGTCTATTGTTTGATGTTACAGCAGCTGTTATAACGAGGGCCTGATGGTTGGGATGCCTAGCATGGTACCTCTCAGGCCCTGCGAGACACTTGCCTGCTCTAGGACCCCATCTGGGGAGCTCAGAGGGCTTCCCTATACATCTCAGTGCCATGTGACCCCACCACTCTTCCTGGATAGCCACCCAAGGTTAGCCAACAGTCTGTGTGAATTGGCTTGGGGGTGGAAGCTCTACTAGGTAGGGATCCTCATGTTGAAGGGTAGCAGACCTTTAAAACAGGACAAGAAAGAGCTGCTTAATTCATAATCAAAGAAAATGCATGAAAACATTTGAACCATGGTTTTAGCAGAACATCAGAGAGAAGCGGGTCTGGCTGGGCCAGGACTGCCTCCCACCCAAAGAGGCTGCAGTAGCCCCACTTCACGTGGGGCTCATGACTGTTGTCTTTTTTCTATCTTCTCTGAACATCTTTACTTTAACTCAAAATTACATCAACAAGTCTAACCAACAGGGGCTGGGGTTGTGGCTCAGTGGTAGAGTGCTCACCTAGCATGCATGAGGCACTGGGTTCAATCTTCAGAACCACATAAATGTAAAATAAAGATGAATATTTATTTAAAAAAAAACAAGTCTAACCAACAAAGTTGCTTTAATATGCCATCCTATTTCAACCTTATGAACCCTCTGAGGAAAAGATGATATTATCCCCCCTTTTAACACTTCTCTGAGGCACTCAAGGCTCAGAGAAGTCGGGTGAGACCCCCTAAGGTCCTGAAGCTAATGGTGGGCTGGCCAGGATTTATACCCACTACTCCCTGTTGAGCATAAAGCTTGTGCTCAAGCCACGACCCCACATACTGTGGTATCAAATCCTGAGTTTATTACAGTTACAAGATGAGATGTTTTACTATAATAAAACCCTCTTTAAAAATGACTAGTTTCGACGACTTTAATCTGGTTACCATGTTTTGTCCAAGCCTTGAACATCAGGAGCACCTAAGAGCAACCGGACCCTTGCTGCATAAATTTTATTTTCTTTTAATCATTTCATTCTGAATTTGATCACTGACTGAGAAGTCTTCCCCAGAAGTCTGAGCCCACATTCTGGGAAACCGTTCTTGAGACAGATGAGTGCTGTCTCAAGGTCCTTAACCTAATTCAGGGTCTCCCATCAGCACCACCCACTCAGAATGCCTTGAGTAGGCGCCATCATGGAAGTCCTCACCAGACACCAACCTGCTGTAGCCTTGATCTTGGACTTCACAGCCTCCAGAACCGTGAGAAGGAAAGTTCTGTTGTTTAAAACACACACGCGTGCACACACACACACACACACACCCCACAATCACCTGAGTAACTTAAAAAAAATTACTTATGTTGGGGGTTCAGCTTAAATCAATGGAATCTAAATCATAGGAGGAGGAGCCTGGGCTTCCATACTTTTCAAACTTGCTTGCTTGTTGGGGTGCAGCCCAAACCCGCAATTGCTGAACTCTTTAAGTGGTTGCTGGTCAATCTACTTCTTCCAGAGAAACCCTTTTTCTGTTCACATTCCTGGCTAATCTGTGTGTGGAGCTGCAGCTACGTGGCAATGGTGGTGAAAGGGGAGGCACCTGCTTCTAGTCTCATCTTCCTCTGAGTCCTCTGCCCGGTCTGAACATGAGCAGGACTTGGACCCTCGGCACTGCTCCCTGAACTCTGATCCTGTCACCCAGACTCGGGCAAGTCAAGCAAATCTAATTTCAGCCACTTTAGCCTGAACTTTACCCACAGCTATCTGACCTGTGGGTTTGCCTTATCTTGTTATTCAGGCCTTGAGCTTCTGCTCAGCATGTCGTCCAAGTCTTCCAAGTCGCAGGCCTTTGCTCTGTGTTTACTTACACTGGGAGCATCTGAAGAGCTTGTTAATTGAGCATAGATCCAGATGGGTGCACTGAACGGGAAATATATTGAAAACCCTACTGTTTCCTGCTTTTTGTTTTGTTTTGGTACTGGGGGTTGATCCCAGGGGCACTTAATCACTGAGCCACATCTCCAGTCCTCTTTTTTTTTTTTTTGTATTTTATTTAGAGACAGGGTCTAGCTGAGTTGCTTAGAGCCTTGATAAATTGCTGAGGCTGGCTTTGATCTTGCAATTCTCCTGCTGTGGCCTCAGAGCCTCTGGGATTACAGGCATCTGCCACCACGCCCAGCTTCCTACTTTTGTTTTTAACCAGAGATTTCAGTTGCATTTGTGTCTACTGGAAAAATGACTTTTTAAAAGTATAACTTTATTTGAAAATTGGTGGTTAGTTCTTACCCACATTGACTGTAGGATTTTGAAAGTGGTCACCAGTACCTAGGTAACGAAGGTATAGGAGCTTGCTTGGTGATTCTTTATCCTCAACTGCATTTTCTGGCAATTACACACAGATACGACATGGGGGACATTCCTTATTCCTTTGGCCCAGACAGCTTTGTTGACCCTGGCATTGATGTGTACATCTGGGGTCCCCACCTCCTTCATGGAAAATTTCTGGATCACTTTGAGTGCCCAAGGGGCACTTTTGAAGCCCAGTCTCTGGATGCACTTGTGAATGTTGGCAGTATACTCCCAGGTTACCACCTCACTGATGGCAGAACATCTCATCTGCTTCTTGCCACCCTTCTTTGAGGGAGGCACTGTGGAGGGCTCAAGTTAAAATGGAAGGTGGATAATGAATGACTTTTGGATTCTAGAAGGTTTTGCTAATAACTCTTGGGCTTCCCAAATTTGCCCAACTTGAACTCGCCAGGTAAGTTGCTCAAATTTGGCATACTTTTCTTCTTGAGTTTTGATATTTAACTTAGCCCTTTCTGATATTCTAATAAGCCATTTTTGTCTTTTGGTGGACTTGGGGGTGTGGTAAGCCCAAGAGCAACTGACTCTTTGACAATCTAAATCAAGTTAGGTGTTTACTGGCCTTTCAACCTCTTAGAAGTTCTTTGCATTTGTCTTTAATTGTTTGATTCTCCTTGGAAACTCTCTGCACATGGGCCTGGATGGCCTCATTTTCTCACTGGAGAGTGTAAAAGGAATATGTTTATTCAACTTGAATGTCCCCAAATTTGGCCCAGCACTTCTAGGAGAGCACTATAGACATTCTTTTGAATGCACAAAGGAGAAAGAAAGTAGCAGGAAACTATCTGTGACAAAGGATAAACAAACTGGGCCTTTGGGAAGTTTGTGAGCCTGGAGGAGATGGCAACCATGTTTCTGTTCATCCTGGCTGCACTTGCATGTTTTGCACAAGCAAGGAGGTATGGAGGGAAGTGGGTTTTTTTTTTTTTTGGTACCAGGGATTGAACCCAGGTGTGCGCTTTACCACTGAGCCACATCCCTAGCCCTCCTCCCGCTTTTAAAATTAATTTTTTTTTGAGTCAGGGCCTTGCTAGGTTGCTGAGGCTGGCTTTGAACTTGTGATTCTCTTGCCTCAGCCTCCCGAGTTGCTGGGATTACAGGCATGCACCACCATCCCTGGCTGGAGTAAGAATTTAAAGAAAGTATTGATCCATTCAGAAATTGGAATTTATACTTTATCCCGAAAGCTAATTGATACAATCCCAGGAGACTTTCTCTGATAGTCTATTGACAACAATAAAATCCTCCAACAGTTTCTATGTTGAATTTATGTAGGGGCCCAAGTGGAGAGTGAATCTAAATCAAAGAGAAGTTAATTTTCAAGTCACACACAAATTTATACAGATACAGAAAAACCCCTTGACATAAACAGCATAAAATGCTCATGACAAAGGTGGCACTGTAGAGCATCACAAAGAAGAAATGACCTTTTCAATAAGCAGTGTTTAGTCTAATGCATATTCATGAGGAAAAATACACCTTGACCTCTACCTTGCATCACATACTAAAATCAGGATGAACTCTAGGTTCACATGTAAAAAGATAGTACATCTTCCTTCTAGAAGGAATCATTGCATGTTTTACTTACTGAGGGAAGGCTAAGGTTGCTTCTGGAAAGACAAAAAAACCCACCAATGAAGGATATGATTGATAAAATGGTCTACATTAAAATTAAGAAATTCCTTGCAGGCTGTGGTGGTGCTACTCAGGAGGCTGAGGGAGGATTACAAATTGAGGACCATCTAGACAATTTATCAAGACCCTGTCTCAAAAAAACAAAAAAAATTAAAAAGGGCTAAGAATATAGGTAGAGTACTCACCTCACATGTGAGAGGCCCTGGGTTCAATCCCCAGCACCACACACATATACACACCCCAAAATTTTAATTTCTTATAAAAAAATACTAGTAAGAGTAAAAACGCAAGTCACAGAATGGATATAAAAATGCTCATCAATGGACTTATACTAGAATATGTAGAGAATCCCACAAAGCAATACCGAAACAGTCAAAAACTTTAATATTAGTTTTTTCACAAAAGAGGCCAGTAAGCCCGTGGAAAGGAATTCAGCAGCACTTTTTACGAAAGATAGGAAGTGAGCAAAATAGCCACATCACCTTCCTTGTTTTCTTCTTCTTCTAGTACAACAATATGTCTAATAATTTTTAGTTGAAACGACATTTATCCCTGATATCCTAATTAAACTGAATATCAATTTACTGTTTGAATATATTTGACCCCTTTTTTGTATCCATAAATTCCATTTTGAATTCTCCATCCTGGCCAATAGTCCTTCATTTGTCTTATTGTTTTTATGTATTTGGCCATTCTACCCCAAATTCCAAAATAGTTTTTTTTTTTTTCCCCTACATTCCATTGCTTTTTGCAGATATTGTATGGTCTGTTAAGCAAAGATTGCTTACACAGGACTCACATGCTTCACTTACTACTGTTATTTAGAAGAACCTCAAGCCTACTCAGTATTGACTTTTTCTTGCTCAACATATTTAATAGTTTACTCACTCTTTTTTCAGTTCTAGTAATTGCATAAACACTTTGTGTGTGTGTGTACAAGTGGTGTTCATATTCCTTTCATGAAGAATCTAGTTACTAGCATCTAACTTAGACATAGTTTAGGTAGTAATCAATCAATACCTACCTTGGCCCAAGGTAATCTTGAAGACTAGTTGCAGAACACAAAATAGTAACAACAAATTACTTTTCCTTGAATTTAGAATATAAGAGCCAGCCTCTGTAGTTTCTGTTTTAAAATGAAGATTTGATTCTTCAGGTGTAGGGACGTCAGCCGATTAGATGATTGCCATTGAAGGAATGGTTGGTTACTCACAGTTCCAGGAGGAGGGAACAGCACACAGATTAAGTGCCAGATTGGTCAGGAAGGAGAGGAGGGGGGGGGGGGGAATGTGAGCAAAGCCCTTTACTGTGGCTTCTGCAGAAAGTAACAGGTGATGCAGAGAAAGCTCGTTTTATCAATAGCTGGTTTGAATAATTTCATTGGGCTCTGGGGCAAAGGCACTGTTTGCCTGGTACCTGGCTTTGGGGAGAGTCAGGCAGGTGGAGAGACCCTGAATATAAGAGCCCCTATCCACCTGCCTTACTCCAGGGCTCTGAATTGGTGGGTTTGCATATGAAAGACAGCCCACAAGTGAGTCCAGTTACCATCTGTAGGAATTGGCTAGCCCTGGGAGAATCAGATGTCAACACATCAGAAAAGAAAGGCACGCTTTATACACCTTTTTGGGGAAAGAACTGGTGTTAAACAAAATACTATTATTTTCTGTTTTGTTCATCCAGTGGAAAATCATTAACTTGAAGCAATTGTGTTTTGCTAGAAACAATCTCGTGTTACCCAAAGGATTAGGGTCACTTTCTAGTATGATTAGCCAACAAACATACTAACATCCCAGAGGGTTGTCCTTTTGGGTCAATTTGCTGACTTCACAGATGGAATTTTTCTGTGTCTTACAAGGTACAGAGTTACATTTATTCCTTCTGAATTATGCATTCAATATGAATAATTCTCTTTTCTGTTTCAGCGTTTTAATTAGTAGCTAACGAATCATTTAGCAAATATGAAGTTGCAAGAAGTTAATCTCACTTGAAATTCAAGTTGTGGATTTGTTAAGAATAATTATCTTGTTCATTTTCACCATAAATTAAATCTCCATTAATAATTTATAATGCCCCATTCTGAATTTTACAAAAATTAGGCTCAAAAAGTCTACTAATTTTCAGCATTGCCAGTCTTAAATTAAGTCTTCTTATTTGAAAAATTTCCATTTTTTTTTTCCCCCTCTCTTGAGCTTCACCCCCCACCTTGAGGTACCAGGGCTGCACTCAACTACTGAGCCACATCTTCAGCCCTATTTTGTATTTTATTAGAGACAGGGTCTCACTGAGTTGCTTAGTGCCTTGTTAAATTGCTGAGGCTGGCTTTGAACTCTTGATCCTCCTGCCTCTGCCTCTTGAGCTGCTGGGATTACAAATGTGTGCCACTGTGCCTGGCATGGAGATTTTTTAAAAACCTGTTTATTATGATCTTGACTTGTACTCAATGATCTAAAGGATTAAAAAGTGATGGGTAGTTGTTTCAAACATTTAACATTTGAATATACATTTATCTAAAAATAAAAATTAGATGTTAGAAAAATTTAAAAATTAGAATAGTCTCATGTTTTCAAAAGACAGTTTTTCTTTCTTTTTTTGGGTGGAGGGGCGGATGTTCCAGGGATTGAACTCAGAGACACTCAACCACTGAGCCACATCCCCAGCCCTATTTTGTATTTTATTTAGAGACAGGGTCTTGCTGAGCACCTGGCCATTGCTGAGGCTGTCTTTGAACTCCTGATCCTCCTGTCTCAGCCTCCCGAGCTGCTGGGATCAAGGCGTGTGCCATTGTGCCCAGCTCAATTTTTCTTTTTAATTATTCAATATTGTCCTAAAAGTCAAAGGACAAAAGTATAATTAGTCAATAAAGCCAAAGTATTTTGTTTCTGTTTTTGTTTCGAATGGAGCACAGGGCCTCATACGTGTTAGGCAAGCACTCTACCACTGAACTACAATCCCTGGCAAAGCCAAAATTTTAAACATGTTAAATATAAATTAAATCTTCCTAAGTGTTTTTATAAAAAATAAAATGATTCAATTTTAGTATTCGAAGTCCATCGTCATACCAACGTGATGAATTATCATTAGTATCAGGTTTCACATGTTCCATCTAGGCCTATATTTATATACAAGTCCAAAAGTGAGATGAATTTTGTAATATGGGAAATGTTCCTAGCTGTCATGTGTGTGCAACTGTTGCAACATGTCACTAGCTTGTGAGTTCCTAGGAAGTGAGAATTGAAACAAAAAGGAAAGAAAGAAAATGGATCATCCTGATTCCAGGGAAATATTTGTAATACAAATATAAACTACCTGCCAAGGGAAAGAAGAAAAAATGGAAAAGTGAATTGTTCTACCTGCCAGGGAAAGAAGAGAGGGAAAGTTCATTGTCCATTTCTCTTACTTGTTGCTCCTTCCACTCATTTCCTTCTTGCACTCCAGTTCCTACACGGACAGCAACCAAATACCACCACAGCTGGATCAGTCCTGTAGAGCTATGCACCAAACAAGGTCAAAAACAACGCTTGAAAGAACGCTGGTGTACTAATTCTCTGAAAACTGGCCTAATATGTTCTTTTGTTGGTTTTGCCAAGGCTCCTTCTAACACGTGTCTTTTTCTGCAGATACACACAAGTTTCATTGGGGGTATATTCCACACTGAATAATTCTTAAAATCAATTTTCCATCTTTATAGTATACTTGTAGGGAATGATAGAATGCTGGCGGTCCTTCCTCCAGGACATCTATGTCTTAAACTTCAGTGTTCTAGAAATCACCTGGGGAGCTTGTCTAAAATGTGGACCACTGCGTCCCCTCCCCAGAAATTTTAACTATGTAGAAGTCCAGGAAACTGCATCTGCTAGAGGCTTCCAGGACTATAGTTAAGATATACTGGACTATGCCAGGAACCTACCTTTGACTCCACGGTAACAGTACAGGTCCTGTTTCTCAATGCAGAGTCTCTGCTGATATCCCTGCCCTTCTGCACATTGATCCAGCAATTCTCCTTATCAGCTATACATTTAAATCACTTGAAAAACCTTCTAAAAAATGATTGGTGGCTGTGCCTCATCTAAGGCAATGAAGTCAGACTCTCTGGAAGTGAGGCCCAAGCTACCAGTGACATTTTAAAGCAACCCAGTAGATTTGACTGTGCAATCAAAGCTGAGGACAACTGTTCCAATCCATCTTCTGTCTCCAGTGGTCTTTCTTAGCATGGATTAAAGTATTTTAAAATTCCTTCTTTACTAGAACATATTCCAGCCTCTATTACAGAGAAGGCAAACTGGATACAGGCGCAGCATAAATTATTGATCTTCCATTGATCCAGCCTGCCTAAACCTGAGGCTCCAGCTACAAGCACTTGGGTGGTGTACTGAGCAGCCAACTTTGCCCTGTTTTGCTGCCCACTGTAGATGAAGCACTCTGAGATGTAAAAGGAAAATGGCCCACATGCCCAGTAAGCTCAATAAAGGTGTGGCTGGTTGGGAAAGAGGATGCTGCGGCATCTGTCCAAGCAATAGCCCCAAAGCTCTGTCTTCACATATAATTTTTCTTTTGATCAATTGTCACTGATGTGACCTCTACATGGCTATGACATGATTGTTCAAATAGCAACTTTGCATTCTCAGAATTAGTTATCATTTTGAAAAACTGGAAGACATGAAATTGGATTTGAAACCTACCATTATCACAATAAATATCAAGTACACTGAGCAATAAAAGAAAAGGAAGAACTGCTGTTTCACTTAACTAAAACTTCAATGCTCATCTAACAGCCCAATAGTGGATATTATTTTTTTTTCAAACTTTCAGCACTTACTTGTGTGATTAAAGTTTTCTTTTATTGGTTACTAACTAAAATATGAGGGAAACAATTAAAACTTGAGTAGGAATTGTGTGTGCCATAAACTATTGCAAAAAATGTTTATAGTTTTAAAGGCTACAATCCACTTGACCTCAAGGTTTCATCAATAGCAAAATAAGAGTTTCCATTTACTCAAAAACCCCATGAAGTGGTTGAAAAGACAAGCTCCATGTGGAGAATGTTTGCAACAACAACAACAACAACAAAAAACCAACAATAAAGAACTGGTATCCAGAATGGATAAAGGATGCCTGAAAATTATAAGGACAGAAGTCAGATCCCCAGAACTTACTTTATAATTGCAAATTCTTTTCCTTGGAGCAACATCTCCCCATTCCTGTCAATTACTCGGTCCAGTCTTTTGGTTCCCTTTGCCTCATAGAATACACAGCAACCTATCATCCACTCGCTTGCCTCCTAGCTAGAACGTAAGCTGCAGGAGGACAGGCAGAGGTCTTGATTACAGTCATATTCCAAGCCCAGTACAGAGCTTGGCATCTTATGGGCATTTCTTCAGTTTTGAGAGATCACCTACGTTCATCACTGATTTTAGATAAGGCAAGAAAGCCAGGTAGGCGCCATCATTTTACTACACACTCTGATCCCTACACCGAGAGGTACATGTTTGGTGTTGAACTAGTTGTGTCCTGGGGGAGTTACTTAAGCTCTCCTGTCTTCACTGGCACCTGGGGATGACAGAATTTACACCCAACAGGATTGTTACATACATCAAATTAACAGAAGGCAGATGCCTAGCATATTTTCAATTCTAAAATGATCTCCATTATTAAACTTGAAAAACATGTCTTCCAGCAGGCCCCCAGACCCTTGCTGTTTAGGACACAACAGTCTTCTTTAAGTAACTAGCAGTTTACACTTTACCACTCAGGTTGGAGCCTCTATCTGGCCTAAGTCTTTCTTAGAACCCAAACCCTCATGGTAATGTCTGGGGCAACTCCCCTTTGATTGGACTATGAAAAATTTCTAATCAATGTAATAAAACTCTTATTACCATTAACATAATTAGCGTTGGACTGTGACCTTTGGCACAGGAATCTTATACTAGACATACACACTTCCATTCTGGGTGGACGCCCATGTTCATGCTGACTGCAGAGTAGATTTACCTGCTAGAACAGAGAATACTATCTTCTCTGTTCAGAAAAGTCACAGGATAATAAATTCTAACATACTATTCTGTTTCCTGTATTGCCTTTAATAAGATTTTTCCAGAAACACATTGATAGTAATGATTTTTTAAAATCTTCTTAAAATAATCGTTGGCTATTAGGTTACTAAAACAGAATACATAAAAATCGATGGATGGTATATACATTCCAGCTACTTGGGAGACTGGGAGACTGAAGCAGAAGGATTGCAAGTTCAAGGCCAGCTGGAGCAACTTTGTGAGACTCTTATCTTTTAAAAAAAAACAAAGCCTGGGGCTGAGGATGTAGCTTAGTGGCTGGTAACTGTGAAGCCCTGGGTTCAATCCCCAGAAGTGGGGAAAAATAAAGACATCTAATGGTCCTTATTTATTTTGAAGACTATTCAGACACACCAGGCAGTTTTAAAAAGGGTAGAATTAATATTTTATTGTCATTTATAATCAGATGGCAATTGGGTATATAGCTTCCATACTTCATACTTTTTGTAAATTAAAAAAATTACAAGTTTTAAACAGCTGATGGCTGGTTACGTTTTTCAGAAAACACGATTAGACAAATTCATTGATGGTGGCTTCGAGCTTTTCCTTATTAGCTCCAGAAAACTCACCCACCTGTGAAGGGAATATTGAATTGACGTTAGATGTGGCATTACATCTCTACTTTGTACATATGATCACAGAATGAGGGAAGGATGGGGGAAGAAAAAGAAGCTTATTTAAATAAACTTCAATGAATAACAGTTCTTTTAAATTAAAAAGTCGAAAACAAACAACAAAAGAATAATCTTCAAAGTCAAAAGGCTCAAGTACAAGTTTCTAGCAGAACTATCTCTTAACAATGATGAACGACCTGTTCATGTTTAAGAAATCCTACATACTTTATGATATAAATATAAAGCACCAATCACAGAGATTTAGAGTCTAGTTCTATCAAAGATCAATTATCAGTTAGATATCACATTATGTGAGTCAATGAAAAATGGCCTATTGGATACTCTTGAATGAAGAAATTAGTGACATGCTTCACCCTAAGAAGGGAAAGTCACTTCCATCGTTTCATTCATACCACACGCCCTCCTTTTGTCCTGCGAGTCTTCTTAAAGGTCAGATGTACATACCTTTTGACCCTTCTTAAAAAACTGGAAGGTAGGCATGCATTTGACTTCACACTCTGCAGCAACGTCCTAGGGGGGAAAGGCAGGTAGCAGGGGAGAAGATTAAAACAAGACTGAGGATTGAGCATTGATGAAACAGTCCCAAATCAGATTCCTTCTCATTATACACTCCATGTCTCTGCATTAAGACAATTTTAGCGATTGTCATGAATGCAACGGCAGCACAAAAGCCAAACTGGTTCTTCTTCAGAATTAGCAGTTCTTGCTTCTTATTTAGTCTCTCTAGTCTTATTATGGGGTTCCTACTTATATACATACCTGTGCTAACTGATTCAATTTTCTCATCAACTCTAGAATTGCTGAAATAGCATGCTTATTTTAAAGCCTCCAGTTTATTATAAACTATTTTCCAGGGAACTTCTATCAGTTTACCAGTATTTATCTTGACTTTTGCCAGCTAGCTTAAGACCTTGCTTTAACCAGATCCACTGGCCCTAATCTACCCCATCCTTTGAAAGCACAGGATTTATAGATTTTTGCATCAATCAAATATTTACTGATATTTAAATAATGTTGAATTATTAAATTATTAAAATAATGTTGAATTACTAAAAACTGTGAGCTTTTCCAGGTCTATTTGCTCAATGGCCAAAGAGGGGTTATAATTGTCACCGAAGATTACATAAGATAGAGTACTCACAATGGCTATCATTTCTTCATGTTCAATATTTCCTACAATTTTTATTTTTATATTTCTTCTAGATTTATTTGAAAATAAATAATGATACAACATTTTAATTCTATGATTAATTATTAATATGTGGATACATAGACTTGGTTCTATTTTTTTGGGGGCTTTCTAGTTTTTTTCCTATGGATCAATGTACTGTGTTACAGGATCACAATGTTTTAATTAATGCAGTTAATATATATGCTATATTTATGAAGCTGAGGCTAACTTGTCTCCCTAGTTTGTTTTGTAAAAAAAAACTTCCCAGAATTTTCCTAGCAATACTGTTTCAGGACATCATGATGTGTTTTTGTTGAAAGTGGGTTAAAGGGCTGGGGATGTGGCTCAAGCGGTAGCGCGCTCGCCTGACATGCGCGAGGCGCTGGGTTCGATCCTCAGCACCACATACAAATAAAATAAAGATGTTGTGTCCACTGAAAACTAAAAAATAAATAAATATTAAAAAAAAAGAAAGTGGGTTAAAGTTAGATAAATTTGGGAGTACTGATATTTTAATAATGTCAAATCAATGTCCATGAACACGGCATTATCATCTACTAAAATTATTTTATGGATCCCAGTAAAGTTTGATAGTTCTATTAACTATACTGAATCTTTATTGTCTATTGTTAATGTCTTATTTTTAATTTATTTCGTTGTCCAGTGTTTGTTTTTGCAGTATTGGGGACCCAGGGTCTCATGCTTGCTAAGCAAATGCTCTACCATTGAGCCACACACATGAGCCACACACACCCCAGACCCACGTCTTATTTTTGTACTGGAGATTGAACCCAGAGGTGCTGTACTACTGAAATCATCCCCAGCCTTTTTTTTTTTTAATATTTATTTTTTAGTTTTCGGCGGACACAACATCTTTGTTTGTATGTGGTGCTGAGGATTGAACCTGGGCCGCATGCATGCCAGGCGAGCGCACTACCTCTTGAGCCATTTCCCCAGCCATTTTTAAATTTTATTTATTTTACGTGAGACAGATTCTCACTAAGTTGCCCAGCTCCAGCCTCACTTTTTATTTTATAGACTACTTGGCTATCCTTATAGTGATTGGAAAGGCATGCACACTGTAGAAAAATTTTCCTTTGAGCTTTAAAAAAAATTCTTAATCCTAAATTGTTTTTTTTTTTCTTTTTTAAAACACCACTCCTTTCTTTAAAAACAGAAACCTGGCCTGGTTCCAATACTACCGTGTTGGAATTTGACAATCTGATAAACGCAACTTTCCACCAGCTGCCCCTGTAGTCAGCATTAAAGTCTGACTACCTGGCAACCCTGGCAACCATCGACCCATTGTCCAGTTATGGTTTTGCCCAATCTTAGATTTTTATTAGTAAATAGAATAGGACTCTGCTTAACCTTATGAAATTTAATTTCACTGGCTTCTAGGCTAACACTCCACCTCTATCCTTAACTCATTGCTGACTCTTGTTCCAACCAAAATCAAAACACATGGCATTCCAAAAGGTTGCAAAATATTCAGGTCTAAGCTACTTTGTTTCTTGTTTAATTTACAAAATAAGTAACACACCCTGTTGGCTGTCAAAGAAATAGGATCTATTCAAAGGGGGTAGTCCTCATATCTTTTTGTGAACATAAAATTATTTTCCTTGTGTATCACTTTACACATCCCAAGTCAGTCTTCTAACTGTCCGTTATAAGATAATTTCTTCCTAAGAGTTTAGGGAACTATAAAAACCCCTGTGCTGCTCAACTTTTAGAATAGTGAAGCAAAATTAAAAGGCCCCAATTTGTCAGAGGGTCATTTCAAGTTTTGAAAGACACTTTCAGGGTGATGGCAAGTGTGCCCCAAGCAGACATGAAGGACTTCATGGGAAGTCCCCGCCTGTTCTACGCATCCTACTTCCCAAAGGTTCAAGATGGAGGCAGGAAGAGCGCCTGTCTTTGGTAGAGTCTAGGGTGCTGCTCTGCTCGTACGTTATATGTCAGCCCACATGCTGCAGTCCTCTCACCTATGCAATGGTGAGTCACTGTGAGCATTTTATGACAATGCATGTGAAGGACCTACCATGGCATCTGGCACATATTATTACTTTCTAATAAAAATTATGTTTTTATGTGATAGTCATTAGCATTCAGTTTATGTAGTCCAGTGCCAATAACTTCTGGCTAAAGTGACCATATAGGAAAAAAATGACTAAAAAAAAAAAAAAATAGGGAATAAGAATCCTCCCCCCCACCTATAAACATGAGCAATTATGCTAACCCGCCCCCACACACACAAAAAAGAAAAATTCTGCAATACATCTAGAGCAAAAACTGTACTGAACCATAACATATATTCATTCATTCATTCATTTATTCTATATCTGGTCCCAAAACAGCCTGTTCACAGACAGAGATTGGTACAGTTGAGCATCCGTTATCCAAAATGCTTGGGACCAGAAATGTTTCAGGTATCCGCTTTTTGGACTTTGTTCAACATGTTTTGGCCTTTCAAGCAGAATGTGTGCTTAGGGATATGGAATCAGTCTAACAATAGACAAGATTCACTGGACATCTATGTGCCGGGAAGTATTCTAAGCATTTTATAGAATCCTGATGACGATGATGTTGACCTGACACTGCCATTTTACAGAGGATGAAACTGAGGCACAGAAAAGATAAATAACTTAACTATGTCTCCATTTCAATGAGGGTCAGAAGTGGGAAATAAAGCAAGCAAGTCTGGGTGGAGGATCCATCCCGTATTGCTACCATAAATGCAAAAGGAAAGATAAATCAGGGGGATACCTAGGAAGGGAAAAATGTAGTCCAGGGAACAAAAATGGGTAACTGGAGAAGAGTTCATGGAGAAAAGGGGAAGCCTGTGACTGGGGCAGGTGATCTGCTGTAGGCAGACAGCCGAGGCTCCAAGAAGGTGAGAGATGAGCTTGAAGCAGAAGCTGATGAACCAGGATGAGAACCTAGGTCTAGCACCTTTGTTGCTACATCACACCCTCCCAACTCCGCCTGCCTAAAATGCTCCCACATCTGTAAAGATGTCCAAAGTTGCTGCATCCTGAACAGGCTTTCCAAGTTCAGTGTACCGTGTGAGCAGCAAGGGCCACGTGCTAAAACCTCCATCTGTATCCACCACAAGGCAGCATCCTCTACAGTGCGGTGGAAAGGCAGGGGAGTCAGATGACCTCACTTTCAATCTGACCTCTGCCACATACTCTTTTCAACTCCAAAGACAACCTCTCTGTGTGTTTTTTCATTTGTAAAATGGGGATGACATCAGCACAAAGAACTAAATGAATCAATACTTATAAAGCCTATGGATTTAATTATTGTAATCAATTTCTATTTACTGAGCATTACAGAATGGCAGGTAGAATGTAGGGTTTTAGAAAGTGGGTGAGTGATATGATTCAGAAGCCTTAATCATACACCTCATCTGTTTTTATGTTTACTTTAGGATATGATGTACTTAGCTCCTTATCTAGGATTAAGCCCATAATCATCACCATCACCTATTCTGAAATACAATATTTTAGATAGAATTACAGTTCTACCATTGCTTGATACTTTTTTTTTTAAAGCATTATGCTATTCAGAGAAAAAGGCCAACATGAAAAGCTCAGTAGTGTCTTGAATTTCAGCTACGTACCTGACAGTCGTCCACATCTACTTCAAGGAACAACACGTTGGAATACTTTTCAGAGAGGGACTGGAAAATTTAAAATGCAAAATCCAAAAAAATTTAGAACTGGATAATGGCGATTGATATACTCAACTTTCTTTTGGAAAGTTAATGAAAGTAGAGACTAATTAAAGATCTAAAAATTTAGCTTAAGAACCAGGTCAGCATAAATAAAATACATTTTCTGAACCAAGATTTTCCTCATGTAAAATAATCTGGCACATCAACTTTGAGCCAAATTGGGCCTATGTTTCAACTTGAAAAAAAGCTAAACAATTTCAGATAAACAAAATTAACTTCTGAGAGTTGTCTATAACAGGATACATGCATTGAACCTATATTATTTAAGTTATTATGATTATTTTTTGCTGCTACTTTTAGACTATTGATCCAGCAAAACAAAAACTACCACCCCCAAACACCTCTTCTAGCTTGATGACTTCTGACCCCAAAATACCAAGGGCTCATACTCACATGAAAGAAAGGCTTGATCATTTTGCAAGGGCCGCACCACGTGGCAGAGAAGTCAACTACTACAAGCTTGTCTCCTGCAGAGTTCAAGGCTTCCTGAAAAGCTTCCTACAAAGGGTGGAAGAAAAACAGGCTGAATAGTTTCATTTCCAAAAATTTTGGAGACTCGATGACACAAGGTACAACTCAGAGGTCCTGCTTTCAGCAAAATCCAATAAGTCAAAGAAACCAGCTATGAAGGAATCCTACAGCCTTACTGTCACTTGAGAAGATGAAACAAGATACAATGCATAGAGTTCCTGATACTTATGTCTTCACTTTTTTTTTTTGTTTAATAAAGTATCGTGAACTGGCTAACTTATATTCAAACTAAGTAAATGAAAGGAAAATAAAAATAACATTTTTATGCACAGTGTTTCCATATCAAATCTAGGTATGTGACAGACGGTCACTAAATTCTTATGGACTGACAGAGAGTCACTGCAATTGAAGAGGTCACAAGGACACAGATTTTTTTATTGATTTATTTTTAATATAATGATAGTGGGATGTATCACAATTCATATTATACATATAGAGCACAACTTTTCATATCTCTGGTTGTACATAAAGTATATTCACACCAATTCGTGTCTTCATACATGTACTTTGGATATGATGTTCATCACATTCCACCATCATTTCTAACCCCCTGCCCCCTCCTTCCCCTCCCACCCCTTTGCCTATCCAGAGTTCGTCTGTTCCTCCCATGCTCTCCCTCCCTACCCTACTATGAATCAGTCTCCTTATATCAGAAAAAACATTTGGCATTTGTTTTTTGGGGGGGATTGGCTAACTTAACTTAGCATTATCTTCTCCAACTCCATCTATTTACCTGAAAATGCCATGATTTTATTCTCTTACATTGCTCAGTAATATTCCATTGTGTTTATAAGCCACATTTTTTATCCATTCATCTATTGGAGGGCATCTACTTTGGTTTCACAGTTTAACTATTGTGAATTGTGCTGCTATAAACATTGATGTGGCTGTGTCCCTATAGTATGTTGTTTTAAAGTCCTTTGGGTATAGACTGAGGAGAGGGACAGTTGGGTCAAATGGTGGTTCCATTCCCAATTTTCCAAGAAATCTCCATACTGCTTTCCAATTTGCAGTCCCACCAGCAATATATGAGTGTGCCTCCCCCCACCCCCCACATCCTTGCTGACACTTATTGTTGTTTGTCTTCATAATAGCTACCATTGTGACAGGAGATGAATCTTAGATTAGTTTTGATTTGCTTTTCTCTAATTGCTAGAGATGACGAACATTTTTTCATATATTTGTTGACTGATTGCATATCATCATCTGAGAAGTGTCTGTTCAGGTCCTTGGCCCATTTATTGATTGGGTTATTTGTTTTTTGTGTGTGTGTGTTTAGCCTTTTGAGTTCTTTATGTACCCTAGAGATTAGTACTTATCTGAAGGGTGAGGAGTAAAAATTTGCTCCCAAGATGTAGGCTTTCTATTCACCTCACAGATTGTTTCTTTTCTGAGAAGAAACTTTTTAGTTTTAATCCATCCCATTTATTGATTCTTATTAAGGAAGTTGGGGCCTGATCCCACATGATGGAGATTAGGGCCTACTTTTTTTTCTATTAGATGCAGGATCTCTGGTGTAATTCCTAGGTCCTTGATCTACTTTGAGTTGAGTTTTATGCATGGTGAGAGATAGGGGTTTAATTTCATTTTGTTGCATATGGATTTCCAGTTTTTTCAGCATCATTTGTTGAAGAGACTATCTTTTCTCAAATGTATGTTTCTGTCACCTTTGTCTAATATAAGATAATTGTAATTTCGTGGGTTACTCTCTAAAGGACACAGATTTTAACAATTGAAAATTCACAAGCTACTCCAAAAGAAAAGCTAAGATTTCTGATTAATTTGTCTATGAAAGAATATGCAAAAAGCTAAAAATAAACAAACAGCCCTGAAAACTAACCCCCTAACAGTCATTTTCTGTTGGTGTAAGCATATTTTCATGTTTGTGTGCACATGCATGCATGCATATTGGGTTTCCAGAGCTGAGATGACATTGCACATCAACCTTTGATTTTTGCCCTTTAGTTCAAAATAATACCCTCATCATTGCTCATGAAAGGAAATCAGTTTTAATTCCTCATGAAGAAAATTTTCTGTAGATATTATTTTGCATAAAGAATACATATTAAGGGGCTGGGGTTGTGGATCAGCGGTAAAGGGCTCACCTAGCACGTGCGAGGCCCTGGGTTCGATCCTCAGCACAACATATAAATAAATAAAATAAAGGTATCATGTCCAACTACAACTAAAAAATAAACATTAAAAAAAAAGAATACATATTAAACAAAACTCCCAGCAGTGATGATGAAAAGATCGCTTACCACCACCTCCCTGAATTATTTACCAATGGTCTTGATACTGTAACCCTAGGAACCTAACATTCTAGTTATAAGGGACTCATTTTAACAATAGTCAGTGTTGACCAAAACCAAAACTGGGGCAAGGAAGATAAATCAAAGCACAAACCTCTGTATCTGAAGTCTAGATTTTCTTCAATTTGCAGGTCAAACTGGGTTTAATAAAAAATTAATAACACTCCCTTCCCCCATAAGAATTATATTAGATCTGGTTCAATAAAGAAGGAAAGTAAATGAATAAAACACTGCAAGGTAAAAACACACACCCAAAACAAAAGCCTAAGGTGGGTTCCTATAAACTACAGTTATTTTCCTAGATTTTAAATTTCCTCCTCATGTTTTTGGAATGGTGTGCTTCCGTAACTTTTTTAGTTACGCAGGCCCATCTACCCCACTTTTGGATATGGAGAAATCTGGGCATGTGGGGTGGGGGATAGGGATGCAGCAGAGAGTAGAAGTAAGAAATCATTTTTCCAAGCCATTACTAATTGTTCCAGATAAAATTACTTCAGAGACTTTCCTAGGATGATTTTCAGGTCTAACAAGGTTTCTTTTTTGGGCAATAATTTGGTTCACTATACCACATCCATACATGCACATAACACAATCTGATCAACTCATTCTTTTTTTTTTTAAATGTTTTAAAGTTGTGGATGGACACAACACCTTTATTTTGTTTATTTACTTGTACGTGTCGCTGAGGATTGAACCCCATGCTTCACACATACTAGGTATAAATGCTCTACCAACTGAGCTACAATCCCAGCCCTGATCAACTCATTCTTTACTGCAAGAATCTGGTAAGACAGTACAAAAGATGAAGAAGCGACCTTGATCAAAAACTTGATGAGATTAACTTTCAAGATGGAAAGTACCATATTTTAAACATCCTCAAGGATATCCCCAAACAGTTCTGAATCCAATTCAAGCAAAACTACCTAAAATTCTGACAAGAGCTTCTGGCTTAAGTGAACATAAGCTACAGAGCCAGGTATATGTAGATTTCTCATTAAGATTCTCTTCTTACCTAACTTTGCCTAAAATAGATTCAGCTTGAAAATTATTCAAGATTACCTTATGAAAAAGCAAATCACAAATTTTAGCTCCCAGAAACTAACAATCATGATTGATAAATGTTCCCATCACTGACACAAATAACCTGGAAATAAAACATAAGGTACATAAAACAAAAGTAGAGTCTAACACCTCTTTTCCTAAACACATTCAATTCCAAAAGTGATAAGCATGAGAAGTTTGAAAAGCATTTAGTGAAGTGCTTTATGTGTAGGAGTTCAAGAAAGGGTAGTTGTCATTTTCAAAAAAAAAAAAAACAAAAAAACAAAAAAAAAATTGTGGGTAAACTACAACTTCTGATTTCTTCTTCCTCATTGCATCTACGGCCCATTATTGCACTCATGTCTGGAACAGGCCCCATACTACCTACACAGTGCCTCAGAAACAGTTGCTCTGGATGGCCAATGGAACCGACTTTAACCCACCAGGATGAAAAAATTTAGAGTTGGGTATGGTGGTACATGCCTGTAATCTCAATGACTCAAGAAGCGGAGGCAGGAGGATTGAAAGTTTGAGGACAGCCACAGCAACTTAGTGAGGCTCTAAGCTACTGAGCAAGACCCTGTCTCAAAATACAAAAAGGACTGAGGGTGTAGCTCAGTGGTTAAGTATCCCTGGTTCCAATCCCCAGTACCAAGATAAATAAGTTGTTTAAAAAAACAAAAACAAAAACCCTGATTGCCATGCCCTTGGACTCAAGCTGTGGTGCTTTCTTAAGTAACAAATGTCTTGTCACCTTTGTACACCTTTCTTAACTGGACAGAGAGGAGGGTCATAGCTACCATGGTTACAACAGGGAAGGTCAGAGCAGGTATTCCCCAGGAACCAAAAGCAACTTCCTGTTCCTAGTGGGTGGGTTTGTGAGCAAACTAACCCAGGCCACTCCAAGGTCTTCTGGCTCCATAATGAGTTCCACCAGCTTGGTTATACTGAGGTTGCCAGACGCTTAAGAACAAACTCTGCCTTCCCTTCCTTTCCCAGGCACAGGCTGTGTTACACAGATATTGAAAAATATACATGGAACAAAATGCACTATTAAGGATCTCTTATCTACAAATGGGGGGAAGGTTGCTGTATTTTAAAAAAGGATTATAATAATAAAAAATTAAAGACAAGATGACAAACAATAACCAAAGGAAGCTGAGATTTACTAATAACCAAAGTAACAAATGGATCAGAGACCATCACACACATTGCATGTAACAACTTCTGTTTCTGAGGCCCATCTGCACCAAACAGGTACTCGGAGCGCCAAGATTGCCTTCCTCTGCCTTTTCAGGGTGCGCGGGTGTGGGGAGAGTACCTCAGGGTAAATGATCTCGAGGGCTCTGCCATCTATCAAACTTCTCCCACTCACATTCTGTCTCTCCTTTTAACAAACAGTTCCGATTGGCTACAGTACAGACAATATATGTCAGGCTCCGGGTTTTCCAATCAGGAGGATATTCAGCTCGCAATAACTTTCGAATACGGGAACACTTTTTCCCTTGGGTATGTTTAAAAGGACAGTACCACTAGCTGGTACCCGAAGGCCGATGGGCACACAGCCGGACGCAGCTACTCCAGGTTCCGGCAAAACCTGAAGGTGGGCGAACCACTGCTGGGTAGGGCAATCGAGGCCCCTGGGCCCAGCCTTGGGGACTGAGTCATTCCAAAGCCAGCGCTGCCGGAAACACGCCCTGCGCCGCAGGAGGAGGAGTCCCGCGGGCGCGGCCTGGACCTCACTTCCTTGGAGCCACCTGGGGCACGCTCCTGAGGGTCTCCAGCAGGGATCGGTCTGTCCACTTTGCGTGGAAGAGGAACGCGTCCTACTTGGGGCCGGACACTGATGTAACAGATGGGGTCTCCGGCCTAGACCTGCTTTCAAGGGGGCTCACCGCACCCACGAGGGTGGATTACACTGCATACGGAGAGTGTGGTGACCAGCGACCTCGCGCCTTCTCCAATGGCCCCTCCATCTCCTTGCCTGGATCCGTATCTGGACGCAGATAGGGGCTAAGAGCGGACCCTGTCCATCCCCTCTCCTTCCTCCCATCGGGGTTTTCAGGGTTTGCGGGTGCAAGAGGTGCAGTATGGGTACCCCCAGGCGCTGCACGCGCGCTTGTTACCTCCACAGTGCCCAGGGTACAGACCGGGCTGGGCACCCAATCCCGCCCTCCAGGGGGCCTTCGCCCCTCTCCTCCCCTCCCCCAAGGCATGTTCGGCAATCTCGGGCGCGCCTAGGGCCCGGCTACTCTCAGTCCCAGGCCGAGCCACCGCGTCCCCTTTCCCCAAGGATGAGGAGAGGCGGCCTCCCCACCTCCCGGCGCAGCGCCTTCCCCAGCTACAGAGGCTGCGCTTGCGTGCTGGCCTTTCCCGGGCGCACGTACCTTGCTTTCGATCTGTTTCACCATTTTGGCTGTTGGGGGATCTGACAAGAGACGGCTGCAAACGAGGTAAACGAATGCAAGGCGCCGGACAGAGCTGGGAGGCGAGCGCGCAGCCCGCCTTCGCTTTATAGCGACAGGGCGGGGCGCCGCGGGGCGGAGCGCGCGCGCGCCTTGCGTGTAGCGGGGGCGCGCCCGCTTTGGCCTCCCGCGCTTGCCAAGCCGCCGCGGCCGGCCCCGCCCTCGTCCCCGTCTCCCGGAGCCGGGCGGGGGCGGGGCCTCGGCTGGCGCAGGCGCCGAGCGGAGCTTCTGGGCCCGCCCCCCAGCTCGGATCCTGAGACCTAGGCGCCACGCTTCCCTTGCCCGGCTGAAAATGATCTGCGGAACTGGTGGAGCGACCTAGAGGGACTTGCGCTGCGCACGGCGGTGGGAGGCGGTTGGCTATCCCAGAGCCACAGGGTCCCTCCGTGGCCACTTGGGAAGGCGTCATTAATCCTAAATTGAACACGCCCAGGCTGGAAATATGTCCAGTCCTGGGACCGCCCAGGCAGGGCTGGATTCCTCGAAAAGGCTGGCTTTGCTTGGGCTCCCCAGCACCGAGTGCCCCATAAAGTGCTGAGTAACGATGACTAGGAAGTGTCTGTGTGAGCGCCCTTGCCTCCTTTCCGGATTTTACCGCGACAGTTCTCTTCTTTTCCTCTTCTTTCACTTTCACCGATGAACCCACTGCTCCAGAGTGACACATCAGTTTAGTACTCTAGACGGCCGGGCGACTGGCTGGGCTCTTGACCAGCAGACAGTTGCGTGGTGGTGAGATGTAAGTGCAGCCGGAATGAGCTCTGCAATTTTGTTATACAGTTGTAACGCCGGGCAGGGCCTGATCTCAGGGGGTCACAGTTTTGCTTTTTGTAAAATGCGAATCATGATGGTGGTGGTGTTCTGAGGGATTAAGTGCTCATAAAGCGATTAGGACAGTGCTTGGCACATAGTAAGCACTCAGTGAATCGTTCTAATGATAGCCGTTGTGCATACTAATTAGGCTTGCTTGGTATCTTGAGCCGCCTGACTTGGCTACCTTATATTTACACAGTTGCCTGAGTATTTTCTAATCCAGGACCACTGAAATAGTTTGTATTGATACAGGGATGCATGTGCAGGCTGGGTCTGGGGATCTGGGGGTTGTGTAAGATAAGTCTGTTAGCTGGTGTTGTGAAGCTGGGAGTGCCTGTCAAGAGCCGGAAGTAGAGGTGGAGCAGCTGTTGTGCTGGAGAAGAATGAGAGCCAGAAGCCTGGGAGGGAAATCCTTGAGGGCTTTTCAGAGCTGAGCAGCTGTGGATGAAGCTACAGCTAGGTGCCCTTGGATGGGGGTGGTGAAAACAACTCCTGGATTCCCCCTCCCTGCTCTTTCAAACAGAAAGGAAGGAAGAAAACCAGAGTTTTTGAACCAGTTTTGCAAAATTTATAGAAGGCTGAGTAGTTTGGGGTCATAGGTGAAGATATGCACCAGGGACACATACTAAGGACTGTCCTACACACAGGGAGAACGAACTGCCCTGAATGCAGCAACCATTACAAACAGAGTATGGACTGCTGTGGCAGGAGGAGTCCCATGGAGCACTAGGGGAGCCGAATCTGTAACTTTCCCTTGTACCACTGGGTTCTCAGTCCAGCTGCAGTCCCCTTCTCTGGCTTATCTATTAGTTGGTGAATTTGTATATGCAATGACAACAAATCGCTGAGCTCTAGGAGAGGAGCTGTAGAGATCTCTGATGGCATCCAGGACACCCTCAGCTGACATCTCTATGGCGACTTCCCACATGCCCGGTGACTCAGTTGCAGGAAGTGCTGACTCCCTCTCACCTCCACAGAACCAATATAAACTGGAGTAGATGAGGCAACAAATAATAGAGAATAAGGAACTGGGAGTCTGGACTGCAATTAACTCTCATTCTCATCCTCACTTGGGTAACTCTAGGCCAGTGCAAATAGCCTTTCTGTGTCTCAGCTTCCTCATCTGTGATGGGGATAATAGCACCTTGTGCTGTTACAAGGGTTGAGTGAGCTAAAATACTGTATATGTACTTTGAACTGGGCCTGGTGGGTAGTGTATGCCACATACAAGCTGTTGAGCAGGGGAACCCAACTGGAATGATGTCAGAGCTCGGGTGAAATGGGAGACTAAAACAGGTGTTACTCCTGAGTAAATTAAGTGATCAGGAAATTTGTAATGAACAGTGAGCTCTGTAACATGATTCTCAAAGGAAGAAGAGAATCATGTCTCCAAGGGTGGAAGAAAAGGGCTAGATCTGGTCCTAAGAAGGAAGTGCCCCTTCCCCCAGGGCCATGGGAAACTGAGTCCTTAGGATTTAATTTGTAGGCACGGGAAACTTGTTTGGGACAGCCCAGAGTGGAACCCATTTGGGCAGAGAAGTTATAGGGGCAAGAGGAGGAAGAAATGGGAAGGGGAATAAAAAGGTCCTTACTTGGGGAATTGGCTTCATATATGAATCAGAACTCCGAGTTGCAAGGAAATCTAGCTAAAACTGTCATAAACCCAAAAGAGAATTAGGAACTCCTATTGTCAGGAGCTCCAGTTGCCTAAAACTATCATGTTTTATTCTCAGGTAGGCTGTCGGCCTTACCCAAGAGTGGCCCAGTCAGTGCCAGGCTTCAGTTCCTTTGATTGGGCATCTCTGCAGGAATAACATCCTTCTCATTCTAAATGTCCCAAAGGTTGATCTTCATTGATTGGCATGGGGGGGGGGGTGCGCAGAACAAGGTGGAGTTAACCTTGCTTGAAATGTTGGATCAGTAGAGAAAATCTAGGGGATTACCAGTGAAGGGGAGATGGATACTAGAGGAGCAAAAAGGATGTTTTCATGTTGTCAAGAAGAGCAGAAATAAGCCAGGCGCAGTAGCACATGCCTGTAATCACAGCAGCTTGGGAGGCTGAGGCAGGAGGATCGCGAAAGATCGTCAAAAAAGACTCAGCAAAAGTTAGGCGCTAGGCTATGCAACTCAAGTGAGACCCTGTCTTTAAATAAAATACAAAATAGGGCTGGGTGGGGCTGGGCTTGTGGCTCAGTGGCAGAGCGCTTGCCTCACACGTGAGGCACTGGGTTCTGTCCTCAGCACCACATAAAAATAAGTAAACAAAATAAAGATATTAAAAAAAAATAGGGCTGGGACATGTGGCCCCGTGGTCAAATGCCCCTGAATTTAATCCCCAGTACCAAAAAGGAGGAGGAGGAGGAGGAGGAGGAGGAGGAGGATGGGTGATGAGCTTGCTTCAGGTTTCTGAGTCAGCTCAGTTGAGGCTCCATGAGAGACAGGAGAACTAGATTGGCTATCTTTGTTTGGGGACTCAGCCTAGTTTGAAGGGAACACAACCACAGGGCTTCTGAAGCAAGCTTTTCTCAGATCTCAGATTTCTTTTTTTGGGGGGTTGGGGGGTGGGTACCAGGGATTGAACTCAGGGGCACTCAACCATTGAGCCACATCCCCAGCCCAATTTTGTATTTTATTAGAACTGGGTCTCACTGAGTTGCTTAACCCCTCGCTGTTGCTGAGGTTGGCTTGAACTCGAGATCCTTCTGTCTCAGCCTCCCAGACTGCTGGGATTACAGGCGTGTGCCATCACGACCAGCTCAGGTCTCAGATTTCTTTGACCACTTAATTTGACGTACCTGGAATTGATGGATGATACTAGAGAGTCCTGGAGCACACCCAGACAGACCTGGGGAGATCACAGTGTTTTGAAGTAGATTTTGGAACCATATTTAAAAGAGTTGAGATGAGGACATAAAATAAGAGACATGAAATAAGTTCAAAGTATTATGATAAAACGGTAGAAGGAAAAGCAACAAATAAATACTTGAGGGAAAATCCTTATGTCAGTTCAGAGCCAGAGCCAGGTGTGTCTCCTTCTGCTCAAGGTCCCCTTAGGAGATAGATACTATGTTCCCCATTTTGCAGGGAAGAAAATGAAGTTCAAAGAGGTCATTTCATCATACCAAGAGCTCATTGATTTTTTTTGTTGTTGTTGTTGGTACCAGGGATTAAAATCAGGGGTGCTTAACCTCTGAGCTTCATCCCCCACCTTTTTATTTTTTAATTTTGAGACAGGATCTCCTTAAGTTGCATGGGTCTTTGATGACTTGCTGAGGCTGGCTTTGAACTTGCAATCCTTTGGTTTCAGCCTCCCCAGCTACTGGGATTACAGGCATGCACCACCACCACACCTGGTTTTGCCAATTCTGCTCTATTCATGGAGAAAAAGAAGAACCAGGACGATCTTCCAGCTCATTCACAAATCTCTAATTCCCTTCATTTCACCAGTTAAAAAACACCTAACATCCTTTATGCTAGTTTCTGACCACCATAGATTACAATAGTCTAAATATAAACTGTTTGGATTTTAAAAAGTAGTTGACACATAAATATATATCACACTTTCCATGCAGAGTATGTTTTTCCTTTCCTTTCCTTTTGGGGTGCTGAGAATAGAACCCAGAGCCCTGTGCATGCTAGCCAAGTGCTCTATCACTGAACTACATCCAGCCCCTCAATGCTATTTTATTTTTTTTAATTAGAACATTATAGTTATACATAATAGTTGGGTTCATTTTGACAAAAATCATATATGTGTGGAATTTGATTTACTCTAATTGGTCCCTGGTGCCTCCTCTTTCCCTTTCCTTCTCTGTCCCCCAGTTCTCCTCTACTGATCTCCCTTTTGCTCATTTATTTATTTATTTTTGATTGGTGCTTTATGCATATACATAAAGGTGGAATTCACTGTGATATATTTATATATGCACATAATGCTAAGTATTTTAATCAAGTTTCAGATAATATAATAACCCCTGTGAATAATTGATCTACACACTACTGCTTGTTGTATTCCACTGTGCACCTTAGAACCCTCTGGGTTTGGTAAGCACCATTGTATTCTCAGATTTTTTTTTTTTTTTACTTTAAACTTTTGCTTATCTCATCTCAGTGTATGTCACAGTATGACCACCCCCCCACCACCACCACCACCCATACCACGGCCAGAAAGTCTGGAAAATGCTTTCTATTGCTGCTTCCAGACTCCTTCAAAAATCCCACAGAGGCCATCCATGGTGACATAACCCTGTAATCCCACAGACTCAGGAGACTTAGGCAGGAGAATGGCTAGTTCAAGGCCAGCCTTGGCAAATTAGTGAGACCCTGTCAAAATAAAAACTAAATAAAAAGGACTGGGGATGTAGCTTAGTGGTAGAGTGTTGCTGGGTTCAATCCCTAGTATCACAAAAAATAAAAACAAAACA
Organism: Marmota flaviventris; assembly: GCF_047511675.1. NCBI lineage: Eukaryota > Metazoa > Chordata > Mammalia > Rodentia > Sciuridae > Marmota > Marmota flaviventris. The sequence continues at coordinate 81,762,972 of NC_092510.1, forward strand.
TTAAAAGATAAAAAACAGAGGGAAAAGGAGGGAGAAGGGGAATAGCAAGGATGGTGGAAGGAGACGGTCATCATTATACAAAATACATGTATGAAGATGTGAAAAAAAATAAAAGATAAAAAACAATTTCATGAACTTTAGGGGAAAACTTCATTATTGTTGTTGTTGTTATTATTTCATCTTATTTTTTTGGACCAAGAATTGAAAATGGGTGGTTATCCACCGAGCCATATCCCCAGCCTCTTTATTATTATTATCATTATCATCATCATCATCATCATTGTAATTTGTTATATATGACAGCAGAATGCATTACAATTCATATTATACATATAGAGCACAATTTTTCATGTCTCTGGTTGTATGCAAAGTAGAGCCACACCATTCATGTCTTTATACATGTGCTTAGGGTAATGAAGTCCATCTCATTCCACCATCTTTTCTACCCTTATTCCCCCCTCCCTTCCCCAACCTCCCCTTTGCTCTATCTAGAGTTTGTCTAATCCTCCCATGCTCCCCGCCAACCCCACTATGAATCAGCTTCCTTATATCAGAGAAAACATTTAGCATTTGTTTTTTTTGGATTGGCTTACTTCACTTAGCATTATATTCTCCAACTCCATCCACTTACTTGCAAATGCCATGATTTTATTCTCTTTTAATGCTGAATAGTATTCCATTGTTTATATATACCACATTTTCTTTATCCATTCATCAACTGAAGGGCATGTAGGTTGATTCCACAGTTGAGCTATTGTGAATTGTCCCAGCCCTTTTTTAAAATATATTTTATTAGAGACAGGGTCTTACTGAGTTGCTTAGGGCCTCACTAAGTTGCTGAGGCTGGATTTGAACTTGTGATCCTCCTGTCTCAGCCTTCTGAGTTGCTGGGATTACAATTATTATTATTCTTATTTTGAAAAAAAAAGTGTAACTTGACTGTTGGTCATCACACAGTATGCAACAAAATTAATTAAAATTTACTGTGCAACTTCTATTACAATCTTGGGGTAGACAATTTATTTATTTATTTTTAAGGAAGACACAAATCACCAATTATGAAAGGAAAAAAATTAATAAATTGACTTTACCTCACCTCAAAAAAAAATGTTAAGGATATGTCAAGCATGATGTTGTATGCCTGTAATCCCATTGACTTGTGAGGCTGAGACAGGAGGACCAAAAGTACCAGACTAGCCCCAGCAACTTAGTAAGACTTTGACTCAAAATAAAAAAATTGGAAAAAAAAAAAAGACAGGGGAGTTGGGAGATCTAGTTCAGGAGTAGAATGCCACTATGTTCAATCCCCAGGACCAAAAAATAAAAAATAAAGAAATTAGGGGCAGAACTCTTGCCTAGCTATGAACTACTACTGTGTACCCCCTAAACTGATAAAGTTTAACAAAAACAAAAACCAAACCACCAAATGTTGGTCAGATTGTGGATTCACTAGAGATTATTCATATATTACTGATTGGAATGTAAAATTGTACAATCACTTTGAAAACAGTTTAGTAAATAAAATAAAATAAACTTAGACAAACATTACCATATGACCCAGTAATTTTACTTCTAGGTACTTACCCCAAATAATTTAAAAATATGTATTCACACCAAGAATTACATAAGAATTCCCACAGCAGCTTTATTCACAATAGCCTCACACTATTAATAACCCAAATGTCCCTCAACAGATGAAATGATAAATGTGGTAGGTGAATTCAATAGAGTACTTTTATTTATTTATTTTTTTTTCAAATTTTCAACATTTTGATATTTTAATAATGATGTCTTTTAGAATACCTAGTATATATCAGATTTTGTTTAAACATATCCTGATAACTAAATCCTATGAAGTTAGAAATTACACTGCTTTATATTACTAACTGTTAATAACATAAAATGTAAGATACAATAATTACATCATTGATACAAAATAAAAAAAATCTGAATAATTGAGTCCTCATAGGTGAAACTTTACAAGGATCACTGATTGCAATTTGAAAACGAGAAGCCCCTTTCTAAGAGTATGCCATGGTTCACAACACTTTTGAGGTTGGAAGGTTCAGGGCTGTATCTTCAGGCAGGAACCAATCATAGCATGACTGCTGTCATTTTCTGAGACGATCGAATGATCAACATATTTATTTTGCCATAGGTTGATAATGAAATCTGTTAAGTTATGGTTATACAATCTCTTCTTGTAAATCGCATAATCACTATATATAAATGCATATTATATATCCCATGTTATACCTGTTTAAAATTGTTTTCAATTCAGCAAAGATTAAATAACTTTTTATAGGCATAGTATTGGACAAGTCCCCAACAAAAAATGTCTTTGTGTTCTAGTTTACAATAGAGTACTTTTAAACAACACACACAATAACATGAATGATTATAAATACATGGCTGAGCGGAAGAAGTCAGACCCTAAAGATTGTAAGAATCCATTCATATGAGATTCTAGAATAGGTAGGTTTATAGTGACAGAAAGAGTCCAAGGTACTTGGGTGGGAGGACCTATGTAGAAAGAGGAATAGGAAAACTTTTTTGTGGTATATAGCTCATTACATTTCCACAATCAAGGAAAAATGCACTAAAGTGGGTATATTTTATTTATTATGGGTACAACTATACTTCCAATAAAGTTGATTTAAATAGTAAAAACGTGTAGTCTCTGAATAATCCTTCCTAGGGACAAGAGCCATCCTTAAGGACACAAAAATACATTTACAATGCAATATAGATGAAATAAATTGAAACATTTAGATTGTGCTCTGATTTGTGCCTTGCAAGTTGTAAGAATGTCTAAAGCAAGAGTGGGTATAAAAGTAGCTTTTAAATAGGATGTAGCTGCTAAACAAGACAATCTAACTGGGTGCCTTTCTAAGCTCATCCTAAATTCAGAGACTTTGAGAACTACCATATCAGTCTGATTTGTCACTGTGGCAATATGCCTGAGATAAACATATGAGGAGGAAAGGTTTATTTTGGCTTGTGGTTTCAGAAGTTTCAGTCCATGGTCAGTTTTGGGCAAGGCAGAACATCATGATGGAGAGTGCACGGTGGAGCAAAGCTGCTCCCCTTCTGGCAGCCAGGAAATGCATGAACGCATGCACATGTGTGCAAAAGAAGGGAAGAGAGAGAGAGAGAAAGGGGCCGGGGTCCTAATATCCCCTTCAAGTCCACATCATGATAACCCAACTTCCTTTGAACTAGGCCCCACTTTCTAAAGGTTCCACCAGCTCCCTACACCACCATGGGCTGGGGACCAAGTCATCAACACATGGACCTTTAGGGGGCATTTAAGATCCAAACTATAGTAAAACACAGAGGGAAAACTACAAGGAAACAGATCTGATGGATTCATTACAAAGGACCACCCAGCAAGATCCAAGCCATCCACAGTAATGCTTCAAGACTGCACATAGCTCAGAAATGTAGGGTAAGAATATGCACAACCTCAGATCAGGTAAATTACAAGGATATCTGCTCTCACCACTTCAAGTCAATATTATACTGCAGAATCTCATGAGAGCAATTAGTCAAGAAAAAACGAGTAAAAGACATCCAGATTGGAAGGGAAGAAAACTTTCTCTTTGTAGATGACATGATTCTGGATAGAGAAAATCTTGAGGGACAAATACTATTAAAACTAATAGTTTCAGCAAGGATGCGGGATATAATCTCCATATACAAAATTCACAAAGAATTTCTAGGGTATACATTCAATAAAAGAAGTACATGATTTATACAATGAACCTACCATTAAATGGAGTTTAATGGTCCTGGGGCACATGCAAAAGGATAAAGTTGGTCCCAATCTCACACCATTTACAAAAAATTAACTCAATTTATCAAAGATCTAGAACTATAAAACTCCTAGGAGGAAACATTGAGTATCAATTTTTGTGACCTCAGGTTAGGCAAAGATTTCTTAGACATGATGCCTAAAGATTACGCAACATACAAGAAATAGATGTGTTGGCTTTCTTCAAAATTAAAACATTTTGTGCCTCAAAGAGCATCATCAAGGAAATGAAAAAAAAAATAACCCACAGAATAGGAGAAAATATTTGTAAGTCGTATGTCTGATAAAGGACTTGCCTTTAGAATATATAAAGAAATCTCAACATAAAAGACAAGCCATTTAAATAAAATAAGCAAAGGATTTGAAAAGACATTTTTCCGGGCTGGGGATGTGGCTCGAGTGGTAGCGCGCTCGCCTGGCACGCATGCGGCCTGGGTTCGATCCTCAGCACCACATACAAACAAAGATGTTGTGTCCGCCAAAAAACTAAAAAAAAAAAAGTAAAAATATAATAAAAAAGAAAAGACATTTTTCTAAAGAAGGTTTGCCAGTGGCTAATAAGCACATGAAAATATGGCCAACACCAGTAGCCATGTGGAAGTGCATCACAAAACCAGAAAAAGATACTACTTTACTAAGATGGCTATAATAAAAAAAGGCAGACAAGTATTGGGCAGGATGTGGGGAAATTCTAACCCTTAGACATTGTTGGTGGGAATGAAAAATGGTCAAAACTGCTGTGGAAAGCAGTTTGATAGTTCCTCAGTAGTCAAAACCAGTCACCATATGAGCTAGCAATCATATTCCCAGATATATACCCAAGACGAAAACACGTGAGCACACAAAAACTTGCATGAATATTTAGAGTAGCATCATTCTCAATAGTCAAAATGTAGAAATAACCCAAATGTCCATTCACCGAGGAAGGGATAACAAAAGTAGGAAACTCATACAATGGAAAATTATTTGGCCATAATAAAATATCATAGATCTCATGATAATACAGTTCTGATATATGCCACAACATGGATGAACTTGGAAAACATTATGCTAAGTGAACGGACTAGACAGAAAAGACCACATAGTATATTATTCCATTTACATGAAATGTACAAAATAGGCAAATCCATACTGTCAGTAAGTACCTTAGTTTTTTTTCTAGGAACTACGGGGAGTAAGAGTGGGCAATGACTACTAATGGGTCTGTAGGAGTTTCTTTGTTTTTATTTTTTTGTTTGTTTGTTTTTTTAAAAAACATCTTTTTTAGGTCTTGAAAATATTCTGAAATTTGATAATTGTGAGGATTGTATAACTTTGGAATATACTGAAAACAACTGAACTGTTAAAAAAAAAGTGTGGGGGGGCGGTAGGGAATAAGGATATCCATTCAGCTTTCACCAATTATTCCAATGCATATAATTATTCTTTGTAAAACATAAAAAGAGAAATGGAAAAGAAAGAAACTATTTCCAATAGAAGTGAGTCCGGTTCCTGCCATCACATTTGGGAACTTCTCCCTCCTAAGGGCATGGGTAGACACAGGAGGAATGTCCTTGCCCAGTACCATTAACAACTGGTCTTCAGCCAAGAATCAACCTGGCTCTTGCAGGGAAGAAAACTTGCTTAACTCTATCCACTAGTCAGAAAGTATGTATTTTTTATTTACCTGACCCTTAATTATAAAGACATTGGTGTGCCAAATCATTCCGTGGCCCTCAACAACCCAGCTATGCACAATTCTTCTTGTGAATAGGTTTAGCTTTTAGGGAAAGAGATAGATCTCATGAGAGAGTTATGTGATTGGATTTTTTTTTTTTAGACATAAAAGAAGTACAAGTTCAATTGTATTATATGGCTCTCCAGGATCTGAGTCCTGGAACAATTTAGAAATCCCTTGACTATAAAGAAGTAATTAAATGCTTGTTTCTGACCATGGCAACTCTGAGGATACAGTCAAGGTGACACAGGTCAAAATGTAACTCATTGTTATTGGATTTTTATGCTGTTATGGCCTTTAGCTTCTGTTTATCACTGTTAAGTTGGCACAAGTATGTGAAGCCTAGAGTCCCTGATAACACTCCTCCTAGGGGAACAGGGTCAGTCCTTGATTAAGTCCTTGATTTTTTAAATATTAATTCATCTAAAATTCATTAGCAAAGAGGAATTGAAGAGACAACATGATTTAAAAATGTATGGTGCATAGCACTCCTCAGACATGAGGTTGTCTTCATTTTGCTGTTAAAAAATACCGTGGGGAACCTGATTCATGTAAAATTGTTGTTAAAAAATGGTTATTGTTATTATTGAATTAACAAATTTATTTCTGAGAATTCACAAACGGTGGTCTGGAAAGTCACTTTTCAGATAAAAATGGAAAAAAAAATATAAAGTATATTTATATAACTTAGGCTAGTGGTGTAGTTCAATGGTAGAGTTCTTGCCTTGCAAATGTGAGGCTCGGCACTGCAAAAAGATAAGAAAACAAACAAAACTATAAATGGCCAAAAAGGAAGAACTTGTAGTGGAATCACAGTATTTCAGCTAAAATAATTATGAAATCTAATATTATTTGGATTAATTGTGTTTAAACCACAAATTTTGTTTTCCATCATAGCTTCACTTCTATGCTGATCAAAATTAACTATAATCAAATAATAGATAAGAAGCATAAATGCATTTAAGTATTTAAAGTATGAATAAAAGAAGGAGAGGACTAATTGGGCAATTTTCCATCTTGATTTGCAAACTGTTTTCTTTGATTAAAAAAAAAAAAAAAAAGTTTAACTTCAGCCGGATGTGGTGACGCATTCCTTTTAATCCCAGCAGCTTGGGAGGCTGAGACAGGAGGATCCAGAGTTCAAAGTCAGCCTCAGCAAAAGTGAGGTACAAAGCAACTCAGTGAGACCCTGACTCTAAATAGAATACAAAAAAATGGGCTGGGGTTGTGGCTCAGTGGTAGGATGCCCTGAGTTCAATCCCCAGAACCGCCCCCCACAAAAATGTTTAACTTCAAATTTAAGAATTTTTTATATTAACTCATCTAAACTTCAGGTCTGATAAAAATTTTAAATAATAAAACCGGGAAATTTAATTTAAATATTAAAGAATCTAATGTTGTGTTTGGTGTGGTTCATGCAGGCGGTTGGCTGGAGTGCATGGGTCTCCTGGGCACAACCCTTCATCTGCCAATAGGTCAGACGAGGTCTCTTTATGTGGTGGTATCTAGACAGTGTTGGGAGATGGTGAGGGTGGAAACTTCCAGGCTTCTTGAGGTTTAGGTTCGAAAGTCTCACAGCATCCCTTCTGCGGAATCTACTGGCCAAAGAAAGTAAGGACCAGTGAGATTTCTAGGGATGTAGGAAAAAACTCCACCCTTGGAGGAAGAAATATCAAACTTATATTGCAAATTGGTGTACTTATAGGGAGGGATTGGAGGACTCTCTGTGACCAGCCTTGGTAAGCCATGTGCCCCAGTCCTTATTTTCATGGTTCAAGAGACAGTTTTGTCATAAATTCCTTGTGCTGAGCATCAGGATGGGAGGAGAAAAGGAACTAGAGCTCTGTCCCAGAAGTTGTACATGTCACACCCTCATCATGGATTAGAATTTAGTTATAAGGCTGGATCTAGCTAGAAGAGGGGCTAGGAAGTATAACCTTTGTTCCAGGTAGCCATGTGCCCAGGTAACATGCATGGATTCTGTGTATTATAGAGAAGAATGGATTGTGGTGGGACATAACCAGTAGTATCTGCCAGATAGAATACATAATGTTTTGTGCCCATCCCATATGACAAAATGTTTTCAACTAATCCACATTTCTTAATTTCTACTTTCACTGTCACCACCCCAGTTCTGACTACTTCATCTCGGATCTAGATCACAGCCACACCCTTTTAATCCATCTTTCTGCCTCTGCTTGCATTTCTTTAACCCATTCTGCAGACAACCAGGATGTAAGCTTGAGCTTGTCACTAGTTTACTTGAAACCCCCGAGTGATTTGTTTTTCCACTGGTCTCTGAATAAAAACTCAGATACTGACGAAGACCCGTGACAAGACCACAGGTGATCTGGTCCTTACCTGTTCCATGACCTCATCTCATGCTGCTTTCCACCTGTAACCTGCTCTCTCTCCAGGCATATCACATTTTTCTCAGTTCCTCTCTCAAGCACTGTCTGATTTGGGGGGGCCATAGTAGAGGTAACTCACCACACCCCCATCTTCTTCAAGAGCTTGTAATCAATTGGGAAGAAGACTCATGGGTCAGACCACAGAGATCCAAGTATCCGATTTTTCTTCAAGACACTGGACTGAGAACAAGATTATATGTGCAGCTATAATCGTACTTTCTTGGAAGCCAAAATTTTCTTGTAGAAATACAAGGACTAAGGAATAGGGGTTTCATCTCTACTTACATCAGGTTCCTTTCTGTTTTATTTCTTGATGATTCCAGAAACTACTAAATAATTCGCCTAATGATAAAATGTCATATTTTATAGTACCAGTTTCTTTGTTACTATAGTTCCTAAAGAAGTGTGGAAACACTGAGGGTTTTTTTTTTTTTTTTCTCCCTTTCAATAGCACTTTTACAACTTATGGGAAGTTTATTACTTTTTCAGTTTACAGGAAATTTATTGTTGTCACAAAAAATAATGTCACACTGAGTCATTTTCTCAGGAAATCATTAGCTTTTTCAGGAGAAATCTGATAGTTGAAACATATAGCCAAATGAATACCAGTCCCTCCCAAGAAAAATAAACAAACCTACAGTGCAGCAGGATTCAATCTTGAGTTCAGGGTTAGATTTTGTTAAGTTATACTTTTGAACGTTTATTCATCGAATACAAACAAATTTGAGTTTTAACTTCTAATCATTTCTCCCTGAAAAAAAGCCATGAGCTCTTCAATGAAAAATGTGGTTTGACTATCCAAGGCTTAAATATGTAGCAAAAAGTGAATTGATCTGCTATTTGCACTGTGACCATATGAGTCTCTAGGGCAGGTAGGGATGTTCCTGAGCCAGGGAAGGAGACAGAGGCACCCACGTGGGATGACTTGTCATACCCTAATACTGCTCCAAAAGTGAACTCTGCCTCTCGCCTGAGACCACATTTGATTCTGGATGGTCTCATTTGGGCACATGGGGAGAACCCATATCGACAGTTAGAGCTGTGTTCCATGTGACAGCAATCAAATTGACCTAGAAGAGGAAATTTCAGAGGGAGGGCTGGCTTCAGTAATGTCTTGATGAAGGAGGTCAAGCAGTGTCACCAGGACCCATCTTTCTTTTTTGGTCTTTTGGTTGTACATTCTCCGATTTGCCTTATTTTCAAACAGGCTTCTTGGTTGTGGTAGTCATTTAGTCACTTCAAATCCAATGATAAAGAGCAGAGATAGTCCGTGCCTAAGTCTTATTGTATCCTATTGGTTCCGGGTGAGTCACTAGGTTGCCATGGCTACATATTATACCATACCTTGGTCACGTGCTCCACTACTGGGGTAGGCTGGAGGCAATTCTCCAGAACCCAGGATTCTGTAGGAGCCCACAGGGGCACCTTCAGCTTCTCCGGCAGATGGTGGCTTTGGTTTTACTGTCCTGGTAAGCTTTCACATAGTGTGGGAGAAACATGCCTATAGGAAGAAATCAGGCTGAGTGGGAAAAGAAGGACAGATGCTGGGTGGGGAAAAACATGCCCCACATGCCTGTATTTTAGTAGCCTGTTCATATTTGCAATTCACGATTGTTAAGAGAATCTTCAGATTTTTCTTCCAGAGCCAGGCCAGCAGCTCCAGATGTGGGGGATGAAGTTGGAAAAGTCTGGAGCAGCTGTGTCCACTTTATAAGCACCTCAGCAACCAATCTTTATCAGCATTGGATCAGCTGGGAGCCCAAGAGACCCACCAGTCCTGGCAGCCATTCTGAAGAGCAAAGTTCAAGATCTAAACCCAACACGCTTCCTTCGTGACCTAGAGAAGACCCAAGGGGGCTGGGCAGAGGGAACGCTCTGTCCTTGGAAGTCCCGGAGGCAGCCTCGGCGGAGGAGCAGAAGGAAATGGAAGATAAAGTGACTAGTCCAGAGAAAGCTGAAGAAGCAAAATTAAAAGCAAGGTATCCCTCACCTGGGGCAAAAGCCTGGAGGTTCAGATTTTTTAAGGAAACGATTGCAGAAAGGGCAAAAATATTTTGATTCTGGGGATTACAACATGCTTTCTGCAAAAGCAAAGATGAAGAATAAGCAACTTGCTACTGCAGCCCCGGATAAGACAGAGGTCACTGGTGACCATATTCCCACTCCACAGGACCTTCCTCAACGGAAACCATCCCTTGTTGCTAGCAAGCTGGCTGGCTGATTAAAAGAGCTGACCTGCATGAATGTTCTAATTCCCATTATTTCTCCTCATATGTTACTTATCCACTTTTTATTCCTTTCATTCACTAAGTCATTTAAATGAGACTGACGGCTTTGCAGGTAGCGATAGTGTGTGCTGCTGTTGTAAGGGAATATACATGTGTAGAGGTTTTGATTAGTTTTAACAGTGCACTGATGAAAAGGACGTGTTAGAGCAACATAAGTAATCTACTTGAAAATATTTGTATATATCACCTAACTCCTAATATAGGTTCCAACAAGTAATAAGCAAATTTTACGATTTTAATGTTTTGCCTTCCTCGCTTATCTTAATTATAGCTGTGTATGTTACTCTTATTTAATGTAACCTCTGTATTGATTTCTTCTGTATTTTCCTTCTGGATTTTATCAAACAGAAGTTTAAGCCACAAGTTTGAAGAAAGATCACAAATTCAAATGAAAATAGGAGGGGCTTTGAAAGATTTGTATAACTGTGCTTGAACTTGTATGGCCTTAAACCTGTTTCAGCTTTAACAATAGAATTTTACTTGGGCAAGATTTGCCCATTCTGGTGTAACTTATGTGACTTCAGTGCTTAACAGCTGCCATTGAAGCTAGTATTTTTATTTAGTTTTGTAGTGTTAAGTGCCTTTCATTGTTGAAGATGTGAATGAAGTATGCATGTGCATCAACTGTTGAATTAACTTTTGTGCCATTTTTGTAAATACAGTAGTTTTGCACACACACACACACACACACACACAAAGACAGAAGGGCAGTGTTTCCAGTCTGTGGCCCTCAGCTTCATTAAGTTGCTCTATCACATCACCAATGACAACTGGTATATTAGCATCAACCCTTGATTCAAAGGAAATTCAAATTGTAGAAATGGAGTATTCTGGGGAAGTAAGAGAGTTAATAAGAATTCAATATAATTTAGAAGCCAAAAATATTAATAATGCTTTTTACACTATAGGTTTTCAATGTGCTCATATTCTTTAAAAATTTTTTTTAATTGTAGATGGACACAAACCTTAATTTTATTTATTTATTTTTATGTGATGCTGAGGATCAAATCCAGTGCCTCACCTGTGCTAGGCAAGTGCTCTACCTCTGAACTATAACCCTGGCCCTGTTTATATTCTTAATAGTAGTAATGTCATTGTGTATGAGAAGAATTTAGTTTTATTAGTCAGGATTGGCCAAAAGAAGTAAGGGAGAGAGTTTTTTTTTTTTCCCCCAAGGCTGGAGCTTTGTAACCCTTAACCTTAAAGCTATCTAACCTTCTAGAATTGTTTTCATTTTACACTTAGCTCAGTTGGAGCAGGAAGTATTGTATAAACTTCCTTCAACCACTGACAAAGCAGAAACCTGCAAAGAACTCTATTCTTTTTAAGGCCCAGACTTTAGTAGAAGATAGAACTATACTATTTCTGCTTTAAAAGAAAAATGTTCTTTTTCATATTTAATAGTTTATAATGATTTCAATGCTAGAGGCCAGGTTCAAGTTTTAGTAGGGGATGCTGAGGTATGTATAACCAGGGTCCATAGTTGCAAGCTTATAACATGTATGGTGTAGTCTTACGGGATTTCTGGTACTAATGCAAAACGAGGCTTGGAAACCAGGCAGAAGAAAGGGAGGATGGTAGCAGCATGAAAAATAAGTCCTAAGCCCAGTCTGATGATAACTTTCCTGACTTGGCCACTCAGTACTGCTGCCACTGGACACTGGATACCATTGGATTTGGTCTGTCAAATGCAATACTTAGTTATACTGGAATTTCAAACAAATGAAGCTTTTTAGTGCCAATATGTCCCATGCAATATTTGGGGCATACTTATACTCAAAAAAATTACACAGAAAATGATTTGTTGTTTATCTGAAATTCTAATTTCACTGGGCTGCCTGTATTTTCACGTTAAATCTGACAGTTCTGTTCTGGATGTCCCATTGCCATTGCCACCCTTGTCCTTGGAAACTAGCCATCACCTGCCACTCAAATGAATTTCCAGGTGGTCCCTGGCTTTTTGGTTCATGGGTTCTGAAATGAACTTGACTGAGACAGATATGTGTCCTCAGAGGAGCATCTGCTACAAGCCCCTGCTCCAACTGTGAGGGAGGTCAGAGAGCTCACAGGGCTGTTAGTGGGAAGTGGCCTCTGTCCTCCCCTGTGTCTTAAATTTTTCAAAGATGGAGGGGGGAACAGCAGGGAGGTTTAGATATGAGGGCAGAGGGATACCAATGCCGCATTCCTCCTCTTTATTATTATTCAGTATCCTATGAGTTGGGGGCCAGGAATGGTTAATATAATTCTCTTTTCCGGTGGCTGGTTTAAGAATCCAAACCTAAGGCAGCTAGCAGGTGGCATCACTCTGGCCAAGGTTATTTCAGAATTATAAACATGATCTAAACTGGGCCAATGAGCTATGAGTCTGTTAAAAGGGTCTAGGGAAATTTAACTTTATTACTGACAACCTGCATAAAGAAAAGATCTCGTTTTCCTATCACATATTGTTTTATGTCCTGTTGAATCCAGGAAATCCTTGTCGTCTTGTTTCCAGTTTGAGATGAAGAACAAAGAGAGAAAATAAGGGCAGAAAGCATCTGAGTATTTACTGAGAATGGAGCTGGAACCATTGAAATATACAAAAGCATCTCAATGATAGAATGTTTTCTAGTCCTGAAGCCTGTCCTACATCTGGACATCAGCTCTGTGCACTGACATGTTTTGATTTGGCTCACACAACTTCAATTTGGGTGCTCCGGTGCTTATAGCCAAAGACAGCTCCACAGAAAAAAGGATTCGTGAATGTATGAGGCAGCTTCAAAACTTATCATTTATTAAACGCTGAAAGTGTAGCCTAATGTTGTTTTGATTGAATTGGAAATTGTTATTATGAAATGGTGAGACAAAGATTAGTATTTAAATTAATGCAACACAAACAACAGGAGATCTGCTTCATTAAGTCAGGGAAAAGAAGCAGTTTATAATTATTGCCAGATTCTTGCTCTTTTTGCCTGAATGCCCAGAGGATGATGCAGCCTCTCAGGGAGAAAGTACCCCCTGAGAGGAGAGACATATTTAAATTCCTGGAAAGGCCTACAGTGCAAATATAAACAGGATTTTGAGAACCCTGCCCTCCCCCTCCTCCATCTTCATGTGGCAGACAGCTGTGCTTTGGCCGGCCTCACAGCCATTCCTACGTTTTTGGTCCTAGCATCTGCCTTTCCTTTGGATCACCCTGGCCTCCACCATTCTCCACCATCTTGTCAGGACCAGCCATCCAGACACACATGTGCTCCCCACCACTGAGCACCAAAGGTGGGCATGTGGCTTCAGGCCTCTCAACTCTCCCAAGAATTCAGATCTCTAGGGAGTGATGCAAGAAGGAAAATCCTTAGAGTCAGATTCCCAGAAATACCTGGTTCCTGTCCTTTCTGAGGTTTGATTCTAAGATCCCCCATTGGCTCTGCTGAAGGTAGCTTAGCTGAGTGCTTAGCTGGGGTAGGGGTTTAGAGTGTGTCTTTTGAAGTTTCAGGTTTTGAAGTTTGGCTCTCAGTGTGGTGAGGTCAGGAAGTGATGGAACCTTGAAGAGATGGAGCCTAGTACAAGGTGGTTGGGATGTTAGGGGAATCACACTTGGAAGGGACTAGGTGGTTCTTGGTGGTGGACCCCCAGTAGCTCCACAAGAGGAATGGATGTAGAAGAGAAAGACTGACTCCTCCCCACTTTCTATGTTAGCTCTCTCTTGTGTGATTATTCCCCTCTTGCACAACCCCCCACCATGATTTCATCTGCCATGACATAGTCATACAATGGGACCCTCACTAGAGTCAAACTAGTGTCATGTGCTTGGACCCCCAAAAAACTATGAGTTAAATAAACCCTTCTCTATGAAGTACCCAGCTAATCAGGTGCTTTGTTATGTACCCAGTTAATCAGGTGCTTTGTTATAGCAGTGGAAATGGACTTATACAGTATGCCAGCAGAAGTTTCTGTTGCATGGTGCCAAAAATCTTAGCCAATATTCTCTACCAACAATCCTTGAGCAAAACCAAATCTAAAGATGTAGGAGGTGTTCTCTAAGCATATGCAAATACAAGCCTCACGTACACCTGCTTATAGTAACTTCTATCATGTGTCTAAGCTATCAAGTAATCAATTATTAGAAAAAAACTTATTGAGAACTAAGGTAAATTTTGTTTAAAATTTATGGAGCACTTATTGTGTATAGAGGCATTGCTCATTTGCTTAATCCACATTGCAATATAGCGGTGTGAATATCATTATTATGCTCATTTTACAGATTTCAAAACTGAACCACAGAAAAGTTAAGTAATGCACTCAAGATCACACAGCTGGTAAACAACAGAGCCATGATTCAAACTGTGACAGTCTAACTTGAGTCTGTCCACTTCTGTCTTGTCTACTTGGTAGAACTTGATCTTCAGAAGACTGAGACAAACTATAAAATCAACTCCTAACAAATAAGATTAGAAATATACAAAAGCATCTCAATGATAGAATGTTTTCTAGTTCAGAAGCAAGAAAGTTTAACAAAGGTGTCTGAAAGTCTCTGGGTTCCAACTACCTTTTTTTTTTTTTTGGCGGGGGGGAGCTAAATAAAAACTGCTTAGGATTTCCAAGGGGAAAAATGTCCATCTAATTAGTTAGCAAGTGTGTACCAAGCCCAAACACCTGCTACTGTTTTTCTTTCACGGTTGCCAGGTGATCCATGAGCAGTCCTGGATCAAAAAGTAATGGTAATTGACACCCAGTATAATTAATTATATAATTTTAACTTCTTAAGTTCATTTCCATTAAAATGGGCCCGTAAAACTGGGATATTCTCAAGACTACCATGGAAAAGGGGGATAATAGGGGACCAGAGCCTTATTTATAGTTGACTCAGCTGTGAGTCATGTCCTCCACAGTGTGAATTCTCTCACCCTACCATCATTAATGCTAATAAATGTCTATGGGATTATGAACTCACTCATTCAAATTCATGTATTGAGTACCTACTAAGTGCTGAGTACTGAGGATGTGATAGTGGATAAGCAGACAGAATACTGTCTTCAAGAGGTTGCTATTCTAGAGGGGAGTTGTAATCCCACCACTGCTCCATTGGAAAAGCCTGAATTCTCCAGGCTCCTGATTATTATCATCACTATGTAGAATAAACGAATGAGGCTGGGCATGGTGCACATGCCCAGCAACTGGGGAGACAGGAGGATATCAAGTTCAAGGGCATCCTGGGCAACTTAGTGAGACTCTGTCTCCAAATGAAAAATACAAAGCTGTGGGGGTATAGCTCAGTAGCAGAGTACCCCTGGGTTCAATCTCTAGAACCATAAAAGAAAAAAAAAAAAAGGAAGGAAGGGAGGGAGGGAGGGAGGGAGGATTGAGCTGTCTTTGGGGAGACATCAGTTGGCTTGGTCTTTCCAGAGGCGTCCAAGGAGAGGGCACTGTGGCCAAAGACTGCTTTGTAGAGATGGTCATATCTGCTGGGTGATCATGAAGATTTATTATTATGTGTCCAAGATTTCATATGAACAAGTTGTGTGCTTCATATGTGCCCACGTACTTAATTCTCACAACAAACGAAGATCTACTAAATTCTACAAATTTGTTGATGTGCCTATTTTTATATCTTTGATTCTCTGAAATTGAGATGTGTCTCACAAACCATGGCCTCTTATTATTGCTGTCAATGGGGCACTGGTGTTAATGGGGTTGTTGCCTGCCAATGTTGCATCTGATCATAGCTGTTCACGGGGTGTGTGCATACATATGCAAGTGTGTGTTTGTGTGTGTGTATGTTCATATTTGTGGTGCTGGGGATTGAAATCAGGGCCTCACACATACTAGGCAATCACTCTACCACTTAGTCACATTCCTAGCCCCTGTTCCTATCTTTACATTTCAATTAAATTATGAACATTGCTGATACTGCATGTGTTTGGCTTATTTGTTGATTACGATATTATCCTGATTCTTGTCTGAATCCTTCTGTTGACACCTACTGGTAAAATCATCTTACAGAACAGGGTGTCCATGTCATGGAAGAAAGTCTCCTAGATGGGGCAGGGAGTCAGGAGAGGTAGCATCATGGAGCACTTTAAAGAATGGTAATTCACTAACCCTATTGATGGAAAGAGGGTAGTTTTGTTTGGAAAAATGTTGAGGGCCACAGCCGAGTCGGGATGACGCAAGGCATTTTTGCCAGAAGTAGTGGTTGAGAGGTGACGCCAGCGAGCCATTAAGATGATGACTTTTGAGTTCTGGCGGAGTTCCCGTTGAGTTCCGCTTGAGCTCTCCTGGGGATTCCCAGAGAGTTCCCATTGGTTGGGGAAGTGCCTGAGGAGGGATTTTCCAGTTGTTGGTTCCTGGAGGAGCCGCATGGCGTTCGGGGGAGTTCCTGGGAGCGTGTGTGGAGTGTGCTGGTGGAGTTCAGAAATAAAGTTTGTTCCTGCTTCAGTGGCTCGTGATTTGTGCCCAGCCAGACTGCGGCAGAAAAATTCCAAGCAAGCATTGTATTCTAGTTTGATAGGTTTGTTTTTCTTTTAGGATAGATGATGTATATTACCATAAAGAGCATCTTAGATTCAATGAGATTGCAGATTATGTCCAGGAAGCTGATGCACGATAATGTGAATTAAGTTACCTCAAATCCCACAGCTAGAAATGGCAGGGCCACGATTTAATCCTGAACTTGTGGTTTCAGTCTTGAAACTCCGTTAACCATTGTCTCATATTGCCTCTCAGTATGGATGTGGCTGGTTATCACAGCCTGATTTACCTAGTCAATCGGTATTCATTGAGTGCCTACTGTATACCAGACATTGGCATATACAAAAGTACAGTGGTGAGACAGAATTTGGAACTATCCCCGTGAAGTGCATAGATTAATCAGGGAATAATCAAATAATTGCGGGAATAGATGTCAATTTGCAACTGTGCAATAAAAGGCAGGAAGCCTGTTGTAAGGGTCCTTTTACAATCTGGAAAGTCAAGGAAGTCTTCCTGAAAGAAGACTCTTTTGAGTTAAAGTGAAATGGGCAATGAGTGGGCAGGGAAGAACACCCCAGAAAGAGTAAGTGGTATGTTAAGAAGGCCCAGTGGTGGGAAAGAATTTGGAGTGTTTTCAAAATGGAAAAAAGCCAGTCTGGTGTGTGTGTGTGTGTGTGTGTGTGTGTGGAGGTTAGAGAGTTATAAGATGATGGTAGAGAGCTAGCTGGGGGTAAGATCACACATGGCTCTGGAGTCTTGTTAAGATTATAGACTTCATCCTGAAAGCAATGGTACTCCCCCAAAGTTTGATGGTCACCATTATTGCTCCCTGGATCTCATTCCATTTCAATAAATCTGAAACTACTCCAAGGCTGATTGACACTCTATGGAAAGGAATAATTTTCCTGAAAGACCTTGATAGGCAGCTATTTATTTATAAGGCATTATTATTTCCCCTACTACTACCTTCTCTGACTGAATATATGATGAAACTTACCCATAAATAAGAGATGTTTATATAATTCTCAGATTTCTAAATTACTATGCATAAAAAGATAGTTTAAACAAAGCTTATTTGACTATGTGTAACAGGTGGAAAGTATGCAGCGCAGCAAGATCATCTATATTTATATTATATATATATATAAAAATATGGAATGCTAAAGGAAAAAGTCAAATATGCCTCTTTGAAATAATTAAATATGGAATGCTAAAGGCCTGTCACATTTTAATTGATTATACATAATTAATACATATTATGTAGCTTGATGATACATAAAATAGTAAATTTATAGTTGGTATGATCTCAGATTTAATGATGTAGAATGTGAACAAGTCACGTTCCTAGAAGCGGAGCCTAACACAGATATTGGGGTTTTGTGTTAGTTTATTCTCTGTTACCATAACAAAATACCTGAGGCTGAATTCTTTACTTACAAAAGGTTTATTTAGGTCACAGTTCTGGAGGTTCCAGGGCATGCTGCTGATTTCTGCTCTGCTCTGGTGAAGGTCTCATTGTGGATGTCATCACAGTGCAAAAGTGCATGTGAGAGGAGAGACCACAAGGAGAGAAAAGAAGCCAGAGCTTCTTATCTGGGAAGGGGCTGGTCCTGTGACCTCTCTCTAGGCCCACTCCCTCTTCACATTGCCACACGGAGGACCAAGCTCCCAACACATGAACCTCTGGGGGACACACTCAAACCATGTCTAAGCCATGTAAGTTCATAAAATGTGTGGCCTTCTGAAAAAGCCTGTGAGAGAGGGTCTGAAACAGGAGATAGGAAGACAAAGAGCCAAGCAAGGTCTTGCTCAAGACTGACCTCTGGTAAACTCATAGAAGTTGGTTCTGAAGCCTGAGCTACATCACGGCTTCTCCATTTAGGCAATAGGTCTTCTATAGCCCTCCAATTCAGGCACTGACCATGGACTGCCTTTGGAAAGGTTGTGGCCCCCAGGGCCAAGCATTCTGGTCAGCAGAGGGTCAGCTTCCTGGGAGAAGGGGGCAGCTGGGAACCACCAGGAGGCAGTAGTCACAGCAACCAGTTGTTGGCTCCGGACTTGGTTCAGAGGGTGTGGAGGGCCGTCACAGCATCTAGGACCACAACCTTGTTCAGCTTCGTGGTTCAGAGAGTCCACAAAGTAAAAAACAGCTACCCTGAGAAATGTAGTCGTTCCTCATGCTAAAACCAGGAGAAATATGTCCTCAATAATATCCTTAGAGTAGCCTTGGCCACCAAGTGTCCTAGGGCTGACACCTCCAGCTCTCTTGATGACAGGGCTGTCAGAGACTATGAGAAGTCACACCTGCCAGAGGCAGAGCTATTCTGATATGTATGTGGCAGATTTGGCTCTTGGAATAACCCAAAATTTCAGATTCTATCCAGGGGGCAGCCCAGAGGTGAAACCATAGAGTGGTTTCCCATCTCCTCCGGTCCCTGCTTTACCTTTCTAGAATCTTCTCTCTCCTCTTAGCGGCCTTTCCTCTATACAACAACTCTCCTCTTGCTCGGATTTCTGACGTTGAATCTTTTCCAGGATGTTTCTTCTTTCTTTCTCTCCCACCCCCCATCTCCTCAAGGAATTTACTTTAAAAAATTTTTAAATCTGGGGGGGATTTAATATGATGCACCTGGGCATATTTGCCCTTTGAAGACCACTGGTGATTGAAGGTATCTGGAATATTTTAAATCATGTAATATAGATAACCTTTTCATACAAACAGCATACACAAGAAGGTCAGATAAGGAAACAGCAGAGAAAAGTCTGGAAGATCTATTTCTGCCAGCTCAGTTTGCCTACCAACCAATCTGGACCCTCATTCTTAGGTAATTCTTCCTCTTTCTTCCTGTGTCTTCATTTTCTTTTTATAAAACAAAGAGTGGCTGGGTGGATGGCATTTCCAGGCCAGGTCAAGGACACAGAGAAGGGTGCAATAATTATATTAATTTTCCTCTTTGTACTGATAACGAGAGAAACAGTAATGACACAACCAAGCATTACTGAATGTTGCCAGGCCCCTTTTAGCTCCAAGCCTTTTAGAAAGGGAGATGTCAGTTGCCTTTCTGGTTAATAAGAGCTAAACATCAATCTTTGGATCCTTCTTGACAGGATCAGTTTGAACACACATCTGTACTGACCTAGAATAAGTGCTATGCTTAGAAAAATCATAATATGACTAAAGTAGACTTTCATAGACCTGGTGAGCACTGGAGAGACTGTGGCTTAATTAAAAAAAAATGTATCACAGTAAATTTTCCAATGCTACTGATTTCAAAAAGAGGCTTTGGGGCAAGAGTGACGTGGTTATAAAGGCAGGTGCCAATGAGGACTTTGCTAGGTTCAAGTTAAGGTATTTTAATAAGAAAAAACAAGTTTAATGATAACTGCAGTTAAATTAAGCAAGAATGAATAAGGGCTAAGCTTGGAGAATGGCTTCTACCTGGTGAGAGTTCACTTGCTAAAAGTAGATTATCAACAACTGCTGTGGTTTGGATTTGGAATGCCCTGCCTGCAACTCATGTTTGAAAACATGATGATCTTCAATGCAATTTCGCTCAGAGGTGGAACTTTTAGACAATGATTAGGGCTGCAACTTCCCAGTAGATTAATCCATTTGATGGATAAATAATTTGAATGGACAACTGGGTAGTAACTATAGGCAGGTGGGATGTGGCTGGAAGAAGCAGCTCACTGGGAATGTAGCCTTCAAAACGGTGTCTGTGCCTGACCCTTCTTGTCTTTCTTTGCTTCCTGGATACCATGACTTGAGCAGTTTTCCCTCACCACATCCTTCCACCATGATGTTCTGCCTTACCTCAGGGCCAGGGCAATGGAGCCAGATGGATTGAGCCATGGATTGAGATTTCTGAAACCAGGAGCCTGAAATACATTTTCCCCCCTCTAAGTTCTTGTCAGTTATTTTGGTCACAGCAATGAAAAGCTGACTAACACAATCAGTTTGAATTTGTACCTGGGCAACTGTTGAGAAGGACAGCTACCATCTTTGTTCAGGTGTGATCACAATGGTGAGTGTCTGTGATCAGAGCACATATTCAATAGGACATCGTTTTTTTTGGGGGGGGGGGCGGGTACTAGGGATTGAACTCAGGAGCACTCAGCCACTGAGCCACATCCCCAGCTCTATTTGATATTTTATCTAGAGACAGAGTCTCACTGAGTTGCTTAGTGCCTCGCTAAGTTGCTGAGGCTGGCTTTGAACTTGCGATCCTCCTGCCTCAGCCTCCCGAGCAGCTGGGATTACAGGTATGCAACACTGCACCTGGCTCAATAGGACATCTTGATGGGAAATGTAGGAAGATCAGGTTTTATGCCCAAACAAACAATTCTTTGCTATTTTAATAAGTGATTACTTCCTTTTCTTTATTTTCTTATTTGTCCAAACTTAATTTATCAATGATTTATGAAAGACAGTACAGAATTTACTAGTCATCTACACAGTTTGATTTTTTGCCACACTTTACCCTACCTTGGTTAAACATTGTCAGGTTTATGAAAAGCACTAAAACACTGAGCATTTAAACACTTCAGTTTCTTTGGCTGTCTTTGGGATGCCCAACCACTTTATTATACTTTAAACCAGAGACTGTTGGGGAATATAAAAGAAGAAAGGAGGGAAAGAAGGAAGGAAGGAAGGAGGAAGAGAATAAAGAGAGAAAGAAGAAAGTTAATGTGTTCAGTAAGATTATAATCTGGTAGGAAAGGTTGAAATGAAAAGACAATCTTCCTCATCACCCCCATCATTACCACTCTTGAATACCTGTTAGGGGCGGGTACCACACAAAACACTGCACATTATCTCATTTAATGCTCTTGATGATGTTTTTGGAGGTAGCCATCGTAACCTGGCTTACAAATGAGAAAACTGAGCCCTGGGAGGCCTCTGGCTCTGCAGTGACTGAGTCACAGCTGCATCCTGAGCTCTTTCTGATTTCAGAGCTTGTGATTCTTCCATTCCTGCATGCTGCCCCCACAGGAAGGCTTCAAAACCAAAGACAGTGATTAATTGCCAGCTTGATTAATAGAGACAGAGCCAGTCCCAACATGGAGTAGATTCATTCCTGGCTGCTGCTGATGTTTATTGTGTCTGCATTTGGGCTGACTATTGGTTCTCACCCTCCTAATGTGATCCGTGTGGGGGCAGATTAGAGCCTTGTAAAGTGCACAGAAGCCATGCAGTGTGTGAGTTGTTATTATGTGTTACAGGCAAGATAATGAGACCTATAGACAGTTTTGCTCCTTCCCATAGGACCAGTTTATAGATTATAGATCATAGAATCTGAGCACATTATCTTTTCTCCTTCCATCTCTATCTGCATTTCTAGGTAGTAACAGAAATGGATTCCTGATTGCATTTGGAATCCTGGAGTCATTCATTCAGTCATTCATCTAACCCATATTTACAAGTCTTCACAAAGTACCTGCTAATATCCTAGGCACCGCACACACAAAGGAAAACCACAGCCTTGGTCCTTAGGAAGTTGTCTCAATGGGAATAGACCTACAGTTTCCCAATTTAGAAATAACAAGCCCAGGAGGCACACTTAATCTATTCACTTTTGGAATAGAGATTCTTCTTACAACACAATTTTTTAAAATTATCACATCTTAAATAGAAGATGAATACTTACAAATACAGGTGGAATTGGAAGGGGAAAAGATAATGGGCTCAGATTTAGTGTATTCTATAATCTATAATGTTCTCAGAAGTAGAAATAATCTCCCCAAAGGATTACAATGAAAAAAAAATGGTTTTTATTTTGAATTCTTACTTGGTATGAGGCTTAGCCAAGACTCAAAGGCCAACCACTCTCTTCTCTTGCCCTATCCTGCCAATCTCTCCAGCAGGAGGAGCAACTATTAGAGAGATGTTAAAGAGAATAAAAAGAAATGTAGAGGTGGGTACAAGGGAACTCTATAGTTTCTGCTCAGTTTTTCTGTAAACCTACAACTGTTCTAAAAATAACATTTTAATTTTCTAAAGTATACATATAAGAGTCAAATTAAGACTTTCAATTGTTCTTAAAGAAATTCCTGACTGGGCTCAGTGGTGCTGGCCTGTAATCTCAGCGGCTCTGGAGGCTGAGGCAGGAGGATCTTGAGTTCAAAGCTAGCCTCAGCAATGGCGAGGCACTAAGCAACTCAGTGAGACCCTGTCTCTAAATAAAATACAAAATAGGGCTGGGGATGTGGCTCAGTGGTCAAGTGCCCCTCAGTATGCCCCTCTCCCTGCAAAAGAAATTCCTATTACCCTGAAATGGTCTCTCACGGTACCATTAGTTCACAGGCCACATTTTGTGAAACACTGTTTAGTCCAAGTTTTGATTATCAGAAAGAAGAAGTGTCAAAAGAAGGAAGATGTGTCAACTCTGCCCCTTGAATTGTCTCCTGTCCATGGCAGGAGGATGAAGTTTTGAGTCATTCCTCTTCCTGCCAAACCCCTTCATGCTCAGGCTCTCACATTCATTTCCCCCTCCCCGCATTGCTCATGCACCCCAGGCATTATTTGCAAACTCTCTACTCTTCCCTGCATCTGGAAGTTCTTCCCCGTCTCTGCCTGTCAGACTACACTCATCCATCATGTGCATCACCAGCAAGCTCATCATCCCTCCACGTCAGCCCACACAGTCTTCTGTGAAGCTTCCTTTGGTCCTTCCAGACAGAGGAAAGTGTTCCTTCCCTGGTACAGCCACAAAGCCCTGTGTGCACGGCCACTGGGGAAGCCATTTTTTTTGTTTGTTTGTTGGTTGTGGTGGGTTTTCAGGTCTACCTGAAGTTTCCAGATAAAATACATGGTACCTAGTTGTATTTAAATGTCAGTTCAACCAAGGGTGATTTTTAGTCTACCTCATGTAATATTGCCATTATTACAGGGTGCCTAGCTCTAGATATGACACCAATAAAAAAATTGATGGGGCATATTTTATTTGCTTTGAGAGAATTTTGTCATAATCATTTATCATGCCTTGAATTTTCTTCAGCACATCTGTGCTTCCATTTGGGCTCGACCATTTCCTAGTGGTGTGACTGTGAACCAAGTACCTCATCTCTGTGCCTTTCCCTACCTCTTCCGAGGAGAATGGGTTATGACTGATGTCCTGGAGTTTGGGGAGGACTTAATAAGATGACGTTTGTGTGTGCATATGTGTGGACGCCTGTGTCCCTTTAGAAGAGGGAAAGCTTACCAAGTGGATCTTAGTGGAAGTCTAATTGCTTAATTTTTTGATAAGAGTTTTGAATCTGCTTTTCTAATTGTTTATCTGGGATTCTTATCAAAAGTGTTGCCAATTGTTTTTGTCATTACTCTTTTGTTCTAATGCTTCATCAATGTTTTTAATCAGTCTTCTATTATACTTTACCTGTGGGGCTCAAGCATGAATGTGCACCAGAGTCACCTGGATTTCCCACATGTCCCCCACACCTGCACCCCTCAGGTTCTGGTTCAGGATGTCTGGATTGGGTCTGATGTTTGCATTTCCCAGGCAATGCTCCTGCTCTTGGTCCCAGATGCTCACTTAGAGATTCCCTGTACTAGGCCATCCCTGACAAAAATGAGGCCCCTTATATCAAGGGCTTTCAAACTCAGTAGAACCCACAATAAGTATATTTCACATCATGACCCTAGCATAAATGTTATATAAATAAGCAAGTTTCATGAAATAATACTTCCCATGACTATAATAGATGCACTTAGATTTTTTTTTGTTGTTGTTGTTCTAAGAAAATGCTGCCCCATTAATTACAATTTAAGAACCATTATTAGATTATGCCCTGGCTGGATAATACATGAGTGTTTGATATATAAAAATTGTATTAGTAAAAAAGCACAACTCAGCATTAGACAACGAGGTAAGAAATAAGTTACATCTCCTTCTCTTTCCCTATTCCCATAGAAAGGCCATAATAAAAACATGGAACCTTCCACCTTTAGGCAGGTGAAGTCACAGGGAAACCTTGCTGCTGAGAGAGAGATAAAGAAGCCTGGAGTTTGCAGGGAATGCCCTTGGGCTCTGAGGTATGCACTGTTTTCTGGTTAAAATGGAAATAACAATGAAGAAAAGGACACATCTGCTTGCTTCAGCATGTGGAGAATACAAAATGCCTGGGGCTGCACGGGGAACTCCATGTGACATCTGCACATCTGGGCATGGAAGTCAATCACCTTGTTCCTCTTCTTTATAGATGCTTTCACGGATCTTCCCAGAGGGCCAGGGACTTGTGTCAGCTCTGGAGCAAGGTCCTTGGATCTCCTTTATCTAACATGCACACATTATCTGGTATGATTTCACTGTCCTCAAAGTTCATAGGTTGGAAACTTAATCCCCAATGCAACAGTGTCCAGAGGTGGGACTTTTAAGAGGCAATCAATGGATTGGTGTCATTATGAGGGGAGTGGATTTCTTCTACAAGTGGGGTTACCCTCTCTTGCCTCTGTCTCACTCATGTGTTCTCTTACCCTTCTGCCTTCCACCATGGGATGACACAGCAAGCAAGATGCCAGTACTTTGGTATTAGACCTCCTGGCCTCTAGGACAGTAAGAATAAATATATTTTCCTTATAAATTACCAGTCTGTGGCATTCTATTTTAGCAACACAAAACGGACTAAGATCCTACACAATTACATTATTAAACTTTCATACATATGAATTGACTTTTCCACGGTCACTAGATAATTTTCAAATTATCCTTCCTACAGTGTGGCCTGTGGGGACTTACTCAAAGTGCCAGACACTGTCACTCACCTTTACTAGTGCCAGTTCTGGTTCACAGTTCCCTGCTATATTGTTGTTGTTTCTGCAGCCCAGCTCTCTTAGAATAGAAAGCTCCAAGCTTCCATCCAGGCCTGGACATCTTGTCTGGCCCAGTCTGTGTCTGAGCCTCACTCAGATATCACCTGGGCTTGGGAGAATGGCGTGCATGAGGAATAGGTGGAGAGAGACAGGTTCAGATCTCAACTGGGTTCTTGCTTTAGTTGAGTCAGAGAACCTTTTTTTTTGTTTGTGGAATGCACCTAGCATACATCTGAGTCCAAAGATTTAAGGAATACCATGGGGCACAGGTCCTTCCACCTTTGCTCTGTGGCAGGGTTAGGCTAATGGGAAAGAAATGCAGTCAGACCTCCAAAAGTAATGCACAGTCTCCTCATCCCATGAACATTTCCATCTGTCCCTTCTGGGCTGGAAAGATACATAGCATCACTAAAAATATTTGTGTTTTTTGTTTAAAAAGGAAAAGAAAAAGGAGAAATAAAACTTTTTTGGGGAACCAATTTTTTTTTTTTTTTTGCATTGGAGATGAATTCAGGGCCCCTGGCACATGCCAGACAAGTATTTACCAGCAAACTACACCCTCAGTTCTTAACCAAAATCCTCTGGTAATCTCTAAGTCCAAGTCTGATTTTGAAAATTATACCTTTCATTAGCTGTATCTCACTTCCTTTGTTTTTTCTTTCTTTCTTGGTGTTGGGAATTGAACCCTGGGCTGTGTGTCTGGTAGGCAAGCACTCTGTTCTACCAGAGAGCTACACTTCCAACCTTCTAAATGGCTCTTTTTAAAATGAGGATATCCAACAAGATCATCTGAATGTTTTGTTTCATTTTTTTTCTTTTAGTATTTGGGATTGAACCCAGGGCTTTGTGCAAGGCTGTACAACTGAGTCACACTCTAGCCCTTTTTTGAAATTTTATTTCAAGACATGGTCTCACTAAGTTTCCCAGGCTGGCCTCAAACATGTGATCTTCCTGCCTCAGCCTCCAGAGCAGTTGGGATTCTAGGTGTGCACCACCACACCTGGCTGGATATGAAATCTTTTAATCTTTAATTTTGTTAAGCAGTGAGTTTAACTGGTAGAATTTAAGACCAGCATGGCACCATTATATATGCTCAACTATATTACTTTTCTTAAATCCTTGACCTCAACTTTGGCAAACATACAGCCCGGGTTCTAATACAGATTCTTCTGGGCAAAATTGAAGGAGTTATTTTACTTCATCGCGTCTGTTTTGTCCTGTGTAAGAAAATAGGCATAAACATAGTACCTTCCAGGCTGGGGATGTGGCTCAGTGGTAAATGTTCACTAGTATGCTTGAGTCCCTGGATTTCTATCTGCAGCACTGGAAAAGGAAGGAAGGAAGGAAGGAAGAGAACTACCTTGCTAGCAGGCAGTGGTGTGTCACATCTTACCAGCTCACAAGAGGCTATCGTGTATCTCTCTTCCAACTCTGTGTTTAGGGATGACACTAGCAGCTTAAAATTCTTATGTATTTACACTGCAGAAATTGGCAACCACTATGAACCACGACTTTTTCCTCCTAGAAAGCCACCTGCTAAACATTGCCCAGTACAATGATATTGACAGGATTGTTGCACAGGTTAAACCTGGTGATGAATGCAGAGGGATTACCACATTGCTTAGCACATGATATTTACATATGCAAGTATGGATGCATGTGTCAGCTCTTATCAGTCAAGTTTTGTTTTTAAATTGTCATTTTATTTTGATTTGTGTTGTTATCTTTCCTCTTTCTGGAGTCTTTTTTTTTTGGGGGGGGGGAGGGTACCAAGGATTGAACTCCAGGGCACTCAGCCACTGAGCCACATCCTCCACCCTATTTTTTATTTTAGAGACAGGGTTTACTGAGTTGCTTAGCGCCTCACTGTTGCTGAGGCTGGCTTTGAACTTGGGATCCTTCTGTCTCGGCCTCCTGAGCTGCTGGAATTACAGGCTTGTGCCACTGCGCCCAGCTTTCTGTCTGGAGTCTTTCCCAATTGAATGGTCTGGCTGTTCTCTTTGGTGGAGGTGATAATGTATGACTGGGAGTGGTTGGCAGAGGCTACTTTCTGCTAGAAAACTGAAAAACAAAGAGCATCTATTCATAGTGATAGAAGGGATGATTCAGGTGCAAAGAGAAAAGCAGAGGAGAGAGAAATGCGTGAAATTCATGGATTTCCCTTCCCTCCCTCACCTCCCCACCCCCAGTTTCTAACCTCCTATCAAGTTTTATTTTTAATGTTTGTTACAGCATTTGGTACAGAGTAGGAGCTCAATAAGTATTTGTTGAATGAACAAGTTAGCAGGTACCATTTCCCCCTACTTTGTAGCCCAGAGGATTCTAATAAAGAACACAGATCCCATTCTTTGTTAAAATCTCAGTCATTTATGGCTGGGGAAGTGTTCATCCAGAGACAACCTCATGGGGAGTACAGTCATAAGAAAGAGTCATCTTCTCTGGGCTTCAAATATCTTATTTATTTATTTATTTATTTTTGGTACCAGGGATTGAACTCAGGGGCACTTAACTGCTGAGTCACATCCCCAGCCCTTTTAAAAAATTTTTAATTTTGAGACAGGGTCTCATTAAGTTGCTTAGGGCCTCGCTAAGTTCTGTGGCTGGCTTTGGATTTAAGATCCTCTTGCCTCAACTTCCTAAGTTGGAATTATAGGCATATGCCCTGCTCAGTTTTTAAAAACATATTATAGATGATAAAAGAATTATCTAGGGGCTGGAGATATAGCTCAGTTGGTAGAGTGCTTGCCTCACATGCACAAGGCCCTGGGTTCAATCCCCAGCACCACCAAAAAAAAAAAAAAAAAAAACCAACACACACACACACAAAACAAAAGAGAAGGAATTATCTGTTTTCTGTTTTTGTGAGATTTAGAAATTATTTTTAGGAGAATTTTAGAAAGGCAGAGGAGAGAAAAATGACAGTTCAAATATAAGATGCTGTGTTGGAAAGAATTTTGTATTGCAAACAATGACTTAGTTGGTGAGAAAGTTCCATTTTGGAGCACTGTGGGATAATAAGGCATTTATTTGTTCTCTGATCACTGTGAAGAATTGCATCTTTGGAAATCTCTGGAAAACCTTGATGACCTGGCATTACTTAGCCGTGCAGGGCCTCTGTTGTGAAGGTCAAGAAAACATTGCCTAAGGAGCGAACTCAGAGAAGTGCTAAGGCTGCCTTGGAGAATGGAAATGACACAATTCTGATATTGCAACAGTTTTAAGCTACGTTGCAGTTATATTGCAATCTGGTATTCTGCTATTCAAGTGTTAGGAGAGAGAAGATAGAACTCTACCATGTTTGCTGGAAATAAAACAAACACATTTGCTGTTGCCTTTGAAAATGTCACATGTATATTTTGATTTGGTAGCAGCTTACATGAACTCTTGAATCTTCTCTTCCAATCTTTTAACATCCATTCCATAAAATTCAAAAATCTGTTTCAAACACACAAAAAGGTAAAACATTATTCAAGCATTACAAAGATGTTGAGGCTTTGAGGAATTTCTTTCCCGGTTATAAAATGAACTCCTTCATTATCATAATCTTCAAGATACTTTAAATATAAAGAATACATTAAACATTAAATTCATGATATTTTAACATTTGTCACCCTTTCAAAATTGCTTATGGCAATATTTTCCAGGTTTCTATAATTCTCCACAAAATCCCTCTTGTCTATCCCAATAATTGGAAATTCCCAATAATTGGAGTTTTTTTTGCATTGTATTGAGGACCTATTAATTCATATACATGATCTTCTAAAACCAAATGGCTTGAGTCTTCTTATTCCCTGACTTCTGTCATGTCATTGTATATAGAATTGATTCTAAGATGCACATTTCCTCTTCAAAATTTTACATCTCTTGGTTTTAATCAGAACACTTTTTAGTAATATACAAAGTAGTGGTACATTTTTAATAAGCATTTATATTTGATGAAATATGGAAGCCCCAAACCCTTACTGCTCATTATGATTTTAGCATAAATTGTATTTGGTGGTTGGAGAGAGGGAAGGGTGTATAGGTAAACAGAGGCTGGAACTGGGTGAAGGCTTGTTTCTGGTAAGGACGGTTTTGGCACCAAGAATGAGGTCAGGACTTTGGAGCAAGTGTTGGTAAAGTCCAGAACAAACTTCAGTGCTCAGTGTCCTGCAGAGAAGGTAACTATCCACACACCTGATGATTCTGCTTCCCCAGGCAGCAGCATTCTGCCAGAGGCTGTCATTTTATTTATTTCCTGAGTGTAAATTCAAGGCTTCAACTTGCTCTTGATCGCATTGACTTACCTGCTCGGCTGTGGATCCACTTACCTGCTCGGCCATGGATTCACTTGTATTACAGCAAAATGTTGTTTTGACTCTTGAGAATACAGTTACCTAGAAGTGGGTGCAGAATTTCATTATTTGTCTGAGTTGCCTGCTTTGTAACCATCTCCCTATAAATAATTCCCCCTTGGCTCTGGCCAGGGGAGGAAGCTGTCAGAAAGGATCTGCAAATGGTTTTCTTTCCTAACAGATGACTGCTGAATGATTGCTCTGGGACATGAAGGAGTTTCATAATCTGATTTTAAAGGAACTTTGTCCCTTTAGCCAAAGCTGGAATGAAATGGAGGATGGGAAAGGTTCTGGGTTCCACTTCAGTCTCTCTGTTTTTCTCATGGGAACTGGAAGAGTGGGCTTCATCATGTGGGAGCAGTGGCTCCCATTTATCCATTTATTGTACCTTCTGCCAACAATCCTCCTAAGTCTCTACCCTCTACTTTTCTGATACAGAAGTAGCTTGACATCTGAGCAAGAGACAGACACTGGTAAGGGTTGAATAAGAAGTTCGTAAGGTGTGTCTCTTCCCTGTTACTGCCACCATGCAAGTCCGGGAAGTTATCTGGACTCCCAGTGGTCTATAAGAAGATATATATATATTTTGCATATGGCAAAAGCCTTAGTGAATCTGATTATGTCTGCTTATCTTAGATTGTCTCTTACTGCAAAAAAAAAAAAAAAAAAAAAAAAAATTGAGGAATCAGAGAGTTTTGGAGCCCCAAAAGATGGGCTTCTCTTGGTGGAAACTGTTTTCATGGTGGGATGTCACAAATTCTAGGAATGCAGGGGGCAGGGAGGAGAGATGTGATATGCCTGTGCTACGCTACTTGGATAGCCATCAAGGTCAGCCAGAAGCCATAGGTGCAACAAGAGCCTCAACTGTTGTGGAGTCTGACTCTTCTTTCTTCTAGGTACCTGGAATCTAGCTCAGGGCACTCTCACCCATGCTGTCACTCAAGCCAGGAAACTGAAGCCACATTTAAAAGAATTCATATACATTCAAAACCATGCAAAGATTATAATTGTACAGCTTGGAAAATTATTACAAAGCACACTATGTAGTCACACCCCACATCAAGGTATATTTAGACACCCCTGCCCTGTCATTTCCCAAGCTCAAACGCAATTTCTACTCTGAATTTTTCACAATGAATAGGTTTTATCTGTTTATGAACTTTTACAAATGAAATTCTCTAGTATGTGTTCTTGCATCTGGTTTCTTTCACTCAATGTGATACTCAGGAGATTTATCTTTGTAGCAGCAGTACATTTATTTTTCAGTATTCCATTGCAGGAATGTAACACTTTTATCCATTTTGGCTATGACAAATGATGCTTCTGGGGACATTTTTGTTCCTATCTTTGTGAGAAATCTTTTGGGGCACATAAGAACCCATTTGTGGTATATCTGAAAGTGGAATTATAGGATTCTACTTTCGTAGAAACTACCCAAATTATACTCCATAGACTTTCAAATTATGCTCTACTAGCTAAGGAGGAAGGTTCTCATTGCTCCATAGCCTGGACAGCACTTGGTATTTGCCAATCTTATTCATGTCAGTCATTCTGGTGGCTTTAGGTGACATCAACTTTGCCACATAATTCCATGGATGTTACCTTTGCCCACTTTTACCTGAATTTTAGTAACAGCTCTATAATTTGTCTCCTGTCTTATTTCTCAAAATCTCCTCTCCTTCCTGAAGCTCAAAACCACAAATCCACTCATGCCATCCTTCTTTGTAAACTTCCTCAACACTTCCCCATCACCATCAAATCCAAGCTTCTTAAAAGGTCTCTTTGATTTTATCCTGTCTACCTCGCTGTCCCTCCCCCTACCACAGACTCTCAACTCTAACACACTTCAGAGTTAGATGCGTTTGTTCATTAAACAAATACAGTTTGACTATCTCATATCTGAAATGCTAGGGCCCCGGAAGTGTCTCCGATTTCATATTTTTGGATATTTGCCCATACATAATGAGATATCTTGCAGATGCGACCCAAGTCTAATGACAAAATTCATTTACATCTTGTGTATATCTCATACGCATAGCCTGGAGATAACTCAATACAATATTTTTAATAATTTTGTGCATGGAACCAAATTTGTGTACATTTGACGCACCAGATTTGTGGCTTATGGGAGCACTCAAAAAATCTCAGATGTTTTGGATTTTGGATTTTTGGGTTTTTAAAAAGAAAAACTGTATTTAATGAGTGCCTACTATGAGCTGGATATATCGTGAACAAAACAGACACAATCCTGCAGGAGCTCAGAGGCTAGTGATAATTTTATCATTATATTGTTATTCAAATAATTTCTGACACATACCCATGCTATTTTCTAACACTCTGCTTCTTCCCATCTTTTCTCAGTTGCTAATATAAAAAAAAATTTTAGATGCTGATGGACCTTTATTTTACTCATTTATTAATATGCAGTGCTGAGAATCAAACCCAGTGACTCACACATGCTAGGCAAGTGCTCTACCACTGAGCCACAACCCCAGCCCCTTAGTTGCTAATCTTATCCAGCCTTCATGGTGGTTGAACATGAACTCATGGCATCGTCTCTGAACTTTTTCATTATCATCCCATGGTACTCTGTACATTCCATGATTAAATAATTGACTTTGTCATCTGTGTGTTCCACCAGAGCAAGGATGGACACTAACTCTTATTTTCCCCCCATATTTTTGGTTTCTAGTTTAGAACCTTACAGAATAGGCACTGCATTAATAGGGTTTAGCATAAGTTATTCCATATTAATTTCTGGTTATTGAAGTATGAGTATGAGATTCTCAGTAGCATTAAATTTCAGGGATTAGGTACCAATTGTCTTATTCTTTCTTTGTCCAATTTATCAATATTACATTTGTGTCTCCCTATTGACTAATAGACATTGCATACACAGGAGCTTAATAAATGCAGCTAAGAAATGAGAAACAGCTACTGACAAGAACTTATTTTATAAGTAACCTTCTTTTGAACATATGCAGTTTTCCTTGGATAGTGTGGGAATTGGTTACCATGGATAAGAAAAATACATGTATGATCAAGACCCTTATATTAATGGACTGACATTTCCATATAACTTACGCATGTACTCTCATACACTTTAAATCTTCTCCAGATTACTTATAATTTTATAATTATGTGTTATTATAATTACTTATTGTATTTTAATTACTTTGTGTTATTATAATTACTTATAATAACACAAAGTAAATACTTGTTATAATGTATTTTTGAGGGAATAATGACCAGAGGAAAAAAGTTTGTATATGTTCAGTACAAATGCAATTTTACTCCAAATACTTATGATCTGTCATTAGTTGAATCCAAGAATGTGGAACACGTGGATATGGAGGGCCAACTGTATAAGGTAGATAATTAGTTTGTGAACTGTGCCCAGAGTGTTTTCTCATTTTAAGCTGATGCTAGGCTGTGCCTCTCAAAGGCACACGCCCATTGGAAGCATTAGTTAAGTGTGTTTATGTCTCTTCTTGCCTTTATTTTTTATGCACAGCTGCTACCCCAAGAATGACTGCTAATGAGAGCTATGAATGCCAGTGTCCAGAGACCAATGGGACAGAGGGAAGCCGTTCATGAACAGAGTACCACCCAAGCCCAAGAAGCAAGTTTTAAAAATCTTTTATTATAGACCTTTTCAAACACATACAAAAATAGAGTACTGGGATGACCCCTACCCCACCATTTATCTATCATCAAAGTTCAACCAGAGGCAGTTTTCTGAAGGTCAAAGGCATTCGGTCACCTACAAAAAGTCTGTTCCTGTTACTGAGAAAATACAAAGAGGCTGGAGACAGTGGAACTTCCTAACATATGAATTTCTGAGAGTAAAAATTAGACTTCAGAGTCTGACTAATGATGCATTCATAGAATAATTAGAAGAAAATGTCTTGGCCAGTTGATATGCAATTTTGGTTGAGTGAATACTGAAGTTATATATCTGGACCAGCTACGCAGTCCAAATCAATCTCGTCATTTTCCCAGACATCTGTACTTAGCTAACAACAACAGCAAATCCTGAGGCATCAGCAACAACAACAGCAGCAGCAAACAAAGTAGCACAGAACCACCAACCCACACAAGACATTTTTGGGGGATGGCTGTAGAAGTGTTTGTACATACAATTTCATCATTTATAATAATATATTATTTTAGAAGGGTTTACTAAGGCATTCAATATTATGAATAAGATGGAAGAGATGAGAAGTTTTCAAATTATCTCCACCATCTGCTAAGAGGTGGGCAGTGGTGCTATTTGATCCACTTCTTCCCCAGAACCATCTGCATAACGTCAACCCAGTATTTGAAGGCTTCCCCTTGACTTTTCACAACACCCAGGGCAGGCCTTGCAAATGCAAGAAACTCAGTGAAGGTTTTTGGAGTTGAGCTAAATCCTAACAAGAGGGAAGCTTGAATGTATGCACCCAATTTCAAGAAAAGAGCTCATAGAAACAAGCTGTTAATCGCCCCCTTATCTATAATAGCCATCTTTTCAACATGTTCTCATAGTAAGAAGTCAGGAAAATACTAATTTATTTTCCTTTTCTTGTTGCTGGTTTAGAAAGTTCTTACATATTTGACTCTTTGAGCATTGCTGGCATAAATAATGGTAGAAGTGCTTTTCTTCTTCTGTGTTAGATTCAGGTTCAAACTTCATTGATACCGGGCCAGATAATACCTATTTCATGATTCATAGGCTACTCAAATTTGCTGTTGTAATTTGAATGTGAACAATTGGGTGTGGCTGGGTTCCACAGGTCCCAGGGTCTGATTTGGCCCTCAGGCCAAACTTGTCCTGGGCCTGCAATTGAATGGTTGACATGCAGCTTGAGGGCCACGTTCTCAGCACAGTGTGGTTTTCCACAGAAGGGGAAAGGAGGAGTGGATCTGATGTTGTGAGAATTCATCTCAGGCCACACAGAGAATAGGAAAAGTGATTTGGGACTCTGGCCGGAGGAGATGTCTTCTGCCTGCTGGAAATGTGAGATGGAACTTTGTTCTCAAGCACAAATGTGGCTATAGGGGCTCTTCCTTCAATGGCCTAAACCCCTGTTCTCATGTTTCCACTGAAAACATCAGCTCAGATGCCTTCTTTCTACATGGTTCCACATGCCTGCTTTCTACATCCCTCCTCTTTCTCCCAAATTCAGGGGCGAGCATGTCTTTTAAGCCTAGGTGAAGGAGTGAGCTCATGTCTGTTCTCTCTCTTTCGGGAGATACTCTGCTCAGGTGAGCTTTCCTCAGAGTCCCTTTGGACAGCTTTCTTCAGAGGGGTCTGGAAGTCTCTCATGCCTTTCCTCACATTAGGGTTTTGACAATTTTGCAAAGCAGTGATATCTCTTTTACCTGGGCAGTAAGCTTCCCCTCTGCAGCCCCAGATTCTCCCATGGGCAAGTCATCTCAAGGTCAAGGCTTCAAGAGAACTGTAGGCAGTCTGTTGAGAAGAGTTCCAGCTATGTTCTTCAGTGAGCACAATTGAGCGTCATGACTATTTATAATAAAAGTGATGTTTTAATGGCCTGCATGACACCTTCTGAAAGAAGAACAAACGCTGGTGATCTGGCTGCTTCCTCTTGCAAGTGTTCAAGAGAATCCTGACTAACCCCTCACCAGTTCCCAGGAGTGTGGCTCTCCAAGTGTGGTATTCGTGATCAATGACTTTGAAATGATGCACCATGCCACTCTGGCTTGTCAACTTGTTTCACAAAACATCATTATTGATGATGTGCACCTGGACTGACTGTTGTGGTCTTGAATTTCCTATTGCCATGACTGGTTGTGTAGGGATGGTTATATAGTAAGACATATTCATGGAGCAAGCACATCCCCCGCCCTGCCCCCACTATCACATAAAGGGGGACTACTGTAAAAATAGAATACTGTGTTAAAAGAACCAGCCAAGGTGCCCCATCTGGAAAAGTAGAGCAGAATGAACTTATTTACCACAATGTATCTTCTTAGAACATGGTGTGATGTTCTAGATAAAAACATTAAGGAGTACAGCAGAAAGGGAAAAGCCTTTTTGATTACCCGAAATTTGTTGTGGTTTTCTCCTAAAATGGTGTGGCTCGTGTTGTATCCCAGCTGCTCTTCTAACCTCTATGTGAACATTTCCAGCAACCAAGAAATGCCCATAAACCACCATGGGTCATTGCAAATGGCTTCATTTGTTTTCATTTTTTGAAGTTTTGTCTTTTGATTTATATACTTTAAAAATAATTGAAATGAACATGAATCAGGGCAAAATAAAATAATGAAAACATAAAGGATGATGTGATGTGGGAATGTCTAGGAATATCAGGAAACTGAAGGACAGGGAGGCTACTGAATTCAATCAGAAGAGAGGATCCTGAGATCCTTGGAAATAATGGCAAAAGAGAAATGCAAAGACTTTTTTGTTCTAATGAAAGGAAGTGGATCATATTTCCAAGGGAGGTGAATAATCTCCTAACTCTGTGCTCTAGGAGGAATTATCATAAGGCTTTTATGCCATGCACATTTGAAAGCGTATAATGGACAGTGGCTCTTTGCCAGATATTTTACCAGAAATGTGAGGACATTTCTAGTAACAGTCCTTAATAGAAACTCCACTCTAGGGGTTT
Source organism: Marmota flaviventris (assembly GCF_047511675.1). NCBI lineage: Eukaryota > Metazoa > Chordata > Mammalia > Rodentia > Sciuridae > Marmota > Marmota flaviventris. The sequence continues at coordinate 81,799,412 of NC_092510.1, forward strand.
AAAAAAAAAAACAGATAAATAGAACGTAATTGCTTCAATAAATCCATTTCCAGTTGTGCTGTCCCAGATGAAGGATGAAACACATTTATGGAGTTGGTTCCAAAGAAGTGAATTTAATTTTTCTCTACCCCCAGGAAGATAGTGGATGTCAATGAAAGATTTCCTAGTCAGTTCTATTGCAAGGGAAAGGAAATTCACATGAATGAATCTTTTTACCTGGCCACCCCAAATCTTCTCTGGTTCTAGGGGCTTTCTTTTCAGAGCACTATGAGGTAGAACTGGGGGAGGGCTTCAGCGGTGTCAAGGTTTAACTGAAGCTCTTGATGCAACAGTAGAAGTGAGGATCTGCAGAACCTACAGTGCTGCTCAGACGCAGGGATATCTCTTTAGGATCTTTCCTCCCTTTTTATGACTCTTGTCTTTTGCATAGAAGATGAACATTTTTTTTTTGTCAAACAGTTTCATTATTGCAATTTTTACTGGAGTTTTAAAAATGATATCTAAATTGATCCAGGTATGAGTACATCAGGAGACACGATTACAGGTGCAAACAAAATTTAGAAGTGGACTCATTTGTACATTGCAAGTTCAGCTAATGGTATTTTCTAGTAGTTATCCAGCAAGTAAATAAAAATTTTGAGATCTTGGTGCTATATTTTGAATCTTAAGTATCTCCAAAGGTCTATGCAGTAAATGGTGGCACTGTCAGGAGGGCTTGTAGCCTTCAGGGACAGGATGGAAGGTCTTCAGGTCATAGGGGGTATGTCCTTGAAAGGGACTGGGGGACTCTGGCCCCTTTCCTTTTATCTTTTTTGCTTTCCAGCCATGATATGAGTGACTATTCTCTGCCATGTGCTCCCTACCACCATGTATCTCAAAAGCTATGAGCTACAGGAACTGAAATCTCCAAAACCATGAGCCAAAATAAACTTGAGTTGATTATCTCAGGTATTTGTTATTATAACAGAAAGTTCACTAACATTCATGATCTGGGAGTGCCGGCATTTTGTTCCATTAATTCAAGAGATCCGTCTGTACCCTTTAGAGACCTTTTAAGATATACTTGTTTTTAAGAGTATCCCATCCTTAGAGGGGGCTTTCCAACCTCCATACAGAGCTGAGACCAAATAGGGCCAAGCCTTTGCTCAGAAGAATGGCTAATATCTGCTCAACAGTCTAGATACAGAGTAAGTTGGGAACTGAGAGTCTTGTATCATCATAAAATGGGAATAAAATCTATTGAGGGGCAGCAGCCACCAAGCAATAACATCTACAGAAGGAGTGAAAACAGAGCACTGTACTGAGCCAGACGGAAACTTGCACTGAATTAGATGGGAACAAGACCAGGAAGGAAGGCAGAGCCAGAGTGAGATGTAGGCAAAAAACAAACATTCACTCATGCATTCATCTGCTTACTCATTTGTCTCACATAGAACATTTTCTCTCCACCCAAGGTTCTTCTAGACACCAGGCTTTCAAATCAGATCTGAACGACTCCAAGTGCTTGGAGTTGAGATCTGAGTCAAATAGAAAAGGGCAGGGAACAGTGGCTTGAGTCAAAGACTTACGGAGATATCTAAATGCCAGACTTGAGCACAAGGGTTTAGTGGTGATTCTGGAGGCAACGGAGGGGGGAAGACAGCACATTCTAAATAAGGAAATGATATACATGGAGCTGGGCAGGAGTTTATGTGGAGAAGAGAACAAAGTTATAGAGTTACAGCTTGGGAGTAAAAGGGCTGTTGCATTTGTCTCAGTAAAAGGTATTTATGGCTTGAACTAGAAGTAGGGATGCAATTGCTAAAGTGGAGAAGGTAGGAGGAGAAGAGGTTAGAACTTTGAGAAGCACTTTTGTTGGAATCCAGAGGAGACAAGCCAGACGAGAGCTTGGGGAAAGATTCAGAGATAGAAGCCCAAAGAGGAAAGACATTTCCAGAATATTCCAGCTGGTTCGTTAACTGTGCTTTTGTGTAACCCAGAAATATAAGGATGGAGGAATGGCTATTTCAATTAGATGTATGGAAAGAGATGGTGACATTAAGGAATGATAGATGAGGGAATGTGTGGAAAATAAAAAATGGAAATATTAAATGTATTCTACTCTTTCAAGAATTAGAACAGGAAATGAAGGAGACCAGTTTAAGAGAACATCAAATATATACATGAGAATTTTTTTGGTTGCAAGTGACAGAAAATCCAACTCAATGTTCCTCTATCTGCAGATACCCTATGGGGTATCTCAGACTTCAGGCATGGACAAATGCAGTGTTCAGTTAATGCCATGAGCATCTGTTGGCGTGAGTGACTCCGCTGCTTTCCTCTATGGTGGCTTCCTTTTCAGATTTCCTTATGGTAACAAGCTAGTTGTCATAGTTTCAGTTCCTTCTCTTCCCAAATTCAACCCCAGTGATATCAAGGGGGAGACTTTGACCTACTGTTCGAGCATAGGTCCTGGAATCAGCTCTGGTTTGTCTTGTTTTGATTGGCTTGACTAGAACCCAGGGCCCATTCCTGATGGAAATGGTCTAAACCTAGAGATGAAGTCCCCAGGGAGCACCTGGGCCAGGATGGAAAAGGACATTGCTCCTTGAAAGAAAATCAGAGATCTGCTGATAGATATGGAAAATGGAGGCCAGATGGCACAAACACAAGTCCAAACTCCAACTTTGAAATAGGGTAACTGAAGGATAGAGTCCTGGAACAGAAGGGAGGGAATGCAATCCAAATACTTGGATGGAATCAATTTTTGAAAGAAGGACACATTCTTATTTCTGAGATGGAAGTGGAGAAAATAATAAAATATGATGCACAGGAAACTTGACATGGAGGCAGTACATGTTGGGAGAAGATATACTAAATAGCTTTAATTTTCAAGTAAAAACACAAGGGAAGGGAACATGTAATGTTATTTTCAAAAAAATAAGTTAAATTCATTGCAACAATTATAGTGCAGCAAGTATATAACAAATAATAACGGAAAATAAAATTCTACAGTTACATGTCAAATGCTTTTATTCATAACACTGCAGATACAAATCTTCATAAAGTTTCAGAATAAACTTGTTTACACATATTATTTCAACATTTCGATTGAGTACTATTTCAGAGAGTGGATGTATCATAATTTACTTAGTCACTCTACTAAAAATGACATTTAGGTTGCTTCCGTTTATTTTTTTCATGCTATAATTATTATACACTTAGCTGTTTATTTTTTCTTGAAGTGTTTCTCTGGCCCAAGTTCCCAGGGATGAGGTAATTGTGTGAAAAGGAATGAATATTTTGTGCCTCCTAAGTGTGTGGCAAAATGACATTTTGTGAGATATGCACCATTGTTCATATCTCCAGCCATATATGAAATGGCTACTTTGATCACGTGCCAAATATTTTAAATATTTTATTCCATGAATATCTTCAAGATAACAGCTAACCAGCTGACATAACACGTTGGGCACTTGATGCCAGGATGGGTCTGACACTTTATTCTATTAATGAATTAATTTTCACAACAACCCTGTGAGGGAAAAATTTATTATGATCCCTGTTTTCACAGATGGGGAAACTTGGATATATGGAGATGAAGTACATGTTCCAGGTCCCACAGGTAGGCAGTGGGAGAACTGGTATTTGATCCCTGGGAATCTGAATCTAGAATCTGCATATTCAGTCATATTCATCTTGCCCTGTGATAACTATTTATTAATATTTTTCCATGTGGTGTTAATGACGTGTCTACCTCGGTGTGAGAATTTCATCATGTTCTTTTCCAGAAGATTCTTTCTTGATGGTTCTGCCCCAGGCTAGGGGTAATAGTAGAATAATCCTTATGCATTCTTATGTCCAAACACCTCAGATGGTCTAAATGGGGATATTTTTAATAAATCTTGCATTTTTTAACCTCTTGGCCATATGTAAGTTCAGAAATAAAAATTACTAAGAGTTAAAAATAAATGTGTTGTTTCACCACCGAGGATATCGTAGGCTTTTTTTCCCCCTTTCTTTTTGCTCTGATGGTTCTATAATCTAATTTGACCTTGCTGGCTTCCATGGAAACATACCTTCTGGATTTTCTTGAATATCTGAAATGTGGGCACTGCTTTAATGTGACAAGCATCAGCCAACTCCTGGAAAAGAAAAGAAATGGTAAGTCGGAGTATTGTTGTCCTCTCTCTGTACCAGCTATATCACTTGTTGAATTATCAGGAGGTGTGTCTTAAAGCCCAGGGACACCTGACGCTTTTGTTTTGGGTTGTTGTTGCTAAGGATTGCTACCATTTGAGCTACATCTTCAGCCATTTTATTTTTTATTATGAGACAGGGTCTCAGTAAGTTACCAAGGGTCTTGTTAAATTGCCGTGGCTGGCCTCGAACTTGCGATCCTCCTGCCTCGGCCTCCTGAATCCCTGGGATTACAGGCATGTGCCACCACACCAGGCATGCCTGACAGTTTATAAACTCTCCTGCCAAGAAATTTCCAAGCATATACTCAAAGCCTCCAGAAATGTGACAACGGAGAATGAATGTTCCAGTATTCCTACGCTGTTCCATCCAAGAGCTCTAGAAGAAAGGAGAGACACGGAGGCCAAAACAGAATGGATACCGAGTGAATGAACTCTCTTGTCAAGGACCTTGTGAAAGACTGCAGAGGAGCCCATTGCAAAAATAGGAACGAATAAAAATACCTTTGTAAGTCATACTGAAGACATGGAATGATGTGTGGGTCTAGCATTTTAACACACATTTCTTTCTTTTAATACCTACACCCTCCTCACTGCTCATCTTTTTGAAAGATTTGGAGTCCAAAGGCAAGAAAATAGGCTGAAATCCCAATAGTCTTAATCCATTCCAAATTACTTCCAAGTGGTAGGATGGATTTCTTTTTCCTCTTGTAGAGGACACCAAAGAAAATTAGCCATTCACAGGATAAACTGAATTGGACCTCTCTCCTTAATATAGCACCCTTTTAATTGGCATTAAATCTCTTTCCCCACCCTAACGCAAACACTCATACAAACACACATGTACACACAAACACAGTAAATTATAATTTTCACCACCATAGTAATGATACCCAATAAATAAATTACTATAAAATAGTGTGGTTTTTTTTTTTTTTTTGTTTCACCTTAAAAGATAAGAGCTACAGTAAAAAAAAAAGGTCTGATAATTACATGTGTTGGCAAGGATGTGGAGAAGTTAGGACTCTTATTGTGATGATGGGAATATGAAATGGTGTAGTTACTTTGGAAACTAGTTTGTCCATTCCTTAGAAGTTAAGTGCTGAGTTACCACATGACTTCAAAATTCCACTTGTAGATATATATCAAAAGAAATGAAAACTCAGGTTCACACAGGAACTTGTACACTAATTTTTATATCAGTATTATCTACAATAGTCAAAAAGGACAAACCCCCTAAATGTTCACTAATGGATGAATGGATAAATAAAAGGTGGTGTCATCCATATGGTGGATTATTATTATATGATTCAGCAAAATTATGTAGTACCAATACATTTCATAACATGGATGAACCTTAGAAATATGCTATGTGAAAGAAGCCAGTCTAGACCACCTATGATTCCATTCCTATGAATGAGCAAATCTATAGATGGTATGTAGATTTGTAGTTGCCTCCTGTGGATGGGTGTGGTGCCCGGAGGGAGGGAATTGCCATGATTGATAAAGAGTATAGTGTTTCTTTCTGGAGTGATGAAAATGTTTTAAAGATGACTGTAGCAATGGTTGCACAAGATTGTGAATATAAAAAGAGACAAAGAGATGATGATCCTAGCTGTGCTTTCTGAGTACACAGGGTATGATTCAGCGGAAAGGGTAATTAAGTACTGTCACACTTTAATGAGGCTTAGAGGAAATGGAGAAGTGGAACTTCTATTACATACCAGGCACCATGCTATATATCATATGCATTTTATCATTTCTAATTGTCTTTGTCATATTTAGCAAATAAATTAAGTTTATAAAGGTTCAACGTCTACAACTTCAACCTTTAAAATGCTGAACAGTGAATAACATATTTTTTTTCATCCTAAAGCTTATTCAATCTAAGGTATCTATAGACCACTTGTTATTGTTATTACTATAGTTTGGATGTTGAATGTTCCCAAAGGCCCACATGTTGAAGACTTGGTCCTGGGGTGGGGTTATTGAGAGGTGATGAAACCTTTAAAAGATGGAGTTGAGTGGGAGATCTGAAGGTCAATCCCCCTTGAAGGGGAGTGTGGGACCCTGCAAACTCTTCCTTTCTCTATTTTGCTTCCTGGCAATGAGGCGAACAGTTTTGTTCACCATGCTCTCCCACCACGATGTGTTGCTTTACCATTAGACCAAAGCAACAGGGCCAATCAATCATGGACTGGAACCTCCAAAACTGTGAGCCAAAATAAACCTTTTCTCTTTATAAGTCTATTATCTCAGTTATTTTGTTATAGTGATGGAAAGTTAACACCGTTATTTTTCCTTGTTATAAGTTAACAAATGTGTTGGATGCAGTGGCACATGCCTGTGATCCCAGATTTGGGAGGCTGAGGCAGGAGGAACTCAAACTCAAGGTCAGCCTGGGAAACTTAGCAAGAACATTTGTCAAAATTAAAAAAAAAAAGGCTGGGAATATATCTCAGTGGCAGAGTGCCCCTGAATTCAGTCACTGGTACCACACACACACACACACACACACATGCACACAAAATTAAGAAATAGTAGGAGAAATAATTTTGCAGAGATATTATATATAGACAAATTTGGTTTGAGAATATGAGGCTGATTATTTTGGGTGGGGTGAGGTAGGGATGGCTCTAGAGATAGGAGGGAAGAAATCCTGGAATCTCTTGTGATATTTAAGAAAACCCACAAGAAAGCACAAGATAAAGTAAGAGGAAAACAAGTTAAAATATATTCAGTTTGGTTTTAGAAAATGATCGATAATTTATCACAAGATGGACATGAAATTATTTTTCAACATGAACTTAATTCCATTTGATTGGTATTGTTTTCCTGGAGCATCTCTGCTGAAGAAGATTCTGGGGCAGAATCTAGGGCAAGTGATGGAGAACGTTGAGATTGATTAGGGCAGCAGGAAGAACACGTATTTGCTAATTTTAAAAAAGGTAATAAAAGACATATAAGAGCATTATGTGGGACTTTACTACTACAGTTTATTAAAAAAAAGTGAAATTCTACTTGATTCTACACTGATTATGTAATCATGGAGACAATGCTGCTCAATTACTATGCAAATGGTTGTAACTATCCACAGATTGAGGGTAAGATTCTTACCGGAGAATCGTCCACATCCACAATAGCAAACCTTACGTTTTGGTATTGTAGAGACATGTCCTTAAAAATAAAAGAATAAAGATTCCCCGTTAGCTTTGTGCTCATATTAAAGCACACATTAGAGGTGTCTTTCGGCAAAAATAGAAATGAGCACAAAGTTGTCCAGGCGAGCTAAGCATCATTCTGGTGTTTTACTACTGCCCAGAGCATGAAGCCCCAGGTCAAATGCCAGACTGTGCCAAGGTGAAGAGAGGATCATGGGCAGAAGCTGAGTCCAAAGAACCAACCTGATGACTAACATTCCAAAGCTGGAAAAGGACAGACACAAAGCAAAGCAACAGTGAGGTGTCTCTGTGGGTCCAGACCTACCCGGCAGGGTCTGGGGAGGGATGGGGGATTTTTCCTGGGAGCAGGTTGAAGGACACTGTGTTCTTCAAGATGCAGTTCTCAGCTGGAGGTGGAGCCCAGTGGTAGTGTTTATCTAGCATGCGCGGGGCCCTGTGTTCCATCCCCAGACCCACATTTTTTTTTTCCTAAAATCCACATTTAATCATGACAAAATCCTGATTAAAATTCTTCTATTTTAGGCAGCTGTGGTGGTGCCCTCCTGTAATCCCTGCAGCTTGAGAGGTTCAGGAAGGAGGATTGTGAGTTCAAAGCCAGCCTCAGCAACTTAGTGAGGCCCTAAGCAACTCAGCGAGACCCAATAAAATATTAAAAAGGGATAGGGATGTGGCTCAGTGGTTGAGCATCCCTGGGTTCAATCCCTGGTATTAAAAAACAACAGCAGCAGCAACAACAACAACAACAAAAAAACTTCTATTTTGACTTTCTAGAGGGAGAGAGAGAGAGAGTGGAGGGTCATGAACTTATAAAACAAAAGCCTTCCTCACCAGCCTCAGTTTCCTTTTTGAGGCTCACCTTTTGCCACGTCCATCGATACGCTGGGGCAGGAGAGCTGGCCAACCGTGACGACTCCACGCGATTTCCCAACAAATCCACTACCCCTCCTGTTCCAGAAATGCTCTTTTCAGGGAGCATTTTCATGTCTGCTGATTCTCTTAGTTGAGGGTCCCCAAACTACACCCTGTGGACTAAATCCAACTCTCGACTTGTTCAAGTTTTATTGGAACAGTCTGGCACTTTGTTTCTGTATTGTCATTGGGTTTTGATCTCCAACAGCAAAGTTGAGTAGTTGGGTCAGAGACCTGATATTTACTGTTAGGTCTTTACAAGAAAAATGACTGACCCTTGCTCTAAGTTATCAAGGCGCAGGTCAAATGAGATTGTGGAGGACAATTAAGACTTAAGTTTAAAATCACTTCTTAAGCCCCACATTATCTTATGACTCATTTTTTAAAAATTCTCAGAATACATCCTTTAGTATTATTTTCAGAGAGACTCTGTGGGTAGTAGATTTTTATTTTTTGTGTGTGTATCTGAAATGTCTTGAATTCTTCTTCCCTCTCCCTTGAACAAAGCTTTGGATAGCTAAGTTCATTCCACCCCACCTTTCCTGCAGAGCCTGAAAAATAAAAAAATAATAAAAATAAAAAAAAAAAGGAAAGGAATAAAAAGGAAAGATTCCTTGCAGCTAGAGTCTGGGTGCACACACACTTGGTTTTATCAGCGGGATGCTTGCAGGTGAGGCTTGGAAGAAGACACGAAGCTACTTTCTTCCTACCTTTGCACATTCCTGCTGCACAGAGAGGGGGGGGCACTGGGAGGCAGTTCTGCAGGAGGCAGCCGCAGAGGCTTCCGATGTCCGGACACAACGCCCTGGATGTCTAGAGGCACCTGGGGCAGTCACAGTGGAGGTCCTGGTTCCAACTCCCTGGCTCTTGCTCTGTGGATGGTGCTTTTCCCACCCCATGGAGGCCTCATGCTTCCCCTCACTTCTGATTATGGCAATGCTGGGATCCCCACAGGTGGGCCTGCATTGTTCTGAGACCCCTGTTCATGGAGTCTCAATCCAGAGTCCGTTCATCCAGCCTTCCAATGATTTAATAAGCATTTAATTCCTTGTATTAATTTTTTTTTCCTGTCAGTTTGGTTTGTTTCCAGATTTGATTGCTGGCTGATACAGTGACCTAGAGTAAGTGGAAACTTTTGTCCAAACCCCTCATGTACTATGGGTTTAAAAAAAAAAAAACACACGCAGCGCATGTGTTCTCTTGCAATAGTTTGGGCCTTACAAGAAAAAAATAAGAAAAACGTGAAATTCTTCCATTCACAGTTTCCCCCAATTTTCACTCATTCATAGAAAAACAAACTTTTTTGATAAGCATTTTTCTCCTCCCCTTTGTATGTGTGTGTGTGTGTGTGTATTTGTGTACTATAAAGGTTTATAAATAAATACAGATACCTTTATAAGTAAATGTATGTGTTTCTGTTTTATGTAAATGGGACCATGCTATACACACTTTTTCTATACTCTGCTCTTCTTACCTAATGATAAATTGTCTTAGAGATAATCCCATCATTCCATATGGGCCTACTTCATTTTTTTTTTTTAACATCTGAATAGTATTTTGCAGTGAGGGTGCACCAACATTTATTTTAAAAATATGTTTGCATTAGTCTGGATTCCAGCAGAAAACAGATGGCACAATCAAATTAGTATAACTCGTGGAAGTTTATGCAGTGACTAACTATGATTACCTGTAAAGGCAAGGACAGGTTTAGGAGGAGCTTCAACAGCCAAGATGTAGCAACAGCAGAGCTGTTACCCCTAGGGTCTGAAGGCAGGAAGAAGGGAGTTTACCAAGACTTAGATTTCATTTTACATTATGAAAATACTTCCTGTAGGGCTGTAGAAATTTGATCAGTTGTAACTTTGTGCCACGTGAGTAGATTTATACTCCTGCACTTGAGCACTGGCTATCTCTGTGCAAAGTTAGGGAGATTCTCTTTTTTCAAGTTTTGAGTGTCAGAATGGAAGGGTTTGTTAGATATTAAAATGTTCCTTCTCGGGGCGGGGGGTTCTGTGATTCCAGCCCTTACCTCTTCCTTCTCTTTGAAGCATCTAGACCCATATCAATTATAATCAGAGGACAAGTGCTTCAAGCCATTTGCCACAACCGGAGCAGCCAGTAACAGAAACAGTTCCAAGTAATATCCAATATTAACAGTGCCTGTGGAAACCCCTATCACCTGAGAGAGGACCCCACACCCATTATAAGAGTACTCACAGAAGGTGTACCCCACATACTCTACTGTTTATGCAACAACTGCCTAAATGGCTAGAGTCCCTACTCAAAGACCTGTAAAGACAGTAGGTCTCTCAGCTCTGATACAGTATGTACTTTGCCCAAAGTTGCTAGTCTCAGCCAAGGAAGCTACAGGGAGATTACACTGAGGTGCCAGGCTGGAAATAAAGTCAATATTGTACACTAAGCTGTTATGCCAAGACACATTGTCAGCAGAAAGCTGCTTCCTAAGACAGCTGTCCCACAAAGAGTAGAGATATCCATCCAACAGATGCATAATTTTCAACACAGAAGTACAGAAGCACAGTAAAACAAGGTAATATGACTTCTTCTAAAGTTCATGACTCTCTAGTATCAGATTTCATAGACACTGAAGTGAATGAAATACCTGATAGAGAATTCAAAAGAACAACTTTTTTTTAAAAAAGTCCAATGAAATCCAAGAGAATACAAACAATGATATGAAAGAAGAAAGACAATGCAGTATTTGAATATATGAGCAAGACATCGAGGAAAGAGAGATTTTTTGGGGGGGAAAAAAGCAACATCAGAAATACTAGAAGTGAAAAGCTCAGTATGAAAAATTCACTTTAAAACCTCAACAACAGACTAGATCAAGCAGAAGAAAGAATATCAGAGCTCAAAAGCAAGTCTTTACAAATATTATATTCAGGCAGAAATAAAGAAAAAAATTAAGGAAGAATGAAAAGAACATTCAAGATCCCTGGACACCATTAAAAGATCAAAAGTTGTCATTACGGGTGTACCCAAAGGAGAAGAAATAAATGTCAATGGCATAGAAAACCTATTGAATGAAATGCTCCAGAAAATTTCCCAAATCTTGGGAAAGACAGGGACATCCAGGTATAGAAGGTCTTTAGAATCCTAAATAGACAAGACCAGAAAAGAACCTCACCATGACATATTACAGGAAACTGTCAAAAGTACAGGACAAAGAAAGAATTTTAAAATCTTCAGGAGAGAAGCATCAAGGCACAATTAAAGGCAAACCCATTATACTAACTGCAGAGGTTTCAACGGAAAAGGCCAGGGGGCATGGAATTATGTATATCAAGTCCTGAAAGAAAATCACTGACAATCAAGATCACCCAGCAAGGTCCTTCAGAATCTAAGAAGAAATAAAGATCATTACTATAAGCATACAGTAAGAGAATTCATGACCAATAGGCAGCCTTCTAAAAGGTACCTAAGAGAATCCAACACCCAGAAGTGGAGGAAAGGTAACTACAATCATGAGACCATGTGAAAGAATAAATCCCAAGAGAAGCATAGATACGCAAATGAGAAATAGGAAATAATCCAATATTATACTAGAGTAAAGCCTCTAACCACACTTTTCACAAAAGTTAAGAATATGGAATCAGCCTAGGTGCACACCAACACATGAATGGATAAAGACTGTCTATATGCATCATATATTCTTAATACTACAAGGGAGTATTAATTAGTCATAAAGAAGAATAAAATCCTACTTGCAGTAAAATAGATGGAACTGGAGGACATCATATTAAGTGAAATAAGCCAGATACAAAAAAGCCAAGTATTGCATGTTCTGTCTCATACGTGGAAAACCAAAAATGAAAATAAATAAATAAAAATTTTACCTGAAAGTACAAGAGAGATTTCTAGGGACTGGGAAGGGTGTGGTGAGGAAAGGCACAGGGTGGTATAGAAGAAGGGTGGATGGACATGATCAATTCAAGAGTATATGGAAATATCACAGTGAATCCCATTTGTCTGCACAATAGAAATAGAAATAAGTAAAGTGTAGAAATGTTTTTTTTTTAAATGTTTCCTCTATGTATTCCAAGACATAGTAGGCATGTTGTGATGACATGTAGCCCATTTCTCTGTTTGACTGTAAGTTCATTTTTAATTAAATGTCAAGGTTGGGACTGTGATTAGAATCAGTTTAGGTGGATTCAAGTAAAAAAATGTCAAATGTTAGAAACCCTTATTGAGAATAGAACAGAATATTTTTAGTTTCAGTTTCATAGAGGAATCAAAACTTTGTTGTTGTTTTTCTATACTTGGGATTGAACCTTGGTGCTACCACTGAGCTACATCTCCTACCTTTTTTATTTTGAAACAGGGTCTCAATTTTCCCAGGCTGACCTTGAGTTTGAAATCCTCCTGCCTCCATCTCTGGAGTCTCTGGGATTACAGAAGTGTGCATTGTGCCCAGCTCAAGACATTTTTATATTTGAAGGAAAGAATAAATTTCATGAAAGAGAGCAAAAGTAAATGTGAAACTTTTGCAAAATAAGAAGAAATGAAAAGAAAATGCCCTGAGATTCTTTCTGTTTTACCAAAACCGAATAGTATAATGAGCTTTTAAGTGGGACAATAGAGAAGTTAGATGAAACAGTATATTAAATATTAAAATTTTAATTTGGAGACACTAAAAAATATGAACTAGTGCATATGTAGAAAAACAGTTTGGATATAAACATACCATTACAACCAAGTAGATTATTTTACTAGAATATTTTACCGAGCAGAGCAGGGAAAAAGAAAGGATGTGTAAGACATGGTTTGCCTACCATTTGCAACAGCGTGAATGGACCTGGAAGATATTATGCCAAGTGAAATAAGCCAGTGGCAGAAGGACAAATATTACACAATTTCACTTCTATGAAGTATCTAAATATTCACTTATAAAACCTGATAATTGAACAGTGGTTACTAGGGAGTGGTGGGGGAGGAGGCGTATAGAGGGAGTTGTTCAATTGGTAGAAAATTTGAGTTTTAGAAGATAAATGAATTCTAGAGATCTGCTGTACAGTGTAGCATTTATTGTCAGCAATATGATGCACACTTAGCAGTTTGTTAAAAGGGTAGATTTCAGGTTAAGCATTCTTACTACCTCTTTCAGGGAAGGGTGAGAAAAAGCATAGAGACACAAGGACATTTTTACAAGTGATAGATCATGCTTATTACTCTAATTGTGGAAATGGTGATCACAGGAGTTTGCTTACGTCCAAATTCACCAGTCGTGTATATTAAATATGTTCACTTTTTTTGGTCTATAACTCAATAAAGTTACAGAAAAAATGAAATAGAGAATGTCTTTTAAAAAGAGATCTATGATCTTTTTTCCCCCCCTTATAATAGAATTGAAGATTTAGGGAATGTTTATTCTTTTATATTATAGCTAAAAATAAGTATCATATGTATCTTATCTATTTCAATATTTTAAAGTTCTGAACTCTGGAACTTTGGCAAAATGTCATTATTGTAATGTGATTAGTTTTTTTTTTCATTTTTATAGTTGGACTCTTTTGCACATCTTGACATTCCTTGCTGAATTATCTATAGATGAGTAGTATTAATCTTCTGGTGTCCTCGAATTAGATCCCAGTGAATTTTCTACCATTTCCTCAGGATGCTCCAAAATGCTATATGGCCCCAAAGTGTGTCATAAGTGCCAATACCTTAAAGAATTTCTGGGAAAATTATTTTGGGGGCTTAAATTCCTTTTATAGCCATGAACTCAATACTATTGATACTTACATGAAAAACAGAACATATCTCTTTGCAGAAACCACACCAGTTTGCTGAAAATTCAACTACCACAAGTTGACGTCCAGCATCTTTCAAAAATGTATTGAATTCATCCTGAAACCAGAACACAAATAAGGAAATGTGCTCAATCACAGAATCTCATAGAGCCTTACAGAGAATAAAATCACAGGGTTGGTGGGATTGCAAATTAGTGCAACCACTGTGGAAAACAGTATGGAGATTCCTCAAAAAAACTAGGAATAGAACCACCGTATGACCCAGTTATCCCACTCCTCGGTATATAACCAAAGGATTTAAAATCAGCATACTATAATGATGCAGCCATATCAATGTATACAGCAGCATGATTCACAATAGCTAAGTTAAGCTATGGAGCCAAACTAAGGGCCCTTCAACAGATGAATGGATAAAGAAAATACACAATGGAGTGCTACTCAGCCATGAAGAAGAATGACATTATGGGATTTGCAGGTGAATGGATGGAACTGAGACTATCATGCTAAGTGAAATAAGCCAGTTCCCAAAAGTCAAACGTTGAATGTTTTCTCTGATATGTGGAAGCTAAAACAAAATGGGGGAAACAAGAAAGAAAGAGAGAAAGAAAAAAAAAGAGGTGAGGGGAATTTCATCAAAATAGAGGAAATATCAGTAGAGTAGATGAAAGATATTGAAGAGGAAGAAGAAGGGATGGAAAAGGGGAAGAGTGGTGGAATGATCTGACTGAAGTTTTGTATGTGCATGGATAAGGCAAGGTGGGTTCAGTATCAGGTGTGCCCACAGGACACTAATTTAAAAAAAAAATAAACTGTAAATGGATTCAAGAAGGATTGGTGGAGTGGAGGGAGGGTAGAGGGAACAGGTGGAAAGTGTTGGGGACTGAATCAGAGCAGGTTGAATTCCATGCTTTTGTGATTATGTGAAGATGGATCCTGCCTGGTGTTGTATCATAACTAAAAAGAGTTAAAACAAAACAAAACAAAACCTTAACCAAGTGCCCTACCTTACTGTTCTGAAGCCAATACAACCTTTTATAAATGTGTCAGAGGTCTGACATATTTCTCTTTGTAAGTACATATAAATGATGAAAATTCCACAAAACATTTAGGAGTTTATTCACAAAATGAGTTGGTAATGGAAGCTGTTGTTGGTGAATTACCTCTGGAAAGAAAATGAGGTTGGCCAGAAAGAAATGAGAGTGGCTAGGTTGGAGGTGAGCTGTCATTCAAAATGGAAATCTATATTTGATTTTTTTAAACAAAGCCCTAAAGATTTACTTATTGGTGAAATTAAAGGAAGAATTAATGTAACACCTTCAGTAATTTCTTGTTTTGTTTTTGGGGAGTGATCATGATTCATTTCTCCAAGTCAATATAGGACTCAACCCTGATTCACCTAGCTTCTCTCATGGTCTTTAATGGGAACCTGGTATCTATTCCTGGAGTCTCTACTGGTGAGTGAGTGATTTGCTGCTCTAGAGGGCTCTGTTCAAGATTTATTTTTCCTTTACCCATTGGAATTGCAACAATAGTAGCTTATTTACTCCGTGCTTGATGTTTTGTCCTATAATCTGTAAAAACACTCTCTGGAATATGTACTATTATCATCTCTATTTCACAGATGAGAAAGCAGAAGTTCATTAACTTTCTCCTGGTCAGCCAGCTGGTGAGTGATGTAGCTGGGGTTGTTAATCTAGGTGGTTTGCCTCCAGAGCCCATTCCCTCTGCCAAGGATACAAAATCATCTACTGAGTTCTTCATAATAGCAGGGCTCACTCTCTCTTCCGCTGATCTTAACTGCATCCTGTGCTCATCCCTGCACCAATCATTAAGATGGGGTGCCGGAAGCCATCCATTACCCATCTGAACTAAAGCGGTGTTGAAGCCATTAGGCAGGAAAGCCAGGTGTCGGGAACTGCCAGTACCAACCCCACTGGTTGGAGGATGCCTAGTTCATGTGGCGTCCTACCCAGCTCCATCACAAGTTCAGCACAGCACCGGAGATGGGGTGACCCACAGGAGCCACACAGCTTCTTGGAGATGTGTGTGGTGTGACAAATGCCAATCAACCTGTTTACTGCAAGGCCCCTGCCACACTGAGAAGCAAGCACCAAGACTCCTCCCGCTGAAACCTTATCCCTGCTTTGGATGTACTCCTCCTTAAATAAGGAATTGGGGCCCCTTTTCAATTGTTCAGTTTCAGCTCCCGTCAGGACTGGAAGGCCTATCAGGCGTTCCTCTTTATCTATCTAATTTTTAGCTCTGTCTTTATTTCTTTTTTTTTTAAATATTTATTTTTCAGTTCTTGGTGGACACAACATCTTTGTTTGTATGTGGTGCTGAGGATCGAACTCGGGCTGCACGCATGCCAGGCGAGCGCGCTACCGCTTGAGCCACATCCCCAGCCCCTGTCTTTATTTCTTACTGATTGTTTCAGACTTTTTATTTCCCAGGCAGCTCACACTGCCTGAGCAGGGACCTACCCTGGTAGGCCACCTGGCATGAATGGGGGACGGGATCATGAGTTGGATTAAGTCAAACAGGGCCTATCCCCACTGGGGACGGGGTTCATACTGTTCATGTGCCTGCTCTATAGTAGTGGGGTCTTGACAATCATGTTCCCATTTGGTTTAGTTTCAAGTGGTTAAAACTGAAAACTCAAAGATGTGCTTCCTCCTATACCCAAATTCCTCTAGGAGAGAAGGATACAACTGTGATCTAAAACACAGACAAGAAAACTTCTTGCCTTCATAGAGCTTACATTTGAGAAGCAGAAGCCAACAGTAGGATGGATAGTTAAAATAGGTAGTTTGTAATTATAGTGATAATTGCCAAGAAGAGAAAAATGAAAGAAGAAGGAAAAACAGGGGGTGAACTACAAGTATCCACCTCAAAGGCTTGTACCACCTTGAGGTCCACTCAAAGAGAAGGGACAGTTGAATAAAGATGGGAGCGAGACAGTGGGCCCTCAGGAGAGGTCTCTGGGGAGGAGAGGAGAGGGCTTCTCAAGGAAGAGCAAGGCCCCAGGTTATCCTGTGAGATCCCTAGGAAATTTTTAAAATGAAGTTTCAAAAGCATTCGCCAACATGCGGTGTTTTAAAACAAATTGTTTTTTTTTTTTTTTGTAACAAAGTTACATGGCAGTGCTTTCTTTTAATCTGGTCATTGTCATTTCTGCAACCTTATGCATAGTCACATTTAGGGAAAATGTCCAAAGTCTAAATCTGAGGGTCTGGTGGCTGTGGGCTCAGGAACCGTGACCTTCCCATACCCCCACCCTATATCCTCTTCCAACATGGCCTGATTCTAATGCCCCCATTAGTAGGATTGAAGATAACGCTCATATCATCCCTTAAACAAGGTAGGCCCCTGTCTTCTCTTGTAGAGGCAAGTTTCTTCTTTATAATGATCTCTGCCTTATACATGAATTTAGATTTATTGGGACAGTAACATTGAGAACCAAATCAATAAATGGGTTAAGGAGGGGCTGGCATTGTGGCTCAGGGGTAGAGTGCTCACCTAGTTTGATCCTCAGCACAAAATAGACAAATAAAATAAATAAAATAAAGGTATTGTATTCAACTACAACTAAAAAAAATATTAAAATATGAGAAATTAAAAAATAAATGAACTAAGGAACTGAATAGACACTTCACAGAAGAAAAATGCAATTGTCAACAACTATATGAAAAATTGTTCAGCATCTCTAGTAATTAGAGAAATGCAAATTACAACTATACTGAGATTCCATCTCACTCTGGTCAGAATGGCAATTATCAAGAATACAGGCAACAATAAATGTTGGTGAGGATGTGGGGAAAAAAGTATATTCATACATTGCTGGTGGGGGCTGCAAATTGGTGTAGCCAATATGGAAAGCAGTATGGAGATTCCTCAGAAAACTTGCAATGGAACCACCATTTGATCCAGCTATCCCACTCCTCAGTTTGTACCCAAAGGACTTAGAATCAGCATACTACAGTGACATAGCTACATCAATATTTATAGCAGCTCAATTCACAATAGCCAAACTATGGAACCAACGTAGATGCCCTTCAATAGATGAATGGATACAGAAAATGTGGTATTACTTAGTCTTAAAGAAGATGAAATTATGGCATTTGCCAGTAAATGGATGGAACTGGAGAATATCATGCCAAGTGAAATAAGCCAATCCCCCCTAAAACAAAGGCCAAATGTTTTCTTTGATATGCAGATGCTAATTCATAATAAGTTGGGGGGGGAGGCTATGGAAAAATAATAGAGCTACTTTGGATTAGGCAGAAGGGAGTGAAGGAAGGGGAGAGGTAGGGATTAGGAAGAATAGTAGAATGGATCAGATATTGTTACCCTATGTGCATATATGATTACACAACTGGTATAATTCTATAACGTACAACCAGAAGAATACTCCATTTATGTATGATGTGTCAAAATGCATTCTACTGACATGTATAACTAATTTGAACAAATCACACACACAGACACAGACACACAGACACAGACACACAGACACAGACACAGACACACACACACACACACACACACACACACTCCAGAAAGTTCTAAAAACAACAACAAAAAAATCTACCTAGGAATTTTTGATACTACTGGTCATTACTATTCTCCATCCCATTCCAGAGGCATGTCTGAGGCTTCTGCTCTCTTTCCTAGGATGCAAGAAAAGACATCAACCCTCTCACTTCGATAGAATTTTCCAGGTCCTACTAAAGCAGAATCCATGAAACAGGATACATTGGGAGCTGGCCAAGGTCTAGATAGAATCAGAGCAAGAAATAGGAATTGAGGAGGAAGAAAATCCTTTTTGATCAGTTTGTCCCTTGGCTGCCTCTCTAGATGGGAGCGAGACAGTGGGCCCTCAGGAGAGGTCTCTGCGGGGGAGAGGAGAGGAACAACCCAAAGAGGAAGAATGGGAAACCTCCCCTTGCTCCACAGCAGAGAAAGAATGGGGAGGTGAAGGAAATAACTCTTGTTTACCAACTTGGTTTTTAAGGTGGTCACTTCTGAACTATTTAATGAAGCCAAGTAAATACTTGCCACGTCTTTAATAACATGCACCATGATTTATATCGGAGAATTGTTGACGAAGCTCTCCTGGGGGTCAGGTGGATTAATATAGCTAGACTATTTGTAGGATGATGGAGCTCTCCTGTGGTCTCAGGTGGATCAATATAGCTAGATTATTTGTAGGATCTTTGTTGGAATATAAGGGCAGCTTCTCTGTGACATCATTGAATATACAGTCTCAGAACCTGGAACTTTGGCAGAGTTTGGATCTAGTTTCACTTTTATGCCACGGCTAGTTAGTTAACTTGTGGTCAGCCAAGCATCAGCAAATGGAGGCCCTTGTTGCAGAATCATAATGTGTCTGATTTGTTTAGGTCTTTTATCACTGATTTCCATACATCCTTTTCCCTTCTCCAACTCCACCCCCAAATCACCAAATGAGAAGTAACTGGGGTAATAGTAAACACAATAGATATTTTCATTTAGGATTGCAGAGGAATTCTTTTGCTGTTGAGAAAAATACTAAAGTCTTAATCCTAAAATAGGTTTCCTGAAAAAATTTATGAGTCATAGATTCCCTGACTTTGTTATTTTGCCCTATTTAGAAGGTAAGGAAACTTCATTTTTAGCATTAAATCAGAGATTGGCAAAACTTTTCTGCAAAGGGCCAGATAAGACCCTTTAGGCTTCAGGAGCCACAGACAAGATTTTTTTTGGGCATGTTCTTTGTTTTTATAACCTTTAAAAAAATCTAAAGCTATCAGCTCACACAAAAATAGTAGCAGTTTGGCAAAGCCCTGCAGTTGATGATTTGCCATTTTTCAGAATTCGATGTCAGAAATAAACCAAATAGGGCCACAGCCTATGTTCTTCAAATCTTCAGAGCAACAAGAAACAAGAAAGTGTGAGAAATTGCAGATTTTGTCATAGAACAAAACTCAGCAAAGTCCTTCTTTCTATTTTATCCATACATCCAGCTCTGGGCTCTAAGTGGGTGAAGTGACTGGCCCTGGGGGGACTCATTCTTTTTCCAATTGTCCCCTGTCTCCATCATCATCTGTTGCTTTGAGGACACAAGGAATTCTCAAATGGCAAGATGCCATTTTTCTTGTGAATGTTCAGCTATTTTCCTTCTACTATATATATAAAAAAAGATATTTGAGAAGGATAGGGAAAATACTGGGAAAAGATATCTGCCAAATTATATTGTTAAATTGTGTGCATGTACAAATATGTAACAGCAAATCCCACCATTAGGTACAACTATAAAAAGAATAGTAATTTTTATAGCATCAATTTAAAAACATGGAAAAAATACTAGTAAAGTTTAATTTTATTTTGCTACATATGGATTTCCAGTTTTTCCAGCACCATTTGTTGAAGACACTATCTGTTCTCAGGAAGACATTTAGCAGTGGATGAACTGAAGTCAGAATGAATTTCATTTTTGTTTTTTCTTTTTGCAATAGGAAGATATCTACCATTTCCATATCCCTTTCTACCATTTTTGGAAAGATGGATCAGAATTAACTCTCAGACACAACTAGTAAAATAGCAAACTTCTGCTACGTCATGGGTTTCCCCAAGTTGAGCAAGGTGGGGCCAGGACTTCTCCCTTTAGTGTTAGGGCTTGTAGACTTTTCCATAGCTAAGAAGCTTGCACAGCCCAAGGGCAGGGAGAGTACAAGCCTGTAGCTCACAGAAGACTGTTTATTCTCAACTAAAATTAAGCACTATTAAAATCCAGAAAATGGCTAGATTTACCAAGATTGACACTTTACTTTTTTGTTTTGTGGAAAGAGTGCCTAGTTAATAGGTAGGGCAAATTTCTAATCATGGAAAAATCTTCTGAGTCAACTGTTTTCTAGAAAAGAGAAATCAGTCTTTCCCTTTGCACTTGACTGGCTCCTTTGTTCCCTGACATGCACCTGCCTGCATTTTCCTAGACTCATTTCTGACCTCATTGTTGGAATCATGAAGCTCCAATATAGTCTGGGTGGAGTCTCATTTTGAGAAACCAGGACTACCTTTTTGTTTTTATTTTTTATTTTTAAAATTTAAACCCAGGGAGAATCCTGTGAATAGGCTGGGTATTTGAAGAATTCAGAAATCGACAAGAAAACAACAGGGTGTGAAGCAAAGAAGAACAGAAATAAAGGGAAAGAAGAAATAAATCAGGTGAGAGGAAAAGGAAAGATGGAAGGACAAAAGAAAGAAAGTGGAAAAAAGTTAAAAAAAATGAAAGAAGAAAGACAAGAAGGGAATTATAGACAGAAAAGAGGGCTTAAAGGTAAGACCTTCATTATGTGGAAGTAAAGAGTGAATTCTCTTTAGTGCTCTAAGACCTTGTGCATCAAGGTCATGTCCCTATGCATCACCTGGGAGCCTGATGCAATGTAGAGCTTGAGGCTCCTCCACCCAGAGCCACCGAGGAAGAATCAGTCTGTCTAATGTGATTCCTCATATGATTCTTATGTCAGCTGATGTTTGAGCTCTCAAGATGCATATACAACAGGGAGCTATCTATGGAGCAGTGGACCAGCTGTAGCATCATTTCCTGGGAATTATGAGAAATGCAGACTCCAAGGCCCCACCCTGATTCAGAACCTCCGAGGGTGACACCCGCATGCTTGAACAAGCCCTCCAGGGAATTCAGTTGCATGTTCACATTTTACTGGGCTAGTTTTTTTTTTTTTAAACAACTGGAAGAATTTATGTTTGTCAGATGTATCATGTTTTGCAGGAATAACATTCAAAATATTTAACTACTTGTGTGGCTTGAGAGCCAATCAGAGTGAACAATAGCTGTGCATCTGTTGCTCAGCTGGTTGTTCTGCCAATATCAACTCAACCGTTTATTTGCTAGATTTAGGGGAGATCCAGGGTGTCTTGGATGAGGGATTGGGTCAGCCTCAATGAGGTGGGACAAGGGGATAGGGTGGGGGGTTGCAGGGAGAGGCTATTTATCAACCATTATATATTTCAGAAATTTAACAGCTATTGTGGTCATTCCTATGTGTATTAGCTAAACATTGGTCTTGGGATAATGATGATAAAATGTAACAGTTGGCTCTTCTTAGACACCCAGTGGTGTAATTGTCAGAACTGTAAAGTTTAGAAGTGAGTTGTCAGAAAAGAAATATGCTTATTCAAATTTAGCATATATGTTTGGAAACTTAGCATTGAAACGGTGCTCCTTAATGAAATTTATAGCTTTCAGTGATTCCTTTGCTCTTAGGAAGCAAAACTCTGCTAGATCCCTGGATCAAAATCTAATCAAGAGATGGAGCAGGAAGAAGCTCTGTTGGTTGAGAGGCCCTGGGTGCTGGTTCAGAGGGCCAGGAGGATGGATAATGCGGATAATAAAGTGGAGAAAAAGAAAGGCAAAAGACAAAGGACTCAGAGAAAGACCAAGACAGAAAAACCATTCTCACTCAACCCTGCCATTGCATTAAGGGTGAACAAATGTGCATGTGTAAAAAGCTGGGCCAAAGGCTGTGATTTCCACTTGTGAGTTCTTTAGGATCAGGGTAGTTATTTTCATCATGGTGCAATCTTGCCAGCATGGTGCCAACTTGTGCCCCTGGTTTTGTGATTAATGTCCATGGTGCACTGCTGGGGATGTGTAGATGCTGATCACAGTGAGGAGGACATGGATCCGTATCCTTCAGGCAGAAAAGGGCTGACCACAGAGCTGGAGGATGGGGAAATGCTTCTCTCTCTGAAGAGAGGCTTGTGGAGTGAGGGAGATGCTGTTGAGGCCAGGAGGCAAAGGGACAGACAGTGTAGGTAATGAGTGATGGGGTCCCCCTGGGAAGATGGGGGCTGGTTCTAAAAGAAAGGAAATAAAATGCTAATACCTTTAGGACACTTCTCCCTCCTCCTCCAACCTGTTACCAAGGTTACCTGCCTCCAGGGACTCATTCCTCCCTACTAGGGAGGAACTTGAAGGCCCCCTGGGCTGCTCCCTTCTGCCTGTACCCATGGGCGGCTTCATTCTCTCCCTTGGATCACTCCACCTTTTGGCCCACCTTTTGGTCACTAGTCACATAGGCAAGATAAGAGGAGAAGGAGGCATGAGAAGAAAAGAAATATAAAATGAATAAAAGGGATCGGACACCCCCATATCCTCACACACCAACTTCCAACTTGAACCCCCTCCTCTGCCTCTGCAGAGGAATCTCTCTCTCTCTCTCTCTCTCTTCTATCCTTTAATTAAATAAAACTTTTTGCTCTTGCCTCAGCGTTTCTCAGGTGTTTGATCTGCACACTGGGGGAATGGGACTGGGCCCTGATTCTCATCACCGGTATCACTGTCAGCGGGTCGGTATAAAAAATGAGGCAGCAAATATGTTCCAGGAAAATAGAAATGGGCTCCAGTGGGCCCTTGGAAGAACCCAGGCAGGAGGATTGCTATGAAAGAATACCAAGGAAAGAACTTACTAGAATCTGGCTGCCGCTTCCTTTCTTGAAGGATTCCTTTGTTTTCTCTCTCTCTGGGGAATGCAGGAGCATTTACTTCCTGGGCCATCTCTCTCCTCTCCTTAGGGAGCTGACAGTCTCTCTCAAAGCCTCCGGTGCTTCTGGTAGAACTCTATGGGTAACTATGTATTTCTGATTACTTTTGTGAACATTTGAAAATAAGGAAAGCTCTAAGTTAGAAAAATAATCAACTGGATACTGTCTCCAAGATTGTATTGTGTTGCCACCACTGTTTACACTTAGGTATATTGACTTAACACACTCACATACACATTAGAAAAATATATGTAATTTAATTTAATTGAATTGCCATTATGTTTCCGCATGGTTTTGCATTATCCTCTCCTGTTTAATGCTATGCCAGGGGCATTTCCCCATTATCTAATGCACTTGATCTTTAATTGTTGCATGCCATTCTGTTATTTTGGTGCACAGTGTTTTAATTACATTTTCAAAATTTATGTTCTTTACCACCTTATAGTCATAAAAAAAAAACCACTGTGATGAGTATCTTTCAAATACATCATGGTGGAAGCTCTTATTTTTCTGAAGGTAATTTCCTAGGAATGTAACTGTTTTTAATGGTCTTAATGAGCAGTGTCAAACTTTCTCCTCAAATGCTTGTTCTGATTTACACACAACGGTAGTGCATAAGCTTGCTCATCGCCAGCATCGCATTGACTTCTATTACTTTAATTAGTTTTCGTGAAGTGATCCCAAAGAGGGCATCTTTTCATAGTTTTAATTTGCATTCCTTTCATTAATAATATGGCTGCAAATATTTTGAATTTTAATCTAAAGTTATTTAATGTAAATTTAATGTAAAGTTATTACCTGTCTTTTCCCTCTAGAGGAACTGTTTGTTTAAAACATTTTTTATTATGTGCATTACAGTTATACATAATAGTGCGGTTTGTCCTGACATAACCATATATACATGGAATATAATTAGCTCCATTTCAGCCCTCAGTACTTCCTTTTCCCTTCTCCTTCTTCTCCCTACCTCGTTCCCCTTCCTTTACTCTATTAGTCTTCCTACTACTTACTGATTGATTTTTTGAAATGGTGATTTATAGATATACATAAAGGCGGAATTCACTGTGGTATATTCATAGCATAATTTGGTCAATTTCATTCCTCAGTTCCTCCCTATACCCATCCCTCCTCCCTACCCTTTATCTCCTTCCTCCGAACTCCTATTTTCATGAGATTCCTCCCTTCACTCCTCTCCCTTATTTTGCTCTGTCTTCTGTATATGAGAGAAATCATTTGACCTTTGATTTTCTGAGTCTGGCTTATTTCACTTAGTATGATGTTCTCCATTTCAAGTATTTATCACCAATTGGCATAATTTCATTATTCTTTATGGCTGAGTAGAACTCTATTATGTATGTATACCACATTTTCTTAATCCATTCAGTTGTTGATGAGCATCTGAGCTGATTTCATAATTTGGTTATTATGAATTGAGCTGCTGTAAATATCTATGTGCTTATATCTCTACAGTATGCTGATTTGAGTTCTATTGGATAAATATCAGTATGCTGATTTGAGTTCTATTGGATAAATATCAGTTCTACTGGATAAATATCAGGAAGTAGGATGGCTCTCATATGGTAGTCCCCATCCTAGTCTTTTGTGGACAATCAAAGTGGTTGTGCTAACTTGCAGTCTAGGGGGACTGTTTGATTTCTAACTTGTGAAAGTCTCTTAATATTTCAAGTTTTTAAATAACCAATTATTTTTGAGGCACAGAAATTAATATATGTAGTTAATCTATTGGTCTTGCCTTTTGTCATAATTTGCATTTCATTCATTCCTAACATGGCTAAACACATTTCTATTTGTTAATGTAAAATTTAGTATTATCTTTTTTCCTAGGGGAATTTTTTAACTTGTGAGAAGTTTTTTAAATAACTAATTTTTTTAGGTGCAGAAATTAATTTTTTAGTTAAGTCTATTGATCATGACTTTTGTCATTTTCCATTGCTTATGTGCTTTCAAAGATACTCTACAGGGCTAGGGGTGTGGCTCAGTGGTAGGGTGCTTGCCTAGCATGCACAAGGCCCTGGGCTTGATCCCTAACACTGCAACAAACAAACAAAACCAAACCCCTCTTCTTTCACAGTTATTTATGCATTCTCATATTTTTTTCCTAGTAAAAAAAGCAATTTTAGTTTTTGCACTAAGCCTATTTTTGCAATGATTTAGACATTATAAAAATTTAGTATAAGCAAAATACATAAAGTATAAAAATGAATGTATCCCTTTAACAAATAAAATATTATATATACTGAACCCTGTTGTTTTCATGTATACTTTATTCTTTAATACTTTCACAATTTGTGTGTTGTTCAAGAAGTGGGAATATATGTGCTTATGTGTATATATATATATATATATATATATATATATATATATTTTTTTTTTTTTTTTTTTTTTTTTTTTTTCTCCCTGCAGTCAGTTTGCTGAATGTCAATCTTTCTCTACTGATTTGTGATTTTTAAAAATATAAACTATGGAGGTCATATGTAAAAGGGCATGTTTAAGCCTCTCTGTTTTTTTTTCCTAGTGATTTGCATGTTTATTTCTGTATCAAATACATATTTATTTATTGCATGTTTAATTAAAATATAAAAGCTAATACAATTACTTGTTCTTTACAAACTCTTCTTAGCTCTAAAAAATAATTCCTGGTAAAGGTGTATAAAAAAGGCTTTTGCATATGAAAGACAATACTGTTCCTATATAATAGATGGAAATGTGAATGAAAGCCAACTGTGTGAATATTGACGTCCCACCCATACAAGCCAAATTTGAGATGAGGCATAAGAAAGCTAAGACCAGATAAATAGATTGGGGTCAGGGGGACTTGAAAGAGAGGACTTTGATTTTAAATAAGCAACCAAGAAGATTCCTTAAGTGATCTTGCACTGGGAACATGATGAGCGGAATGCTGTGCTTTGTAAAGAATTAGTATGGGGGCTGGGGTTATGGCTCAGCGGTAAAGCGCTCGCCTAACATATTTAGGGATCTGGGTTGATCCTCAGCACACATAAAAATAAATAAAATAAAGGAATTGTGTCCACCGCAACTAAAAAATAAATATAAAAAATTAGTATGATAATGCTATACAGATTGGTGGCAGACATGTTGGATCCAGCGACACACATTGGAAATTATAGAAATCTTTCTATGAGAGAAGAATATGAATGGAGCAGAAGACAAGTGGTTATTTTCTTTCATTTAACAAAATAAGTATTTATCATTTTTATTAAAAGAATACTACATATTCTTGAAGAAAACTTACAAATACAGAAATGAATAAGAAAATAACTCACCATCCAAACAGAGAAAAACAATTGTTATCATGTCATGCTTTTCCTACATGACAGTTATTTACAAAATTGGTAGTATTCTATAAGCAGACAGCTCAAATATGCTTTGAAAACATTTTTTTTAAACCAAGTAAGCAACATCTTTTAAGTCATAATTTTTATCCAGATGTGGTGGTACATGCCTGTGATCTCAGTGATTCAATAGACTGAGGCAGGAGAATTGCAAGTTCAAGGCCACTCAGCAATTTAGTAAGGCTCTGTCTCAAAATAAATATAAAAAGGGCCGAGGATGTAGCTCAGTGGTAGAGTGCCCCTGGGTTCAATCCCTAGTCCCACTTGCACATGGGGGTACATGTGCATGTGTGACCTGTCCTAGGTGCTGGTGATTGAGCTGTGAAGTAGAGAGACATGGACTTTACCCTCCTGGGTTTCTGCAAAAACATTTTCAGAACATGTCATTCTATAACATTATTTATTTATTTAATTTTTATTTTTTTCTGTTGAGAGGAAATAGCCTTTTGCCATCTCCAGTTGTTTTTCAAAGTGAAGTTAAGAGACGAATGCAAGAGACACCCATTAGTGCCCTCCCATTATCCCATAAGACCATGCCCTTGCATAGCAATGATAACACTTCTTGGTAAGAAGCTCCTTCCCTGATGAAATACAAATACCAAAGACAGACTTCTGGGAGGAACTTTTAGCTTCTATAAAATCTTTGGTGGGTGATAGGGCTGATTACTACCGAGTTGGGCATGAGCTGCCTATTTCTACAAATTATCTTTAACTAGCCTTTTACAGCAGGACCACCTGTGTTCCTATGCTCAGCAAGCGTTTTCTGTAAAGATTAAGATAGCCCACATGAAAGTAGCCACAACTGACACATAAATAGGCGTGACTGTGTTCCAGTAACATTTTATTTATAAAAGTTAGCACTGGGCTGAATTTGGGCTTCAGATCTTAGTTGGATGGACCATGTCTTAGATTAAATCTAAGAGAACAAAATACCTAAAGGGACATGAATTCAAGTGAATATGTGATTCAGTATTTACCAAGTGGGACACAATGGTTCTTTCTGAAATAATGGAATTATTTCTGGGCACCTCTGGGAGGAGTCATATGATCCTGTGAATAAGGGGGATGCATCAGATTGTTCTAGAACCATTAGAATGGCAACCACTTTTACACCTCTCAGGTTATTAATCAGTCTTTAAGATTTTCATGTTAATGAAATTAAATTTAAAGAGGCAACATAGTTCCATGGAAAACCTACTGAACTCTGAATATGTTACTGATTACTTGTGTGACAGAGAGAAAGCCATTTAATCTCTTATGAATAAGTATTTTCACTTGTAGATGTTTATCTCAAACCAGGTTTCTCTGGCACACTGGTATTCCTTGTGTTAAACTGAATGTCTGTTGTTGAAATGCTAGACCAAGAACTGTTTCTGGGTGTGTTTGTGAAGGTGTTTCCAGATGAGATCAGCATTTGAACCTGTGGACTGAGTAGGCGGCCCTTCCCATTATGACTGGGTGCCATCCAATCTATTGAGGAACAAAAGGCAGGGGAAGGAGGAATTTGTGAGTTATTACATTAGCTTCCTAGGTTCTCAGGCCTTTGGACTTGGAATTGTCTCATCAGCTTTCCTGAGTCTATAGGTCTGGAGAACCTAGACTAATACACCCACTAAGAGCCTCCACAGCATCTGCCCGACCTATAATCAGACAGTGCCTACCCCAGAATCTACAATAAGTGACAATCTAATTTAAAATGTCAGTAGTTCATGTTGTTCCTCCAGGAACACTTGACCTCTGATTGCTCCAAACTGAAACATGTTTGAGATCTGCTGATCTATAAAATGGGGCTAAGATGACTCACCACCTCTCTCATTGAGTTGTGAGGATCAAATGAGATTATCTATGAAAATCGCCTCTGTCAGCTATGAAGTGTCCACAAATGTGTGAGATTATTAGTGTCATTCATTTACCATTAAGCTAATAGTCGCTGGGCACCTTATACAGGGGCATAAAGGTGAGTGATAGATATGAGAAGTTTAATAGAACCTAAGTCTTACTAGGTCTTAAGTTTATTGAAATGGAGTTTCTCCATGGCCACCTTGGGAAAAAAATCCTCTTTCAGGTTCTGAGAATGCTATTTCACCATATAAGCAAAAAACTGAAGTAGAGGATTTAGGGCACACAGCTCCTTAGGCTACCTTCTCTCTCCCCCCCCACCCCGCCCTGTTTAGTATTTTTTGTTATTTTTGTTTTTGTGCCTCAAACCATGTCTTTGCACGTGCAACATGGCAAACAAAAGGAGCATTTGGGGCATAGAGGAATAGCTTTCAGTGTATGCAGGTCCGTTTTTAGAAGCTTTTGGATAATCAGGTATAAGGTTCAATCTCTCTGACTCTCTCATCTTTTGCTACTGTCATTTTTTTAAATGGTGCTCCTTGGGACTTATGTTATGATCTACAACGGGAACAGTAGCACCGCATGCTGTGTGTGCTGCAGGATGTGGGAAAGGCAGCAGAGTCCGTGATTCCTAGTTTGCCTAATATCCACTTTCTGGGCCAGAGGCACCTTATAAGGGCATCCATTGGCACTGGAGCTGGTAGCAAAGCACCCAGACTTGTCACCTGGAAATAGTTTGGTGCTTGGCTGAAAACTTTTGCAGATCTTTCCTTCCATCTCTTCCCCATTTGCCTTCTTGTGTTTCTCTCTTCTATGCTTCTTCTTCAAGAGATAAAGATAAAGCATGGAGAAAAACCCATGCAGACAGGACTGAGAAATCATATTGTTGTTTCCCAGAATTTGGAATTACGTGAGTTGACGTTTCAAAATAAAACACAAGGCTTTATTGAAGTGGGCTGATGGGGAACTCATGGGAGTAGGTTAGGAGTACCTGGAAAGAGAGAGAGGAAGATCTGAGCATCAGAGTTTCAGAGAAGGGACCTCTGACCCACTCCAGGGAACCTTCTCTCAAAAAGGATTGGATTTTACACACAGTCATTGCAAGGGGTTGGGGATGAGCCTAGTGGTCCTTGATGATCACCATGCTGGATGGTCGGGACAATGAGTGTGTGCAGAAAGGCATTCTTTCTTACTTTTGAAACAAAATTATTGAATCTTCTTCAGATCATGCATGAGTGTGTGTGTGTGTGTGTGTGTGCGTGTGTGTGTGCACACGTGCGCGCACATTTTTTGCCCAAGAGGGAAAGTAGTCATTATGTTCAACAGCACAGGGAGGAGAAAGTACATCCCCAAGTCAATGTCATGTAATTTTACTGTAAAGAATAGTTGATGAAGGAATGAAGGTGGGGAAAGCCCCCAGGCAGAGAAGGCCTCAAAGGCTAGGGACCTATTGCTTAGCTGAGTGACATACATGGTTTGATCCCTGTAGTTCCTAGCCCAAACACCCTCCCCTCTTTGATGTGGACAAGCAATTCTTCCCTGACCTTAAATCAAGTCAGATGCAAGTTACCTTCAAGCTCCTATTTCCAACCACATGGCTGTACCTACAAAGCATGGGTATAATAGGAATGTGCAATGCTTTCTCATAGTCTCTTATTATAATCCAGAAAAATCATGAAGAGGTTGGCCTGCATTGTACTCTATCAGCTATTCTTGAGGCTGCAAATGAAGAGAATCTAAACTGAAGGAGGATTATACTTCCAGAGGGAGAAAGGCCTGAAGGCAGTGACCACAGTTCTATTCTTCACTTTCACCAAATGACGGTGTCCCTCTGGTTAAGTCCCTCACCCTCTTCTGAGCCTTATTTTAAAAATCTAAAAATCGAGGGGAGGGGGGATAGTAGGGGATAGGAAAGGTAGCAGAATACAACAGTCACTAATATGGCATTGTGTAAAAATGTGGATGTATAACCGATGTGATTCTGCAATTTGTATTTGGGGTAAAAATGGGAGTTCATAACCCACTTGAATCAAATGTATGAAAGTGATATGTCATGAGCTTTGTAATGTTTTGAACAACCAATAAAAAAAAATAAAATTAAATACTTGAGGCAAAACATAAAAAAAAAAAATCTAAAAATCAAGAGGCCCTGGTCCTTAGATATCTGAAGGGCTCTACTAAAGCCCTTTCTCCTTCTGGTGTCAGCCATGCAGAGAGTCGTGCTGTCCATGAGGCTGGCCCATCGTGATTCTTACAGCAGAAGCTGATAGGGGAAGGGCACATTCCTGGGAGAGAACAGGAAGCTGAAGGTAACTGCACCAGAAGGAACGGGAAGAAAGATCACAGTAGCAACAGCAAGAGAACGAAGGGTGCAGGGTGTAGTCCCAATACTGCCGCCAAAAAAAGGCAGGCCTTTAGCACATACTGCTGTGAATCACCAGGGGACTTGATGACAAGGCTGATGCAGGGTGGAGAAGGTAGTGCTAGTGTGTGAAAGTGGTGAGTCTATTGTAGAAGACATCTTCGGAGGACATAGCTAGGTCTGGCCAACTCCTCCTTCTCATATTCTCTACTCAGCTGTTAGGGGAACCAATGGAAGTCAATGCCAGGTCATTGTCCAATGACTCACATAAGCAAAAACCCAGGATACCCAGGAAAAGAGCTTCTCTCAAATTAAGGTTCCTGGTTTCAAAGAACTCATCTATTGTGTTACTCTTTATTCTTATGTTTATTTTTTATTTTATTAGAGATAGCAGGATTTTGAGAACACAGCCTAAGCTAAGTCACCAAAGAGCTTTTCTCAGACTCAGAAAATGCCTGTAGAATCTTGGACCACTAATTCACCTAAGTCTGTAAGTTTTCATATGCCAAGTATCATGTTGATATAATGCCAGGCACTGAAGATGTAATTTTAGTAGTTTTTATTGAATCTAAGATATCATGCCTATAAGATACACCATTAAATTGCCAATTGTACTGTGCCAGGTTATTGGAAGAAGCATTCCCATTTCAGAGAGGTAAAAATGTGAACAAATATTTTGGATGAATGGAACACATTAAATAGCTAAGTATTGGATATTGTGATTTATATTTGAGTTTATATCTGCTACATAGACATTGTTTTATTGGAGGATTCAGTGAGGTGCCTAAGGCCTAGACTTTATTAGTCCTAAAGGCCCTTTTCTAATCCCTGGGTCAGAGGGCTGAAGGCCAAGCCTGTGGAACCAAATGAGAACAGTCAGGGGTACTGTGTCGGTAGCAGAAGCACCAGGTGGAGAAGCTATAGGAAAATTGATGGTCTTGGCCCTCACAGAGCATGGCACAACAGGTCAAGGCACAACAGGCATTCTCTTTTCAGCAACAGTTCCAAGCACTTGGCAGAGCACATATCTTCATACTGACCTTCTTAAAGGAAGAGGCTTTGGGACATTAAGCTACCAAATTCACAAGAACATCTCATTGCCTTGGACAGCACCAGTAATGTCACACTGAGGAGTGATAACACAGTCTGTACTTTCCTCGGCCAAGCTCAACTTTCAGTATTGTTGGGAAGTTTCCTCCAGTCTAGCCCAGTTGGGCGGACAATATGGTGTTAGGAAATACAAGCTTGGATTGCAATCCCATAGGTGGTTGATGTGGCTATGGCACTCACAAGGAAACATAATTGAGGAAATGGACCGATTCAGTAAATTGGATGAGTACCTACTATCTGTGAGCCTCCTCAGACTTTAGGACAATAGAGTGGGCCCTATTACTGCTTCCATTATACAGATAGGCACCTGAACAAGCACTTTGTGCAAATCGTGTGGCTAGGGAGGGGAGAGGCCGGGATTCTAATGTGGATCGTTGAATTCCAGAACCTGTGCTTTTAAATACTGCACTCATAAATAAAAAATAAACCTTGCAATTATAGAGATTCAGACACATAAACTATTGGTGATGTAAAGAGAGACATGCTTTAAAAGAGATGTGCACAGAGTGCTGTGGAGCCCAAAGGGTGAAGCAATTAAGTTCAAGGATCTTACATGTTAATAAGCAGCCTGAACTTGAGAATGAGTCAGCTACGTTGTCATTTTAAGAAGAGACACATCTCAGTATTCAATAACTTCAGAGAATGGGTTTTCTAGATACTATGCGTATCTGTGTATCTGTGGATACAAAAACTTTCTGATGAGCAATTTAGGTTGTTTGAAATAGAAATGAAATGAATGGCTTTTATAGACAGCACATAGAGCATCATTTTATTCATAAGGTTAAAACCACTGAGTATATTGAAAAACAAATAGTGGACAATGATGGAAATGAAATTGCATATGCCATTGTATGTACTCTTTTTCTTTAACCAAAGAAATTTTCACTATATGGAAACAGAATTAAAAAATGAAGTTGCTTTTATCTGAGGAAATATTGTGTGTGTGTGTGCGCGCACACACACACAAACATTATCTAGAATACTGAATTTTTTTTAATTTTTTATTGTTGGCTGTTCAAAACATTACATAGTTCTTGATATATCATATTTCACACTTTGATTCAAGTGGGTTATGAGCTCCCATTTTTACCCCATATACAGATTGCAGAATCACATCAGTTACACATCCATTGATTTACATATTGCCATACTAGTGTCTGTTGTGTTCTGCTGCCTTTCCTATCCTCTACTATCCCCCCTCCCCTCCCCTCCCCTCCCCTCTTCTCTCTCTGCCCCCTCTACTGACATTCATTTGTCCCCCTTGTATTATTTTTCCCTTTCCCCTCACTTCCTCTTGTATGTACTTTTGTATAACCCTGAGGGTCTCCTTCCATTTCCATGCAATTTCCCTTCTCTCTCCCTTTCCCTCCCACCTCTCATCCCTGTTTAATGTTAATCTTCTTCTCATGCTCTTCGACCCTACTCTGTTCTTAGGTACTCTCCTTATATCAAAGAAGACATTTGGCATTTGTTTTTTAGGGATTGGCTAGCTTCACTTAGCATAATCTGCTCTAATGCCATCCATTTCCCTGTAAATTCTATGATTTTGTCATTTTTTAATGCAGAGTAATACTCCATTGTGTATAAATGCCACATTTTTTTTATCCATTCATCTATTGAAGGGCATCTAGGTTGGTTCCACAGTCTTGCTATTGTGAATTGTGCTGCTATGAACATCGATGTAGCAGTGTCCCTGTAGCATGCTCTTTTTAGGTCTTTAGGGAATAGACAGAGAAGGGGAATAGCTGGGTCAAATGGTGGCTCCATTCCCAGCTTTCCAAGAAATCTCCATACTGCTTTCCAAATTGGCTGCACCAATTTGCAGTCCCACCAGCAATGTACAAGTGTACCCTTTTCCCCACATCCTCGCCAGCACTTGTTGTTGTTTGACTTCATAATGGCTGCCCATCTAACTGGAGTGAGATGGTATCTTAGGGTGGTTTTGATTTGCATTTCTCTGACTGCTAGAGATGGTGAGCATTTTTTCATGTACTTGTTGATTGATTGTATGTCCTCCTCTGAGAAGTGTCTGTTCAGGTCCTTGGCCCATTTGTTGATTGGGTTGTTTGTTCTCTTATTGTCTAATTTTTTGAGTTCTTTGTATACTCTGGATATTAGGGCTCTATCTGAAGTGTGAGGAGTAAAGATTTGTTCCCAGGATGTAGGCTCTCTATTTACCTCTCTTATTGTTTCTTTTGCTGAGAAAAAACTTTTTAGTTTGAGTAAGTCCCATTTGTTGATTCTAGTTATTAACTTTTGTGCTATGGGTGTCCTATTGAGGAATTTGGAGCCCGACCCCACAGTATGTAGATCGTAGCCAACTTTTTCTTCTATCAGACGGTGTGTCTCTGATTTGATATCAAGCTCCTTGATCCATTTTGAATTAACTTTTGTGCATGGCGAGAGAAAGGGATTCAGTTTCATTTTGTTGCATATGGATTTCCAGTTAGAATACTGAATTTTTGATGAGACTATATTCCTAGGGACTCCTCTAAATGCTTTGCTGTTAGTTGAATGGAAGATTTCCCCCCACTAGTCTTAATTATTTCATTTGTCCATTGGCATTTATTGAGCACTTATTATAAACCAAGTATTACCAAGACACTGATGAAAAATATACAGTGCTTGTCTTCAAAGAGGAAGGGAGGTGGGCATATGATAAATGTGGGCTACCCTCAGAACCACAGAGGAGGGACAACTATTGGTCAGGGGAAATTGGAAGGGGATCTACTCTACAGGAGGAGGAAGAGACAGCAGAAATAAAATGAGTCAAGCTAGTGCATGAAAGTGTACTATATATGAGAAGATGAAATTATAGAAGAAACCAGAAAGAACTGTCTGGAATGTTTGCAATTTAAGTATAAGAGGAGAAATAGGAAAAGTAGAGCTTACTGTCCTATTCTCGTTGGTCTTCTCTTCTCTTCACTCCTAATTGTCTTGGTACCAGATTCTGAAGTCACAGGAACTGTATAAAAATCTAAAGAATAAAGTCAACATAGTCTGAAGAGGAGCTACCTGTGGCCTAGTTAGCTTCACCTTGGGGGAAGCTCTTGGGTGTGGTTTGAGGTTCAGTAGACCAGCCCTCAATGGTTCCTGCTTCTCAGACCAGGGAGAAGGATGACTCTGACTTGTGCAGATTTGCTTTTGCTTCCATTCACTACAGGACTGTCCAAAGAGTCGTGTAATTCATGAGATCAAGAATCCAGCCGAGGGCTGTGCCTTCCTGCGGCTGCCAGGTTGTCAGAGTTTGATGAACTTGGCAGCCTGTGTTGAATGAGGAATCAGCCAGAGTTTGTGCTGATTCCCCCCCATTCAGCACACCCCCAGAGCCAGAGCCTCCTCAGCCCCTGGAGTCTACCTTTTTTCTACACCACATGGATAGGTTTCTGGGGTTCAAGTGTAGCAAGTTGGGCCATGATTTAACACCAAGGTCATAAACTATTTTGACAGGGATGAGAAGATTTGTCGTGTGTGTGTTTGTGTGTGTGTGTATGTGTGTGTGTGTGTGTGTGTGTAAGAAAGCTTCTGGATATATCTGACGTATTGCTTTTCTTTCTGAATCTCAATACAACACACACACACACACAGTATATGCATTCTAGAGTTGTATATCCACATTGGTTTGTCTACTCACTAGAAAGAACCCTGAATGGAAAAGGGTAGGGTTCATCCTCCATAATCCTATACCCATTGGCCTGGGGGTAGAGGACGGAGGGCTTAGAACAAAGCCAGTGGCATCTGAGAACTCAGATGGTAGCAAGACCAGAATGCGGAATGGCCGTTTCACTGGAGGGGTTTAGGTGGCAACCTGGAATGAAGGAAGGAGGAGCAGGTAAAAGAAATGCCTCAAGATGAGAACACGGCATATTCAAAGAACTGAAAGCCATTCATCCTGAGGTCATCTCAGTGTGGCAATTATGACTTAGGGAACATTTTGGGGCTGTCCTTTAAACATAGCCTGAAGTTATTTGGTGGAACTCTCCCATCAACCAAGGCTGCTTTGTGATTAGGAACATATTCTTTTGCGAACATCAGAAACACAGGCTGTAATACCAAGCGACCATAGTCATAAAGCTTACACAGGATGGAAACTGCCAAGGCCAGGTCCTGGAAAGGGTGCCCTTGGCTGACTATTCTGAGTCCCTGCCTTGGGCTTCGGTGTTAGGCTGTCATTACCAGGTCTTTTAGGCATGCTTCTCTGTGTCCTAGTTTTCTTAAATGTAAAGAGAGCGTTTTGCAGCATTCACTGAGACCAGTTGGGGAGGGGCTGGGCAGAGGGAAGGAACACCGATATTTATTTAGTCATTGCTCGATGTTAGACATCCACAGAGTTTTGAATTCTCACAACTTTATGAGACAGTGGTGGGAGAAAACACATTTTAAATGACAAATCAGAACATGACCTCTAATGTGTACAAAAGAAAAGACTTTGGGAGTATTTCCCCCGTGACTCATTTGTAGATTCTCATAAGAGTTCTTTGGAAGAATGCGGTACAGTTGGGAAATGCATGCTGATAGCTTTGGCTACTTTTTTGTGGTCTTTGCTTTAATCCATTTTTTTCAGGTTCTTCCAGTTTGTCTGTTCCCTGTGACCCTATGACAGACGGGATACACTTTAACTTACAGGAGCATAAACTCACTTGAATACTTTGCTGGGAAAGTAAAGAGATCCAGCAAACATAATGAAAGGAGGAATCTTAATGATTCAGAAAGGCGAGGACCAGGCATGTAATTAAACAGGTCAGGACTTAGGAGGGTGGAGTGAACTTGCTTGGAAAAGTTTCTACGTGGAGCGGGTGT
The DNA here is from genome assembly GCF_047511675.1 of Marmota flaviventris. Classification (NCBI taxonomy): domain Eukaryota; kingdom Metazoa; phylum Chordata; class Mammalia; order Rodentia; family Sciuridae; genus Marmota; species Marmota flaviventris. The sequence continues at coordinate 81,836,489 of NC_092510.1, forward strand.
GATCAACGCTTCCGTCTGTACCATAGCACTCCCAGACACCCAAAGAGCCTGTATCTCCATGTGGCTCTTTAAGTGACTTGGCTTGGTTCTCCACACTTGAAGAGCTCAGAAATCTCCCACCCAAGACCATGTATTTGTCTGTTTGCTGCAGCTAGCAATGAGAGGCTGCAGAGCTGGGTTGGGAGGGCGGGTGTTCTACCGACCTTACAGCCTGTTCAGCTTTTCGTCATTTTTAGGACAGTCTAAGTCTCCCAGGTTCCATCCCAGCTTACACTTTGGACCCCAGTTACCTTGAATGGGAATCTTATAATTAGGGGGAAAATATGAAGGTCTGAGGTTGCTGCCACTCCCTTTAGTCAGGAGAGAATCATGAGTAATTTTAGCTATAATCCCTTCAAAGAAAGAATTTGAAATCTTATAAATATCCATCTCTTATAGACATCCCTTGCCTAGAGAAACCACAAAGTTATAAGGGTATACTGCAAAATACAATGATAGTTTTAATATTTGATTTTTAAAAATTCCTTAATTCGATCACCAGTGAATATCTTCCTCCTGTGTACACAAGTAGCTCAAGATGAACTGATTATTTTCTCTTGATGGCACCTTCCATGTTCATATTAAACTAATAATGATCTCAGTCTGAACTCTGAAGATTTCTGAAGTAGTGTTTAAACCTAAACAGAGACCAGACCTTTAAATTTGACTCAGTATCTACCAGTGCATATGCCAAGTTAATTAGGGTAAACACAAAGAATATTTATATACACATACACATTAAGGGGGGGCTTTTGCTCGATGTTAGACATCCACAGAGTTTTGAATTCTCACAACTTTATGAGACAGTGTGGGAGAAAACACATTTTAAATGACAAAGCAGAACATAATTTTTATGAAGATGGTTAGTTTCTATGAATATGAAAGTATATTTACAAATATAAAAGTAATATGTCTTAATTGAAAATGTCAAGAAATAAAGAGAAAATTTGAATAAGAGATAAAAATCACCTATAGTTCCATGTTCTAGGGAAAAACCAATATTAATGAAGTCTGGCAAATCTCTTTCTGTGTGTATTGTAAACACACATTTTAGGTGACTGAGAACATACTATAGTCACATTTTATATTCTGTTTTCAATGGAATGCATTATGCCATAATTATTTTTCATGTTATTAAACTCTTTGTAAATGTATTTACAAAAATTTAATGGCTTCACTAATTCAATTCTATAAGTGAACCATGAATTACATACCTATTCTAGGTCTTTTTTAGTCCTATGCATTGCTGATGGTTCTTAATAATATTAATAAGGCTGTAATTATTTTTATGCACAAATGTTTACCTCTAAGTCTAATTTCTTTAAGGGATTGCTTGTTGGGTATGAGATTGCTGAACTAGGAGGTATGCATGCACGTTTTAAAAAAATTTAATACTTGTCTCTTTTTTTTTTTTTTTGGTATTGGGATTGAACACAGGGGTTCTTCACTGAATTACATCTCTAGCCCTTTATATTTTTAAATTTATTTTAATTTTTAATTTTTTGGGGGTACTGGGGGATGAACTCAGGGACACTCAACCACTGAGCCACATCCCCAGCCCTATTCTGTATTTTATTTAGAGACAGGGTCTTACTGAGTTGCTTAGTGCCTCCCTGTTGCTGAGGCTGGCTTTGCTCTTGAGATCCTCCTGCCTCAGCCTCCCAAGCTGCTGGGAGTTTACAGGCCTGCACCACCATACCTGGCTGTCTATTATTTTGAAGAAAGGTTAGACTAGTTTACATTCCCTACAAAGGTTCCAGAGAATTATTTTATCAATAACCATTTTACATTATTATGAAAATAAATAAATACCACCACCATCACTGCCACTAAAAGTTTACCAATTTGGTAGGCAAAAATTTAGATAAGTTTATTTAGCATATCTTTTGTTATGCTAAATAAACGTATCTATTTCTTCCTTAGTGAATTGCTTGTTCATGTCTCTGCCTAAAACAAAATATTTTCTCATGGGTATCTATCAAATCATAATATCTTAAAATATTATTTTGTCATGTGTGTTTTTCTTGGCTTTAAAATTCAATTTTCAGGGCTGGGGTTGTAGCTCAGTGGTAGAGCACTTGCCTAGCAGGCATGAGGCACATAAAAATAAATAAATAAAATAAAGGTGTTGTGTACACTTACAACTAAAAAAATGCTTAAAAATTCGATTTTTAATGTTAATTTTTGATTTGTGAGAGAAGTTTCCACATTCTTGTTGTCTAATATATTTGTTTCTTTTGTGGGTATTTATAAATTTTATTTAAAGCTATCTTCAAAATATACTTATATGGTTTTGCAACCATCCCCAATATATTTGCAGATATTTTTCCATGTCAAAAAAAAAAAAACATGTATCTGTTAGCAGATACTCCCCATATTCTCTCCAATTATCTTCTGGATTTATTTATTCTGGATATTTCTTATAAACAGAATCGTATGATACGATTTTTGTTTTTTTGTGTGTGTCTGGCTTGTTTCAATTAGCACTTTGCAAGGTTCACTGCCCAAATGTCCATTGACAGATGAAAGAATGAACAAAATATGGCATATCCATTCAAAGGAATATTATTCAACAACAACAACAAAAAAGAATAAAGTACTAATAATACTGCAATACTGCAATATGGATGAACTTTGTGGGTTCTTTTTAAGCTGAGTCCTATTCTTCCAGATATTAATCCATAGGTTACTTCATGGCTAATTTTCATGGCTTGAGTCTTTATATTTAACTTGTGGTCCTAAATGGAAAGATTTTGGTGGCTAGTGGGAAGTCAGGACATGAAATGATTGTGTTTCTCTAAGTCATTAATGACTGCAGCACAGCCCCATGGAGAGTTAATGAGACTGACATGAGAATCGTGCTCCCGGATCTCCCAATGTAGGAGCAGAGTTGATCAAGGGCTCAAGCTGCTGTGCCCCAACTTCCATGACTGTGTTTAAGCTCTGAGGCTGCCTGTAGGCTGCCCCAACCAGAGACTCCGGGAGGCAGATATGCCCAGGCTGGCCTGCTCCTGGGAGGAAGGGGTCTTGCAGAACTTCTCTAAGAACTGTATTGTAGCCTAAGATGCTTCTGTTCAAACTTCACTTCTTTTCTCTCCTTCACTTAGGGTCAGGTCTGATTGAGTCTTGAATCGACTTTGAGTGTCTTTGGATCTTGACCATTCTGTGTAAAGGCCCATGTGTTGAAGGCCCATCTGTTCACAGCTTGTGGTTCTGTTGGGAACTGGGAGGTGGTATCCAGAGGAAGGCAGTGAGGCCACTGAGGGTGTGCCCTGGAGGTGGCTACTGGGACCTCTGCCATGTGCTTCTACCATGATGAACTGTGTTGTCACAGGCCCAAAGCAATACCCAAGAGAACATGGACTGAAACATGAAATCTTTTCCCTTACATTGATTACCTCAAGTGTTTGTCATTGTGAAAAGGCTGACTAACACAAATGGCTGACTAACACAACTGGTGACTCTTCTTAGCTTCTTCCAGTTCCCAACCTATTTTCTCTCTTGGAGACATTTCCTCTAGAACATTTTCTGTCTGTCTAATCCTGTCTTGGTTCTATTTTGTAGAGGACCCAGAAGGCCCCCTGTGCAATATATTGTCTTATATGTCATTCGATCTGCTTTCAGGTTTCCTGCCTTCCTGCTGTAGATTTCTATCTGGCTTTTTACAGGTCAGCACTAATTAAATTCATTGTTA